>NC_056695.1:616111-924166 GCF_018350215.1 Panthera leo | reverse complement strand
GTAAAAATTGATTATATAGCAGTAGTTAAGCAAAATGGAATACTATATAGCTGTTAAAAGGAATGGGGTGAATCTCTGTCAGACAGTATATGGAGTCTGATTCCATTCAAGTAAAGAAAGAATATGGGTGCACTTGCAGGCAAAACATCCTAAACAGTGGAATGGTTGCCTCACTGGAATAAGAACTGAGAGGACTGAGGGAGAGAAGATGTTTTGTTTTAGACTTATGCCTGTTTTTATACTTCTGTATATAGATATATATTTTTTTATATGAACACATAATACTTTTATAATAAAACTGTTAAATATTTTATTCATCATTAAGTTATACTTCTCTGTGTTTTAGATGTCTTCCATTCCTTGCTGGCAGTTCATTGGCTGGATCAGCCATATGGTGGCCTTACTGGACAAAGAGGAAGCTGTTGCTGTCCAGCACACTGTGGAAGAAATTGCTGATAACTATCCACAGGCGATTATCTACCCATTTATAATAAGTAGTGAAAGCTATTCCTTCAAAGATACTTCTGCTGGTCATAAGAATAAGGAGTTTGTGGCAAGGTGGGTTGGTTAAATATGATAGGTTATTTTAAAAAGTGTATGGTAAAAGCAAACACGTGGGGGCCTCCTAGCTGGCTCAGTCAGTGGAGCATGTGACTCTTGATCTTGGGTGTACAGCTTATGTAAAAAAAAAAAAAAAAAAAAAAAAAAAAAAAAACAACACACGGAAGCTTATGTTTGTCTTCAAATTAATTAGAGCCATCCTTGGAGAATAGAAAATCTTAGACATCTATTTGTTGAATGTACCTACTCCTGGTATGTTGTTACAGAATTTCTTTTCTTTTTCTGGTTTTTTAAATTTTTTTTTCAATATTTATTTATTTTTGAGAGACAGAGACAGAGCATGAATGGGGAGGGGCAGAGAGAGAGGGAGACACAGAATCCGAAGCAGGCTCCAGGCTCTGAGCTGTGAACACAGAGCCCGATGAGGGGCTCGAACCCACAAACTGTGGGATCATGACCTGAGCCGAAGTCAGACACTTAACCGACTGAGCCACCCAGGCGCCCCAAGTTTTATTTATTTCTTTTGAGAGACAGCGTGCTTGAGTCAGGGGTAGAGGTGGTGGGGTGGCAGAGAGAGGGAGAGAGAGAATCTCAAGCAGGCTCCACGTTGTCAAAGTAGAACCCAGTGTGGGGTTAAACTCATGAACCCATGGGATCATGACCTGACCCAAAATCAAGAGTCAGAAGCTTAACCAACTGAGCCACTCAGGTGTCCCTCTTTCCTTTTTTAATTTTTAAGTGCACTCTATGCCCAGCGTGGGGCTCAAATTTACAATGCACAGTCGTATGCTCTACTGACTGAGTCAGCCAGGTGCCCCCAAATTCCTTTCTTTTAATGTTTATTTATTTTTGAGAGAGAGGGAGACAGAGCGTCAGTGGGGTAGGACAGAGAGAGTGGGAGACACAGAATCTGAAGCAGGCTTCAGGCTCTGAGCTGTCTGCACTGAGCCTGACACAGGGCTTGAACCCATGAACTGTGAGATCATGACCTGAGCCAAAGTCGGACACCTAACCAACTGAGCCACCCAGGTGCCCCTTTCCTTTTTTAAAATAAATTTCATCTTTGGGGTACCTTAGCTGGCTCAGTCAGTTAAGCATCCGACTTGATTTCAGCTCGGGTCTGATCTCACGTTTCATGAGTTCAAGCCCTGCATTGGGCTCTGCAACAATAATTCAGAGCCTGTTTGGGACTCTGTCTCTCTCTCTCTCTCTACCCCTCCTGTGCATGTACATACACTGTCTCTCAAAATAAATAAACTTAAAAAAATAAAATATGCTTCATCTTAGAATTTTATTCATGAGACATTCTGTCCTTATAATAGTAATAGTTGACAGTAATTTGTTGGTTGAGAGTGGATGAGATACTTTTTGAAATCAGTTACTGAAATTATTCTTTAATTCGAAGATTCAGTAGACTGCCTGAAGTGTCGTCCTTTTCATTTTTCCATTTGAGTTGTAAGTGGAGACTGTTGATATAACTAGCAATAGTGTATTACTTTTACAGGAAAACTTGGAAAAGGAATGGTGTTCTAGTTGACATTCTCTGTTACGAGCTTTTTTTTTTTGTCATGACCTCATTTGTTTCATTATTTAGAGTGTTTCTGAGAAGACGAGTAAGATACAGCTTTTGTCATGATTTGTGGATGGGTTGGCTGTGCATATCCCATTTGCCACTGCTGGTGCCCTGCCTACCACCCCCCTGCCTGTCTCTCAGCACAGTCTACTGCAACATGATTCATTTTTTTTTGAAAGAAAGAAAAGAGAAAGGTTTGAAAGTGTGTTGAGAATGTGGCCTTTTCGGGGCGCCTGGGTGGCTCAGTCGGTTAAGCGGCCGACTTCAGCTCAGGTCATGATCTCGCGGTCCGTGAGTTCGAGCCCTGCGTCGGGCTCTGGGCTGATGGCTCAGAGCCTGGAGCCTGCTTCCGATTCTGTGTCTCCCTTTCTCTCTGCCCCTCCCCCGTTCATGCTCTGTCTCTCCCTGTCTCAAAAATAAATAAAACGTTAAAAAAAAATTTTTTTTTTTTAAAAGAATGTGGCCTTTTCTTTTATAACTTCAGAAACTATATGTATCAAATTATGTGCATCAAAATGTCAGCATCATTGGCAAGGATATTTGCTTTTACCTTATCTAAGAACCTCACTTCTTGGCACAAAAACAGACACTCAGATCAATGGGACAGAATAGAGAACCCAGAAATGGACCCACAAACGTATGGCCAACTAATCTTTGACAAAGCAGGAAAGAATATCCAATGGAATAAAGACAGTCTCTTCAGCAAGTGGTGCTGGGAAAACTGGACAGCGACATGCAGAAGAATGAACCTGGACCACTTTCTCACACCAGACACAAAAGTAAACTCAAAATGGATGAAACACATCAATGTAAGACAGGAAGCCATCAAAATCCTCAAGGAGAAAGCAGGCTAAAACCTCTTTGATCTTGGCCGCAGCAACATCTTACTCAACACATCTCCAGAGGCAAGGGAAACAAAAGCAAAAATGAAATACTGGGACCTCGTCAACAAAAAAAGCTTCTGCTCAGTGAAGGAAACAATCAGCAAAACTAAAAGGCAGCCGACAGAATGGGAGAAGATATTTGCGAATGACATACCAGATAAAGGGTTAGTATCCAAAATCTATAAAGAACTTTTCAGACTCAACACTCAAAAAACAAATAATCCAGTGCAGAAATGGGCGAAAGACGTGAATAGACACTTCTCCAAAGAAAACATCCAGATGGCCAACTGACACATGAAAAAATGCTCAACATCACTCATCATCAGGGAAATACACATCAAAACCGCAATGAGATACCACCTCACCTGTCAGAATGGCTAACATGAACAACTCAGGCAACAACAGATGCTGGCAAGGAAGATGCGGAGAAAGAGGATCTCTTTTCCTTTGTTGGTGGGAATGCAAATTGGTGCAGCCAACTCTGGAAAACAGTATGTTGGTTCCTCAAAAAATTAAAAATAGAACTACCCTATGACCCAGCAATTGCACTACTATATATTTATCCAAGGGATACAGGTGTGCTGTTTCGAAGGGGCAGGTGCACCCCCATGTTTATAGAAGCTCTATCAACAATAGCCAAAGCATGGAAAGAGCCCAGATGTCCATCGATGGATGAATGGATAAAGAAGATGTGGTGTATATATACAATGGAGTATTACTCGGCAATCAAAATGAATGAAATCTTGCCATTTGCAACTACATGGATGGAATTAGTGGGTATTATGCTAAGCGAAATTACTCAGCAAAAGACCTATCACATGACTTCACTCACATGAGGACTTTAAGATGCAAAACAGATGAACATAAGGCAAGGGAAGCAAAACTAATATAAAAACAGGGAGGGGGACAAAACATAAGAGACTCTTAAATATGGAGAACAAACAGAGGGTTACTGGAGGGGTTGTGGGAGGGTGGATGGGCTAAATGGGTAAGGGGCATTAAGAAATCTACTCCTGAAATCATTGTTGGCACTATATGCTAACTAATTTGGATGTAAATTTAAAAAAAGAAAAAGAACCTCACTTCTTGGTAGAATACATACTTTGTTCTTCATCTAATATTGAACAGAATTTTAAAATTGCTCCTTCCCTAGACTATTAGTTTGTGTGTGTGTGTGTGTGTGTGTGTGTATGTGTATAGTTTTATATATAAATATAAGTAATTGTTATATACAAAAACCATAGGCTTTGATCTTTGGAAGATGTTTGATTACCTAAACTTGGTAATTGTTTTATAGGATTAAAATTAAGTTGGATCAAGGAGGAGTGATTCAAGATTTTATTAGTGCCCTAGAGCAGCTCTCTAATCCTGAAATGCTCTTTAAGGTAATGTAATAGCTTCCAGTTCATAAAACATAGAATTTGGATAAAATCTACTTGTAGTCAACTTGATTTTTCCCTTTTTTTTTTTTTTTTTTTTCTGCACAGGACTGGACTGATGATATCAAGGTTGAACTAGCAAAAACCCCTGTTAATAAAAAACACATTGAAAAGATGTATGAAAGAATGTATGCAGCTTTGGGAGACCCAAAGGTTCCAGGCCTTGGAGCTTTCAGAAAGAGGTTCATTCAGGTATGGGTAGTCTGCTTTTATGATAATGGAACCATTGTGAAGATTAGTTTGTACATTTGCTGGCTTGTTAATAATTCTGGTTTTAAAATGTCTGTTGAGTTTGTAACCTTTTCTTTAGATCTGATACTTTCTGTGAGATAGTGATACATGTATTTATGTCAGATGGTGGCAGGTGAGGCAATAGAAAAACCATGGAGTTTTTATTGCATTATTTTCTTCATGCTCAGATTTTTAGATTTGAAGGTTGTGTGTAGTTTAGTAATTATAATTTTCATAATGATATGTATGTTGGATCAAGAAAATATTTGCATTTTATAGTTGATAAACATTTTGAGCACTTAATATCTGTCCAAGGCATACTCCTGAGTGCTACAGGACATACAAAGAGAAGACAGACCCCGTTCCTGAATTCAAAGGGATTGGCTGACAAATACAGTATATAAAGAACTGTGGCTTGAGGACAAGTGTGGATACATGAGAGCTGTTTCTAAAGTTGCCCTTCAGTTCAGGAAAAGCTCCTGGGAGCCAGTGGAGATCAAAATGAAACTTGAAATGTCCAGATTTCATACTGCCAGGCCTTGTGCTTGTTGTTCCCTCTAAGCGGGTTTACCTTCTCTCCCTTGTCCATCTGGAGAACTCACTCTCGAGACTTGACGTACGCATCATTTCTTCTGTAGAGCCTTCCCTGAACCTCCTTCCCGGACGAGAATTAGATACTCCTTCTCTGTTGTGTAACACACCTTATGTACGCCTTTGTTAGCATTAATCACACTGATTTTTGTTGTAACTTTGGTCAAATTACTTTTGTTTAGTAAACTTTAAGAGCATGTGGAGAAGTCCTGGGACTCATACTGCCAGAGTTCTCAGTTTCAGTCTCTAGTGCAAAGGAGAATCTTTTTTTTTATTTATTTATTTATTTATTTATTTATTTATTTATTTATTTTTTAAGACTTTTTTTTAAAGTTTATTTTGAGAGGGAGAGACAGCATTAGTGGGTAAGGGACAGAGAGAGAGAGAGAGAATATCATAAGCAGGCTCCGCACTGTCGGCATATAGCCCAATGAGGGACTCGAACCCATGAAACTGCAAGATCACGACCTGAGCTGAAACCAAGAGCCAGATGTTTAACCAACTGAGGCACCCCTAGTGTTTTTTTAAGTAACTGCTTTATTAAGATATAATTCACACACCCTATAATCCATCTATTTAAAGTGTATCATACTGAAGGGGCGCCTGGGTGGTTCGGTCGGTTAAGCATCTGACTTCAACTCCGGTCATGATCTTATGGTTTGTGAGTTCGAGCCCCCCATCAGGCTCCACACTGACGTTGTGGAGATTGCCTGAGATTCTCTCTTTCTCCCTCTCTCTCTCTGCCCCTCCCCAACTCTCATGCACGCTCTGTCTCTCAAAATAAATAAACTTTAAAAAGCAAAAGGGTACAATACTGTAGTTTTGCTATACTCAGAATTGTGTAAATATCACCACATTTTTGAACATTTTCATCACCCCAAAAAGAAAGCCCATACCTGTTAGCAGGTGCTCCCAATCCCCCACCCCCACCCGCTGCTTCCACTCCCAGGCAACCACCGAAGTGCCTTCTGTTTCTGTGGATTGCCTCTTTTGGACACTTTGTATAAATGGAATCTTACAGTATGTGACTGGCTTCCTTCACTCAGCATAATGTTTTCAGAGTTCATCCGTGCTACAGCATGTGTCAGGACTTCATTCCTTTTTATTGCTGTATGCTATTGCACTGTTAGGGCCTGCCACATTTTCTTTATCCTTTTGTCAGCTGATGCACATTTGGAGTATTTCCACGTCTTAGCTGTTATAAATACTGCTGCTGTGAGTATCTGTGTATGGGTTCTTCTGGGGAGATCCTCAGGAGTGGGAAACCATATTTAATTCTTTCTTTAATTTATGCCTCCTCATTTAGACTTGGGGACAGGGATTTTTCTTTCCGCCTACTAAATACTGCCTGACGTGAAACTGGCATCTTGAATTAGGTGAATAATTGATATAGTTTTGGTAAGTAGAGATAGATTTTGGTGGGTACTTCCTACTTAGGGTAGTTTTAGTTAATGGTGTGAATGTGGGAACGTACAGGACTGTCTGTTGCCTGAATGTGCCCAGGGATGTATCCTGAAAGTGAAGGTAAAACCCTAACTTCTCTATATTCCATATTGTGACATACATTAGGCTCCACATTGTATGACGTCTGTCTCATCTCACAGTATTGAATATGCAAGGGCCTCATAACAGCAAGTATACATACTTTACTTACAATCGGTGTACTATGCAATTTATAGGATTGTAGAATCCTAGATTTGGAAAAGGGTTTGTGTTGGTTTTGTCTTAAGCCGGTAGTCTGTGTGCATTTTCTGTCAAGGTCCGGATGTTGCGCTTTTGGGCCATTCCAGGCTCATGTTGCAAGTGCTCAAATCTGCCGTCCTAGTACAAAAGCAGCCCTGGACGGTACGTGACTGAAAGGATATCGTTGCCAGGATTCCAATGAAACTTTGTTTATAAAAACAGGCAGTGGGCTTTGACTTGCAGACTGTACTTCTTCATGCCTTGTTCTACACAGAGAAGCTAGATCTGAAAAACAGAGACTCGCCCAGTGTCAAATGAGGAGAATGGCAGAATGGCAACTGACACCAGGTCCCCCAGCATAGCGGAACCGATCCATCACCTGGGAGAAGACTTCGTTTCAGCAGTACCGTCCTTCTGCAGCCTTCCCCCATCTGCCCTGCTCTCAGGGTGCTGTGACCCCTGCCCTCACCCCAGTTTGCTGCCTGTCTGTCTCCTCAGTGTGAGAATGTCTGACCCTGTTTATCACCTGTGTCCCCAGTGAAGACTGTGTGTTATCCCTTGAATTCATGGCCGCTTTTCCCTGTGTGCTGGGAAGGCTTTACGCTGGAAATCTGTTAGGGTGGACCACTTCTTCCCAGCTGCTGCTGAGCACAGCTTCTGCCAACTCTAACCCAGGGAGCGTATCATAGCAGCAGAAATGAACCTCGATTATTCCTACCAGGCATGATACTTGTTTTGAGGTTGATTTCTAGTACCTTGGAAAACCAATCTAGAACTTTATGCTTCATACCAAATCAGCATACGATTTGCACTAATTGATTAAAATAATGATCTGTCAAAACAGAATTTCACTTCAGAGGGCATTATGCCATTCACATATGTTGCTGGTACTGATTATGTTTGGAAATAGATAATCTTTCCATGTATTCTAAGAATTGCAGATTGTTTCTATACTTTTAATCTATTTACAGATTAAAGAATAAGTTTGTTTTATAGATGTCAATTTTACTATAATGGATTGTCTTAAAATAGAGCAAATATTTCATTTATACCAGATTTGTGTTTTGGGGTGAGTTTGAAATTTTGTAAAAAATTTCTAATTAAAGACGAGTAGGTAAATCTTGATGACTATTATTAAGTCACTATTAATGATACTCTTGAGTTTTGTTTTTGTTTTTTTTATTTTGTATCAAAAATATAGAGACTATACAATTAGAGACTAATACAAAGAAATATTTGTTAGGTTCCAAGATAAAGGACTTACAATTATTGCTTTTAGAAATATAAATTATCTAAATGTTTGTACTGGTTTATGATCCAGAATAATGGCTTGAAAAACCCTTATTAAGGAAAGGAGTATTTTTATATTTTGTTCTTCAGCTGTGATGAAGAATCATGGGCTTTTCATTTTGATTGAATTACTCTATTTAGTACCTCATTCCTTCATTTTTAAAAATATTTATTTATTTTTGAGAGAGAGAGACAGAATGTGGGTGGGGGAGGGACAGTGGGAGAGGGAGACAGAATTGGAAGCAGGCTCCAGGCTCTGAGCTGTCAGCACATAGCCTGATGCAGGGCTCAAACTCATCAGCTGTGAGATCATGATCTGAGCTGAAGTCTGGCGCTTAACCAACTGAGCCACCCAGGCGCCTCAGTACCTCATTCCTAAGTATTCTTCTTGTCATAACGATGTAGACCAGTAACTAGATAATGAACACAAAGAGGTTGAAAGGTTTTTAAGCCCTTATTAGAATTTATGATTAGAATTTATGACTGTAAGTCCCCACTGACGCCTTTCTGTCTTTTCAGAGGAACACAAAGAAACAAACAAAAGACAGGCTTCTCATGTTTAGAGTATTGAAACATTCAAGGAAAGCAAAACTATAAACCTTAAAAATAGAAAAAAGCCTAAATAATTGGATACTTGTTATAAACATAAGCCTAGAACCTTCCTCAAAGTTTAAACATTAATATTTAAGGTAAATTATTAATTTCAGGCTTTTGGAAAAGAATTTGATAAATACTTTGGAAAAGGAGGTTCTAAGCTACCTGGAATGAAACTTCGTGACTTCACCGACATTACCAACTCACTACTATCTAAAATGTACAGAGACTCAAAGCCACCTGGGAATCTGAAAGAATGTTCACCCTGGATGAGTGATTTCAAAGTAGAATTCTTGAGAAATGAGCTGGAGATTCCTGGTGAGTTAACCCTTAGGGTGACAAAACTGGACTCTAAGGAGAATAGTAGGGTAGCAAGGACTTTTGATTTCTAAAATAGTAATATTGGGATCTTGATAGTTACCTTTTTTTTTTTAAGAATTTAATAAATTTATTAAGAATTTAAAATTTTGCCATATTTTTTTGTCATTAGGAGAATCTATAATTACTTTGAATTAGGAGTCTACTCCATTAATTAGGAAGCTAACTTCCATTAGTCAAATCGAAAAATAATAGCATTATTTTTAAAAAGTCAGATTTTTTTAAATGACAACTTTCAGTAAAAAATTTTATTGTATAACTTTTTAAAATTAGATCAACAGGTATGTGTTAAAATACAGGGTTCTGTAACAAACTGTACCTAAAGAAAGCTTCTATGGTTTGTCTTAGGTCAGTATGATGGCAAAGGAAAGCCAGTGCCAGAATACCATGCACGAATCACCGGGTTTGATGAGCGGGTAGGTACCAGTGTGTGGATTGCAACTGTGGTATTTAGTTCTTCAGGTATGAGAATGATGTATTTGTCTTTACCAAACAAAAGACAGTTTCCCACCTTGGTTTCAAATGCAGTTTTCTGATCCTATTATTGATCCTATTATTTGCTGAATTTCTTTTTTTTTTTTTTTCAATATATGAAATTTATTGTCAAATTGGTTTCCATACAACACCCAGTGCTCATCCCAAAAGGTGCCCTCCTCAATACCCATCACCCACCCTCCCCTCCCTCCCACCCCCCCATCAACCCTCAGTTTGTTCTGTTTTTAACAGTCTCTTATGCTTTGGCTCTCTCCCACTCTAACCTCTTTTTTTCTTTCCTTCCCCTCCCCCATGGGTTTCTGTTACGTTTCTCAGGATCCACATAAGAGTGAAAACATATGGTATCTGTCTTTCTCTGTATGGCTTATTTCACTTAGCATCACACTCTCCAGTTCCATCCACGTTGCTACAAAGGGCCATATTTCATTCTTTCTTATTGCCACGTAGTACTCCATTGTGTATATAAACCACAATTTCTTTATCCATTCATCAGTTGATGGACATTTAGGCTCTTTCCACAATTTGGCTATTGTTGAGAGTGCTGCTATAAACATTGGGGTACAAGTGCCCTTATGCATCAGCACTCCTGTATCCGTTGGGTAAATTCCTAGCAGTGCTACTGCTGGGTCATAGGGTACATCTATTTTTAATTTTTTGAGGAACCTCCACACTGTTGTCCAGAGTGGCTGCACCAATTTGCATTCCCACCAACAGTGCAAGAGGGTTCCCGTTTCTCCACATCCTCTCCAGCATCTATAGTCTCCTGATTTGTTCATTTTGGCCACTCTGACTGGCGCCAGCACCATTTGTTGAAGAGACTGTCTTTTTTCCATTGGATGTTCTTTCCTGCTTTGTCAAAGATTAGTTGTCCCTACGTTTGTGGGTCTAGTTCTGGGGTTTCTATTCTATTCCATTGGTCTGTGTGTCTGTTTTTGTGCCAATACCATGCTGTCTTGATGATTACAGCTTTGTAGTAGAGGCTAAAATCTGGGATTGTGATGCCTCCCGCTTTGGTCTTCTTCAAAATTACTTTGGCTATTCGGGGCCTTTTGTGGTTCCATATGAATTTTAGGATTGCTTGTTCTAGTCTCGAGAAGAATGCTGGTGCAATTTTGATTGGGATTGCATTGGATATAGCTTTGGGTAGATAGCTTTGGGTAGTATTGTAGATACTACAATGTAGATAGCTTTGGGTAGTATTGACATTTTGACAATATTTATTCTTCCCATCCATGAGCACAGAATGTTTTCCCATTTCTTTGTATCTTCTTCAATTTCCTTCATAAGCTTTCTATAGTTTTCAGCATACAGATCTTTTACATCTTTGGTTAGATTTATCCCTAGGTATTTTATGCTTCTTGGTGCAATGCAATTGTGAATGGGATCAGTTTCTTTATTTGTCTTTCTGTTGCTTCATTATTAGTGTATAAGAATGCAACTGATTTCTGTACATTGATTTTTTATCCTGCAACTTTGCTGAATTCATGTATCAGTTCTAGCAGACTTTTGGTGGAGTCTATCGGATTTTCCATGTAGAATATCATATCATCTGCAAAAAGTGAAAGCTTAACTTTATCTTTGCCAATTTTGATGCCTTTGATTTCCTTTTGTTGTCTGATTGCTGATGCTAGAACTTGCAACACTATGTTAAACAACAGTGGTGAGAGTGGACATCCCTGTCGTGTTCCTGGTCTCAGGGAAAAAGCTCTCAGTTTCAGTTTTTCCCCATTGAGGATGATATTAACTGTGGGCTTTTTATAAATGGCTTTTATGATGTTTAAGTATGTTCCTTCTATCCCGACTTTCTCGACGGTTTTTATTAAGAAAGGATGCTGAATTTTGTCAAATGCTTTTTCTGCATCAATTGACATGATCATATAGTTCTTATCTTTTCTTTTATTAATGTGATGTATCACATTGATTGATTTGCGAATGTTGAACCAGCCCTGCAGCCCAGGAATGAATCCCACTTGATCATAGTGAATAATTCTTTTTGTATGCTGTTGAATTCGATTTGCTAGTATCTTATTGAGAATTTTTGCATCCATATTCATCAGGGATATTGGCCTGTAGTTCTCTTTTTTTACTGGGTCTCTGTCTGGTTTAGGAATCAAAGTAATACTGGCTTCATAGAATGAGTCTGGAAGTTTTCCTTCCCTTTCTATTTTTTGGAACAGCTTGAGAAGGATAGGTATTATCTCTGCTTTAAATGTCTGGTAGAACTCCCCTGGGAAGCCATCTGGTCCTGGACTCTTACTTGTAGGGAGATTTTTGATGACTGATTCAATTTCTTCTCTGGTTATGGATCTGTTCAAGCTTTCTATTTCCTCCTGATTGAGTTTTGGAAGCGTGTGGGTGTTTAGGAATTTGTCCATTTCTTCCAGGTTGTCCAGTTTGTTGGCATATAATTTTTCATAGTATTCCCTGATAATTGCTTGTATGTCTGAGGGATTGGTTGTAATAATTCCATTTTCATTCATGATTTTATCTATTTGGGTCATCTCCCTTTTCTTTTTGAGAAGCCTGGCTAGAGGTTTATCAATTTTGTTTATTTTTTCAAAAAACCAACTCTTGGTTTCATTGATCTGCTCTACAGTTTTTTTAGATTCTATAATTGTTTATTTCTGCTTGAATCTTTATTATTTCTCTTCTGTTGGGTTTAGGCTGTTTTTGCTGTGCTGCTTCTATTTCCTTTATGTGTGCTGTTAGATTTTGTATTTGGGATTTTTCTTGTTTCTTGAGATAGGCCTGGATTGCGATGTATTTTCCTCTCAGGACTGCCTTCGCTGCATCCCAAAGCGTTTGGATTGTTGTATTTTCATTTTCATTTGTTTCCATATATTTTTTAATTCCATCTCTAATTGCCTGGTTGACCCACTCATTCTTTAGTAGGGTGTTCTTTAACCTCCATGCTTTTGGAGGTTTTCCAGACTTTTTCCTGTGGTTGATTTCAAGCTTCATAGCATTGTGGTCAGAAAGTGTGCATGGTATTATCTCAGTTCTTGTATACTTATGAAGGGCTGCTTTGTGACCCAGTATGTGATCTATCTTGGAGAATGTTCCATGTGCACTGGAGAAGAAAGTATATTCTGTTGCTTTGGGATGCAGAATTCTAAATATATCTGTCAAGTCCATCTGATCCAATGTATCATTCAGGGCCCTTGTTTCTTTATTGACCGTGTGTCCAGATGATCTATCCATTTCTGTAAGTGGAGTGTTAAAGTCCCCTGCAATTACCACATTCTGATCAATAAGGTTGCTTATGTTTGTGAGTAATTGTTTTATATATTTGGGGGCTCCCGTATTCGGCGCATAGACATTTATAATTGTTAGCTCTTCCTGATGGATAGACCCTGTAATTATTATATAATGCCCTTCTTCATCTCTTGTTACAGCCTTTAATTTAAAGTCTAGTTTGTCTGATATAAGTATGGCTACTCCAGCTTTCTTTTGACTTCCAGTAGCATGATAAATAGTACTCCATCCCCTCACTCTCAATATGAAGGTGTCCTCAGGTCTAAAATGAGTCTCTTGTAGACAGCAAATAGATGGGTCTTGTTTTTTTATCCATTCTGATACCCTGTGTCTTTTGGTTGGCGCATTTAGTCCATTGACGTTCAGTGTTGTTATAGAAAGATACGGGTTTAGAGTCATTGTGATGTCTGTAGGTTTCATGCTTGTAGCGATGTCTCTGGTAGTTTATCTCACAGGATCCCCCTTAGGATCTCTTGTAGGGCTGGTTTAGTGGTGACAAATTCCTTCAGTTTTTGTTTGTTTGGGAAGACCTTTATCTCTCCTTCTATTCTAAATGACAGACTTGCTGGATAGAGGATTCTCGGCTACATATTTTTTCTGTTCATCACATTGAAGATTTCCTGCCATTCCTTTCTGGCCTGCCAAGTTTCAGTAGAGAGATCCGTCATGAGTCTTATCGGTCTCCCTTTATATGTTAGAGCACGTTTATCCCTAGCTGCTTTCAGAATTTTCTCTTTATCCTTGTATGTTGCCAGTTTCACTATGATATGTCGTGCAGAAGATCGATTCAAGTGACATCTGAAGGGAGTTCTCTGTGCCTCTTGGATTTCAATGCCTTTTTCCTTCCCCAGATCAGGGAAGTTCTCAGCTATTATTTCTTCAAGTACCCCTTCAGCACCTTTCCCTCTCTCTTCCTCCTCTGGGATACCAATTATGCGTAGATTATTTCTCTTTAGTGCATCACTTAGTTCTCTAATTTTCCCTTCATACTCCTGGAGTTTTTTTATCTCTTTTTCTCAGCTTCCTCTTTTTCCATAATTTTATCTTCTAATTCACCTATTCTCTCCTCTGCCTCTTCAATCTGAGCCGTGATGGTCTCCATTTTATTTTGCAGCTCATTTATAGCATTTTTTAGCTCCTCCTGGCTGTTCCTTAGTCCCTTGATCTCCGTAGCAATAGATTCTCTGCTGTCCTTTATACTGTTTTCAAGCCCAGCGATTAATTTTATGACTATTATTCTAAATTCACTTTCTGTTATATTGTTTAAATCGTTTTTGATCAGTTCGTTAGCTGTCATTATTAACTGGAGATTCTTTTGAGGGGAATTCTTCCGTTTCCTCATTTTGGATAGTGCCTGGAGTGGTGCAGGACTGCGGGGCACTTCCCCTGTGCTGTCTTGAATACCTTGTGTTGGTGGGCGGTGCCATAGTCAGACCCGATGTCTGCCCCCAGCCCACCACTGTGGCCACAGTCAGACTGGTGTGTACCTTCTCTTCCCCTCTCCTAGGGGCAGGATTCACTGTGGGGTGGCGTGGCCTGTCTGGGCTACTTGCACACTGCCAGGCTTGTGGTGCTGGGGATCTGGCGTATTAGCTGAGGTGGACTGGCAAGGTGCACAGGGGCGGGAGGGGGAGGCTCAGCTCGCTTTTCCTTCAGAGATCTGTTTCAGGAGGGGCCCTGCGGCACTGGGAGGGAGTCAGACCCTCCGGAGGGTTGGCTCCGCAGAAGCACAGCGTTGGGTGTTTGCGCGGTCCAAGCAAGTTCCCTGGCGGGAACTGGTTCCCTTTGGGGTTTTGGCTGGGGGATGGGTGAGGGAGATGGCGCTGGCGAGCGCCTTTGTTCCCCGCCAAGCTGAGCTCTGTCGTCCGGGGCTTATCAACTCTCCCTCCCATTGTCCTCCAGCCCTCCCGTTCTCCGAGCAGAGCTGTTAGCTTATAACCTCCCAGATGTTAAGTCCTGCTTGCTGTCGGAACACACTCTGTCCGGCCCCTCCGCTTTTGCCAGCCAGACTCGGGGTCTCTGCTTGGCCAGCGGACCGCCCCTCTGCCCCGGCTCCCTCCCGCCAGTCCGTGTAGTGTGCACCGCCTCGCCGCCCTTCCTACCCTCTTCCGTGGGCCTCTTGTTTGCGCCTGGCTCTGGAGACTCCGTTCTGCTAGTCTTCTGGCGGTTTTCTGGGTTATTTAGGCAGATGTGGGTGGAATCTAAGTGATCAGCAGGACGTGGTGAGCGTCCTCCTACGCCGCCATATTCTCTCCTCGCCTTTCCAACAGTCTACTGAATTTCTTAATATAATGTTTTGATGTGTCAACATCTGTCATATTTAAGAATGTAACAAACTCAAAACATAAACTGTGTGTATGCATGTGTATGTATGTATCTTCTATAAAATATATGTGGGGTTAGGTTAAGTAATTTTAGGAAGTTAACATGTGTACATTTTGCTCATTATTAAGGATATCCACATTTATAAGCAATTAAATGTAGCAAGGAATATGAAGTTTCCGGAGGCACAGCAGTAGGGCTTGAACAGGTAACACATCTTTTGCTGGTCCTAGATTCTGTTATTTTTCTGTCGCTTGACTCTGTCTTCAAAGAGAGGTCTCTTTTTGAGGAATGAGTATCAACCAGCCTTACTTTTCCTCTTTTGATAATATGATCGGTTGTTTTGTCAGTTTTTTAGACTGCACCTAAAATATTTTAATAAATCTTAAAGGTAAAAGTAATGGCTTCTATCAGAAAACCGAAGCGCATCATCATCCGAGGCCATGATGAGAAAGAGTACCCCTTCCTTGTCAAGGGGGGTGAAGACCTGCGCCAGGACCAGCGGATTGAGCAGCTCTTCGAGGTCATGAATGTCCTCCTTTCTCAGGATGCAGCCTGTAGCCAAAGAAACATGCAGCTGAAGACCTACCGTGTCATACCCATGACCTCCAGGTGGGACCAATGCACATGGTCATTCTAGAACAGACTTACATGAATGGAAATTCTGGCACTCAGCCCAATCCCCATTTAAGGTTACAGAGCTGGGCTTGAAAGTCAACTGACAATTCAGTGTTTTATTTAGTGTTCACAAAGAGCTAAACAGAATAATAAGCACTTGTAAACCTCTGCTTTTCAGACTTAATGTGGAGAAGGTAAGTGAAGAACTGACGTGAAGAAATCTGTTCTGCTTTTGCTTCTGCAGGACTAGAAAGAACAGTTTGGGTTTGTGTTCATAAACTGTTCATTCTCCTTTTCAGATTAGGACTAATTGAGTGGATTGAAAATACTTTTACCTTGAAGGACCTTCTTTTGAGTCACATGTCACAAGAGGAGAAAGCAGCTTATACAAGGTGACTTAGAGCCCCAATACTCCTTCTTCAGCCCTTCCCCGGGTACTTATGTCCTGCAAGCCTGTTACTCCCCAGTCATAATACCTCGGAGTAACGTTGTTTTAGATCACGTTTCCTCTACCTCGTGTTTCCAGTGTCATTTCTGGGCCCCTTATTTATTTATTTGATTTTTTTTTTTGTTTAATTTATTTTTTGAGAGAGAGATAGAGTGAGAGCAGGGGAGGGGCAGAGAGAGAGAGGGAGAGAGAGAATCCCAAGCAGGCTCTGCTCTGTCAGCACAGAGCCCAGTGCAGGGCTTGAGCTCACAAACTGTGAGATCATGACCTGAACCAAAATCAAGAGTCGGACACTTAACCCACTGAGCCACCCAGGTGCCCCTGGGCACCTTTTCAACTGGGCCTCTGAGCTATACCTTGGCCAGTTGTTTACTCTGCCTCTGGCTGGGTGAATAAACTAAAGGGAGCAGAGGGTTCCAAACAGTAGTTGTGTGCGTTTTACCACAGTGAACCAAAGTATTAGCTTTGCAAACAACAACAAAAAACTCGAAGGAAATAAAGTAAATAATAAGATTAGCAGCTAACATTTAATTAAAAATTTTCTGCATTCTAGGCAGTATTCTAAGTTCTTAATGTGTATGAAGTCATTTCTTTCTTACAAAAACCTACAAGTTTTTGTTAACACCTCTGTTCAGATAAGGACGTTGAGGCCCAGAGAGGTTATGTAACTAGTCCTAGGCTGCCCAGCATGCAAGTGGGCTAGCTAGAATTATTAGTGAGTAATTCTAGGTTATGATACTGGTGCTTTTTATTTTTCTTTATCCTTTCATATTTTCCAAATTGCCTACAATGAACACATGTTTTTTAATCACAAAGGATTGGGTGTTTTTATTTCTGTGAAGAATAAAAAGGACCACATTGAAAGAGATTTTGAAGGAGTTGACAAGTTTTGGTGACTAGCTGTACGATGAAGGAAGAGGAAACAGCTATAAATCTGGGCCATTTCTCTTCATTATACCCTATTCCGCCCTGAAAGTATTTACATAGGAGCAATATTCTCATCAGTCAGAAATGATTTGTGTGCAATTAAGCATATTCTTATTCATACTCTTGCTGTTGTTACATAGGCTTTGTTCACGAACTTTTAATTCCAGTCATTTGAGTCCTTTGCCCATAGTTGTTTCTGCCTTCCCTGGGAGACAGGGAAACTGATGGACAGTACTTTCCGGGGTCAGGCAGCCCACATCTCACTCCAGTGCCAACTGACAGTGGTCCTAACACGTAGTAGGACTCTTGAAAAAGTGACTTGCCTTTCCCTTGGTCCCATGCCTCCATTTCTAAGATGGGATAGTAATGTAAAATACATAAGGTAAACATAGGTATCAATGGAGTTTAAAGTACTCTTCAAATATATATATATCTGAGCTGTCAGCAAAAGCCCAACACAGGGCTCAAACCCACAGACCATGAGATCATGACCTGAGCCGAAGTTGGATGCTTAACTGACTGAGCCACCCAGGCGCGCCTCCCACTGCCTTTGTAAAACAAGGTGCTTCTGCCCTCTACTAGTAAAATCGTTGCTATTTTTTTTCTTAATTTATATGTTGCCATTTCCCGGCCTAAACATCCCATTTGAAACTAGGAGAGAATTTAGATTGAAATGGAGAGCTCTGTTGTGACATTAACTTAGTAGTAACTCAGAAAAGATTCACCTTAAGTGATTGAACTTCTAAGTAACATATGATGTAGTTCTATCTTCAGATTTCTTTTTAGGAAAACTTAAAGCTTTTGACACAACCCCAAAGTGACTGAACGTGCAAAAAATGTTTCCAACAGCCCAATACTGCGTTTTGCCTGTGAAACATTACTGAAAACAGCTTTGTCAATTCAATTCAAAACCATTGTCATTTAACAAAATACCATATTGGGGCACCTGGGTGGCTCAGTCGGTAAAGTATCCGACTTTGACTCAGGTCATGATCTCACAGTTCGTGGGTTTGAGGTCCATGTCCGCCTCTGTGCTGACAGGGCAGAGCCTGGAACCTGCTTCAAATTCTGTGTCTCTGTCTCTCTTTGCCCCTCCCCAGCTCACACTCTATCTTTCTCTCTTTCTGTCTCAAAAATAAACATTAAAAAAGAGGGGGGGCATCTGGGTGGCTCAGTCAGTTAAGCGTCCGACTTTGGCTCAGGTCATGATCTCACAGCTGGTGGGTTCGAGCCCCGCATCGGGCTCTGTGCTGACAGATCAGAGCTTGGAGCCTGCTTCAGATTCTGTATCTCCCTCTCTCTCTCTCTCTGCCTCTTCCCCGCTCGCACTCTGTCTCTCTGTCTCTTAAAAATAAATAAACATTTTTAAAAAATAATAATAAAAAAAAAGAAAATACCTTATTGTATTTAATATTGGTTTTGTTTGTATCTGCATACTGGAAATGGCGACAAAAGAGTGTGGCAAGCCAAAAAGAGCCTTATTGTTAAGGCTCTCTTCCACTACCAGATTTTTAGAACTGTATGCCTGGATTATTAGCACTTACATTTAATTCATCTTGTTCCTCTCTATGTGAGGTGGGAAGTTTATTGTATCTGATCACTTTGTGCCTGAATTTTTGCATAGGAAATAGCTTTTGTCTCTTTCAGAGTAACTAAGAATAAATGATGATATATTGAGATTCTAGATCCAGAGTAACATTCGTTCAGTGTTAATATTAAATGTGATTGAAAGTCATATTTATTTCCCTGCCTTTTCACTATTTTTCAATTAATTCTTGATGATCTTTGCCTCTGAATCATTACAATGCTAAATATCTTCCTACTGCTGGTTCCCTTTTTCCTACTTGTTAGTGATCCCAGAGCACCACCACATGAATATAGAGAATGGCTGGCAAAGATGTCTGGGAAACATGATGTGGGCGCTTACGTGTCGATGTTTAAGTAAGTTTTGTTTTGTTTTGATTTTCCTTTTTAGTGACTAGTTCATTCTTCTTAAAGTTGTGTATTTACTTTTGTTTCTTAGAACGTTTTGCTTCCGAGAGATCATCAAAATCTAGCTGTTTGATATTTGAGCTTCAGTGTAAATTACTTCAAATTTTAAATTTCAAGTCATAGGAATTTGTTCTAATTAGGTATTTCCTATTATTAAATCATAGGGCAGCTAGTCGTACTGAAACAGTCACATCTTTTAGAAGAAGGGAAAGTAAAGTGCCAGCTGATCTCTTAAAGTAAGTATCCTTCTGACTTTACAAACTAGCTGGTGGTGTAGCAGAGACTACAGAGATCATGTCTCCCTCCCCCAGGCGGGCCTTTCTAAAGATGAGCACAGGCCCTGAGGCCTTCCTGGCACTCCGCTCCCACTTTGCCAGCTCTCATGCTCTTCTGTGCATTAGCCACTGGATTCTGGGCATTGGAGACAGACATCTGAACAATTTCATGGTAAGCATGGAGACAGGCGAAATGATTGGAATCGACTTTGGACATGCATTTGGATCAGCTACTCAGGTATGCTCACTTTGCTCTCATTGTTCTTGCCTGATTTAGAACCATAGTCCTAGGACCTTCTGGAAATGGATAGATTTTAAATCAATTAGATTGATTTGTCATGGTCATTAAATTTGACATTCTTGCAGAATAAAGGATAATCTCAACTTTGTTTTGGCCTTGTTCAGACAGGTTATAGAAGGTATGATGATGCTCATTTGTGGAATTTAAGAAATAAAACAGATGAACGTATGTGAGGGGGAAAATAAAGAGGGAAGCAAACCATAAGAGACTCTAAAAGACAGAACAAATTGAGGGTTGATGGAAGGAGGTGGGTGGGAGATGGGCTAGATGGGAGGGCATTTGTTATGAGCACTGGGTGTTGTATATAAGTGATGAATCACTAAATTCTTCTCCTGAAACCAATATTGTACTCTATATTAACCAACTAGAATTTAAATAAAAATTTGAAAAGAAAAAAGAATATAAACAACAAAAAAAGGTGTGATGAGTTATATAACTAGAGCCAAGAATAAAATGTGTTCCTATTAAAAGGGAAGACTATAAGGTTTTATGAAGCCCCATAATCAAAATGTCTTGCACAAGATGTGGTACAAATCTTTTCTCTGACATTAAACCCTGAATATTTTCAGCTGCACTTATAAATCCCTGCAGGCTGTGTGGTCCTACACACACACACAGGTTTGTGCAAAGATGATTGTGTTGGGTACTCTTGGGCGCAGTGGGTTCACATCTGTGCAGCCGATATCATTTCTCACTGTGAACAATAACTATGAGAAGATGCTCTGTGCCTTTTCCCTGAGGTTTCTAGTTCATATGTCCTCCTTCTTGTCCATGTTTTTCCCTCCTTAGTTTCTGCCTGTCCCTGAGTTGATGCCTTTTCGTCTGACTCGCCAATTTATCAATCTGATGTTACCAATGAAAGAAGCAGGTATTATGTGCAGTGTCATGGTGCATGCACTGAGAGCCTTCCGCTCACACTCAGACCTGCTTATCAACACCATGGACGTGTTTGTAAAGGAACCTTCCTTCGACTGGAAAGTAGGGTTATTTGTTCTTTTTACTTTCATTACAACATACCAGTGACTGATCTGGCATCTCCTGTCATATGTTGGAAATGTATCAAATTTTGTTTATTAAAATATTTACATTGTTTTGTGCAGTATTTCTTAAAGTTAACATTTGGGGTCAGTTGACCTGTAAACCAGATAAGAGACATAATCTTCATTTGGAGAAAACTGTTGTTTCAAATGAGTGTATTTCTAATGAGGAGTTAATGTAGACCTATTGGTGATTTAGGTCTGATTTCTGAGACAACTTTTAGCTTAAAATCTGTTTCATGTGAAGTCTTCCTTGATTATAAAGATACATGATGCTTTCATAAATAGTAAGCCCCAAAAGAATGAAGCTTAGTGATGGCCTCCTTGATAGGGATGTCGTTGTCCCTGTTATTTGTATTACTACTATTAGAATGTGTATAAAAAGTTATAAAGCTCCCCCTAGTTATAGATATTTATTTTAAAATCATTACTGGTTCAGTGTTTTAATGTGATCATATATACTGTTATAATAAGCAGAGAACATCATGTTCTTTTCCTTTAGAATTTTGAACAGAAAATGCTAAAAAAAGGAGGATCATGGATTCAAGAAGTAAACGTAACTGAAAAGAATTGGTATCCCCGCCAGAAAATACATTATGCTAAGAGAAAGTTAGCAGGTGCTAATCCGGCAGTTATTACTTGGTAAGATGGTTATTTGTGAACAAAACACCAACACGCTACTATTTACTAAAGAATGACTAACATAAAGCATGGCTTTATGAAAAAAGCATGGCTTAAGGAGGTGAACTTCTGCAAGGCCGGGCAGAGTCTGTATCTCTGAAGCCTGTGTACTTGGCCTCTGCCCTCTTGGCACAGTCTTCAGGCTTCAAGTCGGTGCCTGGAATAACCAGTACCAATGTGAAGAACAGCAGGAGCATTTTTAGGCAATTACAATAATATTAGTATGTAAGAGGAGATTTAGAGTTTAAAATTGCTTTTGTCCTTTTTAGGAGAAAATATGATCTGGGTTGGCACAGCACACAGGTGTGGAGAATCCACATTGTTGGCAAGAATCCAAATTGAGTTAGCCTTTAGGTTAGCCTCAAAAATATTCTTGTTGGGACGCCTGGGTGGCTCACTTAAGCATCCGACTCTTGATTTTGTCTCCAGTCATGATCTCATGGTTCGTGAGTGCATCAGGCTCTGCACTGACAGCTCGAAGCCTGTTTGGGATTCTCTCCTCTCTGCCCCTCCCCAGTCACACGTGCATGCGTGCTCTCTCTCTCTCTCTCTCTCTCTCTCTCTCTCTCTCTGTCTCAAATAAACGTAAAAGAAAATTTTTCTTATTGAGGTCTAAAGCAAATAGAAATTTATAGAGATGTTTCACAAGAGGGATAAAAGCTGGACTTTACAATTAAGTAATAGTAGCTGGCAATCTGTGGTCAGTTGTTTTTTTGACAGGGGTACCAGTGGTCTTTCCAACAAATGGCTCTGGCAGAGGAACAAAAGTTGATTCCTATCCCACACGATACACAAAAATTAATGCAGAATAGATCAGAGACCTAAATGTAGGAGCTAAAACTATAAAAGACTCAGAAGCACAGGGGTAGATCTTCATGACCTGATTTGGCAATGACTTTTGTCATTCTTAAGTATAACACCAAAAAGCACAGCAAAAAAAAGAAAAAAAAATAGGTAAATTCATATCAGAATTTAAGTTTTGTGCTTCACAGGATACCATCAAGAAAGTAAAGTAAAAAGACAACCCACAGAATGGGAGGAAGTATTTGAAAGTCACAGCTGATACAGGACTTGTATCTAGAATACATTAAAAAAAACTCTTACAACTCAGTAAAAAGACAAACAACCCCTTTAAAAAATGACCAAAGGATTTGAGCAGGCATTTCTGTAAAGAAGGTGTACAAATGGCCAATAAGCATATGGAACGATGCCTGACATTATTAGTTATGAGGGAAATGCAGGTGAGGTACCACTTCAGACCAACTAGAATGGCTATAATAAAAAAGTGGAATATAACATGTGTTGGGAAACGTGGAGAATTTGGAGCCCTTGTATGTTGCTGATGGGAATGTTAAATGGTGCAGCTGCTACGAACAGTCTGGCATTTCCTCAGAAAGTTAAATATAGAATCACCATTTGAGCTTGTAATTTCAGTCCAGTCTTATGCACACACCAAAGAGAAATGAAAGTATACATTTACACAGAAACTTGCAGTCAAATGTTTACATATATAGATATATATTTATTTCTTTTAGGATTTTTTAGTAGATGAGCTTTGTTTATTTTTTTTTTTTAAATAATCTCTGTGCCCCACATGGGACTCAAAGTCATGACCCTGAGATCAAGAGTCACGTGCCCTACAAACTGAGCCAGCCAGGCACCTGTAGACAAATATTAATAGCAACATTATTTGTGTTCTGTGTTCCTACAAATCCAGTCTCTTGATTTCAAGATCATAAACCACAGAAAATGTTCTATAAGTGATGAGAGGAAACGTTTGGATAGGATAGCTAGGAATGAAGGCAACAAAGGAAAAATAATGCATGGTTCATGATTTTGAGTTTGTTTAATCTTTTTTCCAGTGATGAGCTCCTCCTGGGCCATGAGAACGTACTTGCCTTTGCAGATTATGTGGCTGTAGCACGAGGGAACAAAGATCACAACATCCGTGCCCAACAACCAGAGAGTGGGCTGTCAGAAGAGGCTCAAGTGAAGTGCTTGATTGACCAAGCAACGGACCCCAATATCCTTGGCAGAACTTGGATAGGATGGGAGCCCTGGATGTGAAGACTATGGGAGTCAGTGGATAAAAAGCATGAAAAGTGTTTAAAGAATCTCAACTCTCACCTACAGCAATCAATGTGCTGATTTTCCTGATGCACTAAAGAAATCTATTTAGTGGCAAAGTCTCGTAGCAGGAGTTTAATCAAGATGATGATGAATAAGTGAATATTGGTATAAATGAATGATTAGATTATAAACAAAGACTAGAATTATAATAGAAAAATATATCTAAGCTTGTATAAGTATTAAATCAAGAATATAGCATATTACAAGTGCTATGACTTAGATAAACCAGCTATCTTAATAAATGGTTTAAGTATGAACATCCCATGCAGTGTTGTCATTAGTAATTTGGCGCATTGGAAGTAACACCCAGAAGACTTCATCACTAAGATTTTATGATACGATGTTATATTAGCAATACAGGAATAATAAGGAATGATATGGCTTATAATATTTAGAAATGATTTCATTTGATATTTTACGATATTTTTCGATATTTTTCTAGTTTTTTTTCTCATTTTATTCTCTTCTAACTTAGACATTTTATGATAGAATTGTTCTCTAGAAGAGAAAGTATTTAGGAGAGAGAAAAACATTGGTCTTAGCACTCACTTTTGCTACCCTGATCCACAACAGGAAGATAGATGAATGTGCTTTGCATCCAGTAGCTTCAGAAATTGCAAGTGTGATGATGGGGTAGCACAGAGCATTTCAGTTGTAGGGGAAAAAAGAAATCCCTATTGGAAATGAATTCCTTATTTGGAGAGAAAACATGCACTTTATTTATTTTTTAAAAAAATTTTTAATGTTTATTTATTTTTGAGAGAGAGAGACAGAGTATGAGCAGGGGAGGGGCAGGGAGAGAGGGAGACACAGAATCCAAAGCAGCTCTAGGCTCTGAGCTGTCAGCACAGAGCCCGACTCGGGCCTTGAACTCATGGACCGTGAGATCATGACTCGAGCTGAAGTCGGACGCTCAACCGACTGAGCCACCCAGGCACCCCAGGGAACATGCATTTTAAAACAGCAAGATCAAATTATGAAACAAAAATGGCTTTCTTTCCTTCATAGAATCACTGCCCCTCCTCTAATCCGGCAAACCCCTGAACTGTTTTCAGGTTGGCTCTTAGCTTTTTGTTACTATTTCTTTAAACATTTATATTTGGAAACTCTCGTTATATAGCTATATATATAGCTCTCAGGCAGTTTCAAAAACAACATGTTCATGTATAAAATGTACTTGACAAAGTCATTCTAATAAATACAGCTTGAATGCATTACGTCATTAAAAATAAACCATTATGGGGGCACCTGGGTGGCTCAGTCAATTAAGCGTCCAACTTTGGCTCAGGGTATGATCTCTGGTTTGTGAGTTCGAGCCCCACGTAGGGCTCTGCGCTGACAGCTCAGAGCCTGGAGCCTACTTTGGATTCTGTCTCCCTGTCTCTCTTCCCCTCCCCTGCTCACACTCTGTCTCTGCCTGTCTCAAAAATAAATAAACATTAAAAAAAAAATTTTTTTAATAAACCATTATGTTTTCAACAAATGGTGTCAGATTCAACTAAAGAAATTTCATCTCTAAAGAAAAATAAGTGATCACGTGTGTGAAAAATCCAGTATACACCTGATCTAGTAAATATTTTTTGCTAAGCACAAAAACAACCAAAACAAACCTACCTTGGTGTTGAGTTGATTATAATATATTGTTTTCTGTAACAACTAATTAACCATAATATTTGCTTGAGTCCTGATGATGTGAGATATACTCATTAACTAGATTCCCATGTTATGAGAAATTCTGTTTTTTAAGGACTACTTTCATATCAGTAAAAGTTCATTGTTGCAAGATGAGTCCAGTTTCATAGCTGTCTGCTTCAAATTATATCTGAACCCATGAGAATGTGGTAAAAAGTTACTGTATATAGTATTCAGAGACACTTGCACAACCACTGAGGATGGTAAAGGACCTCATTACACACAGGAGACTACATGTCTAACCCATACCTCATCTCCAGACTTCAACCCTATGGTTTTTGCTGAATAAAGATATTTGGTTTGGAAACCAGGAAATAAAAGAAGACATCTGTCCTATTATAAGGAAATATGAATAATATCAATATGAATATTTGGGGGATTTTCTCTACATAGGATCGTGTCCTCTGATAATAGATATAGTTTAACTTCTTTTGCAATTTGAGTGTTTTTATTTCTTTTTTCTTGCCTAATTACTCTGGCTAGAACATCCAGTATAATGTTGAATAATGAGCATCCTTCTCTTGTTCCTGATCTTAAGGGGAACATTTTCATCTTTCACCATTGAGTACTGTGTTAGCTGTGGGACATTTACATAAATGTCCCTTTATCATATTGACAAAGTTCCTTTCTGTTCTTAGTTTGCTGAGGTTTTCATCATCAAATAGTGTTGTTTTGTCAGTGTTTTTTTGTTTTTTGCATTAATGGAGTTGGACCTGTTTTTTCTTGTCTATGAATGTGTATTAGAATGATTGATATTTAGATGTTGAAACATCTCAGCATTGCTGGGATAAGTCCTTCTTGGCCATGGTGAGTAAGCCTTTTGATATGCTGTTGGGTTCTGTTCGCTGGTAATTTGTTGAGGATTTTTGCATCAGAGTTCATAAGAGATACTGGTCTCTGATGAATGAGTTAGGAAGTTTTCCCTTCTGTGATATCTCCTAGAAGAGTTTGAGCAGGGTTGGTATTAATTCTTTTGTACGTGTTTTGTAGAATTCACCAGTGAAGTCATCTAGGTGCTGGCCTTCTCTTTGTTGGGAGATTTTTTTTGTATTTATTTTTGTCTTGGTTTTCTTTCTTTTTTTTTTTTTTTTAATTGAATACAATACGCTATATTAGTTTCAGGTGTACAATTCTGTACTTTCTGAGTGCTCATTAAGATAAGTGTATTCTTGATCCCCTTTGTCTATTTTACCCTCCCCCCAATCCCATCCCCTCTGGCAACCACCAGTTCTCTGTATTTAAGAGTCTGGTTTTTTATTTGCCTTTTTTCTTTGTTTTCTTAAATTCCACATATGAGTGAAATTATATGGTATTTCTCTTTCTCTGACTGACTTCACTTAGCATTTTACCCTCTAGGTCCATCCATGTTGTTGCAAATGGCAAGATTTTGTTCTTTTTTTTACAACTGAGTAATATTCCATTGTATATACACCACGTCTTCTTTATCCATTCATCAATCTATGGACACTTGGGCTGCTTCCGTATTTTGGCTATTGTAAGTAATGCTGCAATAAACATAGGGGTGTATATATACTTCCAAATTAATGTTTTTGTCTTCTTTAGGTACATACAAGTAGTGGAATTACAGGATCATAGGGTAGTTCTATTTTTAAATTTTTGAGGAAACTCCATACTGTTTTTCCACAGTGGCTAGACCAGTTTGCACTCCCACCAACAGTACACAAAGGATCCTTTTCCTCTACATCCTCGCCAACACTTGTTTCTTGTGTTTTTATTTTCGCTGTCCTGACAGGTGTGAGGTGATATCTCATTGTGGTTTTGATTTGCATTTCCATGATGATTAGTGATGTTGAGCATCTTTTCATGTGTCTGTTGTCCATACTTAAGTCTTTTTTGGAAAAATATCTATTCAGGTTCTCTGCCCATTTTTTAAAAATGTTTATTATTTTGAGAGAGTATGTGTGAGTTGGGGAGGGGCAGAGAGAGAGAGAGAGAGAAGGAGAAGGCGAGGATACTAAGCAGGCTCTACAGTGTCAGCACAGAGCCCGACATTGGGCAAACTCAGGAACCGTGAGATATGACCTGAACCGAAATCAAGAGTCATACACTTAACCAACTGAGCCACGTAGGCATCCCTGCCCATTTTTAATTGGATTACTTGGGGTTTTTTGGTGTTGAGTTGTAGGAGTTCTTTATATATTTTGGATATTAACCCCTTATTGGGTATATCATTTGCAAATATCTTCTCCCATTCAGTAGGTTGTCTTTTCCTTATGTTGATTGTTTCCTTTGCTGTGCAAAGCTTTTTATTTTGATGTTTTCCCAACAGTTTATTTTTGCTTTTGTTTTCTTTGCCTCTGGAGACATTTAGAAAAATGTTTCTGTGACATGTCAAAGAGATTACTGCCTATTTTTTTCTGGGAGTTTTATGGTTTCATGTCTCTGTTGGGAGGTTTTTTATGCTAGTTCAATCCTGTCAGATAATAGGTCTGTTCAGATTTTCTATTTCTTCTTGAGTCAATTTTGATAATTTATATGTTTCTAGGAATTTGCCCTTTTGAATTACATTATCTGACATGTTAGTATTTTTATATTTGTAAGATTCATAGTATCCTCAACTTTCTCCATTTCTGATTTTAGTTATTTATGTATTTTTTCCCTTAGTCTAAAGGGTGTATGAATTTCTTTGACATCTTCAAAGCCCCAACTTTTGGTTTTGTTGGTTCTCTGTTATTTTTCTATACTCTATCTGTGCTTTAATCTTTATTATTTCCTTCATTTAGTAGCTTTGGGTTTTGTTTGCTTTTTTTTTTTTTTTTTTTTTTAGGTTCCTTAAGGTGTGGACTTTGGTTATTCATTTGCAATCTTTCTTTTTTAACCTAGGTGTGAAATGTGACTATTGTGTTTTGGTGTATTGTGTTTTTGTTTTCATTTGTCTTGAGCTATTTTCTAATTTCCCTTGTGATTTCCTTTTTAACTCACTGTTTTAAGAGTGTGTTAATTTCCAAATATTCGGAATTTTCTATTCTTCCTTATTTATTGATTTCTAGCTTCATTGCATTTTTGTCAGAGAAGATACTTTGTAAGATTTCCATCTTTTTCAGTTTACTTAGATTTCTTTGGTGCCTAACATGTGGTCTGTCCTAGAGAATACTCCATGCCTGCTTAGAGGAACGTGCATTCTTCTTTTTATGGGTGGAGTGTTCTATATGTCTGTTAGGTCTAGTTGGTTTATAGTGCTGTTCAAGTCTTCAATTTCCTTATTATTCTGCCTAGATGTTCTGTCTCTCCATTGTTGAAATTGGGGTCTTGAGGTCACCAACTGTTATTGTAGGTCTGTTACTCCCTTCAATTCTGTCAGTGTTTGCTTCATATTGGGGGAAGGGGATTGCTTTTTGGTGTGTGTATCTTAATGATTTTGATGGATTGACCTTTTTACTGACATATAGTATGCTTTTTTGGGTCTCTTCTCACAGGTTTTGACTTCAAGTCTATTTTCCGATATTAGTAGCCATGTCAGCTTTCTGTTGGTTACTAGTGCATGGAACATATTTTTCCACTCTTTCACTTTCAGTCTGTTTGTGACTTTGGCTCTCAAATGATTCAGTTGGATTGGGAGTTCTGGGAAGATGGCGGCGGAGGAAGACACTGGGCTCACCTCCCTGCTGATTGCTTAGATTCCACCCACATCTATCTAAATAACCCAGAAAACCGCCAGAAGACTAGCAGAACAGACTCTCCAGAGCCAAGCGTAGACAAGAGGCCCACGGAAGAGGGTAGGAAGGGCGGAGAGGCGGCGTGTGCTACTCAGACTGGCGGGAGGGAGCCAGGGTGGTGGAGGGGCAGCCCACCTGGCAAGGCAGAGCCCCCAAGTCTGACTTGCAAAGGTGGAGGGGCCAGGCTGCGTGAGTTCTGACAGCCAGTGGGACTTAACATCTGGAATGTTAAAAGTCAACAGCCCTGCCCTCTGTGAGCGGGGAGGGAGAGGGGACGCCAGGAGGGAGAGTTGTTGAGCCCTGGGAGACAGAGATCAGCTTGGCGGGGGAACAAAGGCGCTGGCAAGCACAATCTCCTTCCCCCATCCCCCAGCCGAAATTCCAAAGGGAACCAGTTCCCCTCACTGAACTTGCTTGCACCGTGCAAACACCCAATGCTGTGCTTCTCTGGATCCATCCCTCCGACAGGCCTGCCTCCCTCCCCATGCTGCAGGGCCCCTCCCGTAGAGGACCACCTATAGCAAAGCTAGTTAGGTCTGCCCCTCCCGCCGCAGTGCACCTTGCGGATCCACCCTGGCTAATACGCCAGATCCCACTGAAGCAGCACCTCAAGCCTGGCAATGTGCAAATAGGCCAGACAGGGGCCACACCACTCCACAGTGAGTCCTGCCCCATGGAGAGGGGAAGGTAAGGTACACATCAGTCTGACTATAGCCCCAGCGGTGAGCTGGGGACAGACATCGGGATGTGGCCCCACCCACCAACACAAGTTACTCCAAGCAGCACAGGGGAAGTGCCTGCAGTTTGGAGTCACCTCAGGGACTACCCAAAATGACGAAACGGAAGAATTCTCCTCAAAAGAAACTCCAGGAAGTAGCGGCAGCTAACGAATTGATCAAAACCAATTTAAGCAATATAATGGAACAAGAATTTAGAATAATGGTCATAAAATTAATCACTGGGCTTGAAAAAAGTATGGAGGACAGCAGAGAATCTATTGCTACAGAGATCAAGGGACTAAGAAACAGGAGGAGCTAAAAAATGCTATAAATGAGCTGCAAAATAAAATGGAGACAACCACGGCTTGGATTGAAGAGGCAGAGGAGAGAATAGGTGAATTAGAAGATAAAATCATGGAAAAAGAGGAACCTGTGAAAAAAATAAGAAAAATCCAGGAGTATGAGGGGAGAATTAGAGAACTAAGTGATACAAACAGAACAATATCCGTATCATAGGAATTCCAGAAGAAAAAGAGAGAAAGGGGCTGAAGGTGTACTTGAACAAATCATAGCTGAGAACTTCCCTGATCTGGGGAAGGAAAAAGGCATTGAAATCCAAGAGGCAGAGATAACTCCCTTCAGACATAACTTGAATCTATCTTCTGCGTGACATATCATAGTGAAACTGGCAAAATACAAGGATAAAGAGAGAATTCTGAAAGCAGCTAGGGATAAACTAGTCTAACATATAAAGGGAGACCCATAAGACACCTATCTACTGAAACTTGGGAGGCCAGAAAGGAATGGCAGGAAATCTTCAATGTGATGAACAGAAAAAAAAATATCAGTTGAGAATCTTTTATCCAGCAAGTCTGTCATTCAGAATAGAAGGAGAGATAAAGGTCTTCCCAAAAAAACAAAAGCTGAAGGAGTTCATCACCACTAAACCAGCCCTACAAGAGATCCTAAGGGGGATTCTGTGAGTGAAATGTTGCAAGGACCACAAAGTACCAGAGACATCACTATAAGCATGAAACCTACAGACATCACAATGACTCTAAACCCTTATCTTTCATAATAACACTGAATGTAAATGGACTGAATGCTCCAACTAAAAGACACAGGGTATTCGAATGGATGAAAAAACAAGACCCAATTATTTGCTGTCTACAAGAGACTCATTTTAGACCTGAGGACACCTTCAGATCTGAAAGTGAGGGGATGGAGAACTATCTATCATGCTACTGGAAGTCAAAAGAAAGCTGGAGTAGCCATACTTCTACAGACAAACTAGACTTTATATTAAAGGCTATAATAAGAGATGAAGAAGGGTATTGTATAATAATTACCAGGTCTATTCATCAGGAAGAGCTAACAATTGTAAATGTCTATGTGCCAAATATGGGAGCCCCCAAATATATAAAACAATCACAAACATAAGCAACCTTATTGATAAGAATGTGATAACTGCAGGGGACTTTAATACCCCACTTATAACAATGGATAGATCATCTAGACACAGAATCAATAAACAAGGGCCCTGAATGATATATTGCAACAGATGGATTTGACAGATATATTTAAAAGTCTACATCCCAAAGCAACAGAATATACTTTCTTCTCGAGTGCACATGGAACATTCTCCAAGATAGATCACATACTGGGTCACAAAGCAGCCCTTCATAAGTATAAAAGGATTGAGATCATACCATGCACACTTTCTGACCACAATGCTATGAAACTTGAAATCAACCACAGGAAAAAGTCTGGAAAACCTCCAAAAGCATGGAGGTTAAAGAACACCCTACTAAAGAATGAATGGGTCAACCAGGCAATTAGAGAAGAAACTAAAAAATGTATGGAAACAAATGAAAATGAAAATACAGCAATCCAAATGCTTTGGGATTCAGCGAAGGCAGTCCTGAGAGGAAAATACATTGCAGTCCAGGCCTATCTCAAGAAACAAGAAAAATCCCAAATACAAAATCTAACAGCACACATAAAGGAAATAGAAGCAGCACAGCAAAGACACCCCAAACCCAGCAGAAGAAGAAAAATAATAAAGATCAGAGCAGAAATAAACAATATAGAATCTAGAAAAACCCGTAGAGCAGATCAATGAAACCAAGAGTTGGTTTTTTGAAAAAATAAACAAAATTGATAAACCTCTAGCCAGACTTCTCAAAAAGAAAAGGGAGATGACCCAAATAGATAAAATCATGAATGAAAATGGAATTGTTACAACCAATCCCTCAGAAATACAAGCAATTATCAGGGAATACTATGAAAAATTATATGCCAACAATCTGGACAACCTGGAAGAAATGGACAAATTCCTAAGCACCCACACACTTCCAAAACTCAAACAGGAAGAAATAGAAAGCTTGAACAGACCCATAACCAGCAAAGAAATTGAATCAGTCATCAAAAATCTCCCAACAAATAAGAGTCCAGGACCAGATGGCTTCCCTGGGGAATTGTACCAGACATTTAGGCTGAGCTAATACCTATCCTTCTCAAGCTGTTCCAAAAAATAGAAAGGGAAGGAAAACTTCCAGACTCATTCTATGAAGCCAGCATTACTTTGATTCCTAAACCAGACAGAGAGCCAGTAAAAAAAGAGAACTACAGGCCAATATCCCTGATGAATATGGATGCAAAAATTCTCAACAAGATACTAGCAAGTTGAATTCAACAGCATATAAAAAGAATTCTTCACCATGGTCAAGTGGGATTCATTCCTGGGCTGCAGGGCTGGTTCAACATTCACAAATCAATCAATGTGATACATCACATTAATAAAAAAAAGATAAGAAGCATATGATCCTGTCAATCGATGCAGAAAAAGCATTTGACAAAATTCAGCATCCTTTCTTAATAAAAACCCTCGAGAAAGTTGGGATAGAAGGAACATACTTAAACATCATAAAAGCCATTTATGAAAAGCCCACAGCTAATATCATCCTCAATGGGGAAAAACTGAGAGCTTTTTCCCTGAGACCAGGAACACGACAGGGATGTCCACTCTCACCGTTATTGTTTAACATAGTGTTGCAAGTTCTAGCATCAGCAATCAGACAACAAAAGGAAATCAAAGGCATCAAAATTGGCAAAGATAAAGTTAAGCTTTCACTTTTTGCAGATGATATATTATACATGGAAAATCCGATAGACTCCACCAAAATTCTGCTAGAACTGATACATGAATTCAGCAAAGTCGCAGGATACAAAATCAATGTACAGAAACCAGTTGCATTCTTATACACTAATAACGAAGCAACAGAATGACAAAGAAACTGATCCCATTCACAATTGCACCAAGAAGGATAAAATACCTAGGGATAAATCTAACCAAAGATGTAAAAGATCTGTATGCTGAAAACTATAGAAATCTTATGAAGGAAATTGAAGAAGATACAAAGAAATGGAAAAACATTCCATGCTCATGGATGGGAAGAATAAATATTGTCAAAATGTCAATACTACCCAAAGCTATCTACACATTGAATGCATTCCAATCAAAATTGCAACAGCATTCTTCTTGAAGCTAGAACAAGCAATCCTAAAATTTGTATGGAACCACAAAAGACCCCGAATAGCCGAAGTAATTTTGAAGAAGAAGACCAAAGCGGGAGGCATCACAATCCCAGAATTTAGCTTCTACTACAAAGCTGTAATCATCAAGACAGCATGGTATTGGCACAAAAGCAGACACATAGCCCAATGGAATAGAATAGAGAGTCCAGAATTGGACCCACAAATGTATGGCCAACTAATATTTGACAAAGCAGGAAAGAATATCCAATGGGGAAAAAACAGTGTCTTCAACAAATGGTGCTGGGAGAACTGGACAGCAACATGCAGAAGGTTGAAACTAGACCACTTTCTCACACCATTCACAAACTCAAAATGGATGAAGGTCCTGAATGTGAGACAGAAAACCATCAAAACCCTAGAGGAGAAAGCAGGAAAACACTTCTCTGACCTCAGCCACAGCAGTCTTACTTGACACATCTCCAAAGGCAAGGGAATTAAGAGAAAAAGTGATTATTGGGACCTCATCAAGATAAAAAGCTTCTGTACTGCAAAGGAAACAATCAACAAAACTAAAAGGCAACCAACGGAATGGGAAAAGATAATTTGCAAATGACATATCGGACAAAGGGCTAGTATCCAAAATCTATAAAGAACTCACCAAACTCCACACCTGAAAAACGAATAATCCAGTGAGGAAATGGGCAGAAGACATGAATAGACACTTCTCTAAAGAAGATATCCAGATGGTCAACAGGCACATGAAAAGATGCTCAATGTCACTCCTCATCAGAGAAATACACATAAAACCACACTGAGATATCACCTCATGTCAGTCAGAGTGGCTAAAATGAACAAATCAGGAGACTATAGATGGAGAGGATATGGAGAAACGGGAACCCTCTTGCACTGTTGGTGGGATGCAAACTGGTGTGGCCACTCTGGAAAACAGTGTGGAGGTTCCTCAAAAAAGGAAAAAATAGATGTACCCTATGACCCAGGAGTAGCACTGCTAGGAATTTACCCAAGGGATACAGGAGTACTGATTCATAGGGGCACTTGTACCGCAATGTTTATAGCAGCACTTTCAACAATAGTCAAATTATGGAAAGAGCCTGTGTCCATCAACTGATGAATGGATAAAGAAGTTGTGGTTTATAAATTTTTTTAATGTTTATTTTTGAGACAGACAGAGACAGAGCATGAACAGGAGAGGGGAAGAGAGAGGGAGACACAGAACCTGAAGCAGGCTCCAGGCTCCTAGCTGTCAGCACAGAGCCCGACGCAGGGCTCAAACTCACGGACCATGAGATCATGACCTGAACCAAAGTTGGATGCTGAACTGGCTGAGCCACCCAGGCGCCCCAAGAAGTTGTGGTTTATATATACGATGGAATACTATTTGTCAATGAGAAAGAATGAAATATGGCCTTTGGTAGCAACGTGGATGGAACTGGAGAGTGTTATGCTAAGTAAAAGAAGTCATACAGAGAAAGATAACATATGTTTTCACTCATATGTGGATCCTGAGAAACTTAAGGGGAAAAAAAATTAGAGCGGGAGGGAGACAAACCATAAGAGACTCTTAAAAACTGAGAATAAACTGAGGGTTGATTGGGGGGGTGGGAGGGAGGGGACAGTGGGTGATGGGCATTGAGGAGGGCACTGTTGGGATGAGCACTGGGTGTTGTATGGAAACCAATTTGACAATAAATTTCATATTTAAAAGATAAAAATAAAATGATTCAGTTGTATATAGTATATAATTGGATCATGTTTTTATAATCCATTGTGCCAGTTTCTTTCTTTTAATTAATGAGTGTAATTCATTCACATTTCAAGTGATTAAGAAGCACTTCTGTCGTTTTTCTATTTGATTTCAAGTATCATCTTTTTCCCCTGAATTCTTCCAGCACTGTTTTCTTTTGTGTTTGACGAATTCTGGTAATGTACTATCTGAATTCCCTCCTTGTTTCCTTTTCTGTATGTTTTCAAGTTTTTTCTTTGAGGTTATTCTGGTGATTATAATTAGCACCCTAATTTTATAACAACACGGTTTGACTTAATACTTAGTTTTAATAGCGTACAAAAACTTTGCTCCAGGAAATCTCCATCCTCTCTCCCACTTTGTGTTGTTGTTACAATTTACATCTTTGTATATTATATCTCCATTAATTTAGTCTTATTAGTATTATTTTAGGAATTTGTCTTTTAAATTATATAAACACAAACTGGATTTACAAACCAATATTTATGTATATAGTTATCTTTACCAGTGTTTCTTGGTAAGCTTTGTGATCTATTTTTTTTTTTTCAAAACTGGATATTTCGAATATCATAATGCTGGAAAACTCTTTTTTCTCTCTCCCCAAGGCTTACTGTTTTTGTTTCCTGAGAGCTGAAGTTGTCTAATTTTTTTAAAATTTTATTTTTTTTTGAGAGAGAAAGAGAGCATGAGTGAGGGAGGGGTAGAGAAAGGAGGGAGAGAGAATCCCGAGCAGTCTCCAGCTCCATCCACGCTGTCAGCACAGAGCCTGATGCAGGGCTCAAATTCATGAACTGTGAAATCAAGAGTTGGACGCTTAACTGACTGAGCCACCCACACACCCCTACCAGGAGTCTATTTTTAAAGCGACTTTTCCAAACACCTTTTTTTTGTTGTTGTTTTGCAGAGATTATATTCCTTGTCATGTGTGATCATCAAACTGTTATACTATTTCAGCAGTGAGCCAATGACAGAGATTTCCTTAAATATCTGTCACCAAAAAATAAATAAATAAATAAATAAATAAATAAATAAATAAATAAATAAAATAAAGGAAAAAACCCTCTCCCATACTTTGCAGGTTGGTTTTGACCTGGGGTACTCTTGAATGTTCAACCAGCCTACCCGCAACTCTCCCTTAGCCTTCACCTCCTGATTGTCTGGAACCCAAGGACTTGCTAGAGGTATAAGTTTTTTGGTTTTTTTTTTTTTAATGTTTATGTATTTTCAAGAGAGAGGCGGAGCACGAGTTGGGGAGGGGCAGAGAGAGGGAGACACAGAATCCAAAGCAGACTCCAGGCTTGAACCCATGAACCACGAGATCATGACCTGAGCAGAAGTTGGACGCTTGTTTGACTGAGCCACCCAAGTGCCCAGAGAGAGAGAAGAGAGAGAATCCCAAGCAGTCTCTGAGCTGTCAGTGCAGAACCCAACATGGGGCTCAATCCTATGAATTCCGAGATCATGACCTGAGCTGAAATCACAAGTGGGACACTCAACTGAGCCACCCAGGTAACCCTCTGGCTAGAGGTATATGTCTTAGGTTCTCTCAGGTCTTTTCTGAGCATATGTCAGGCGTTGGCAAGCACAGTGCACTCAGGAGCTCTTCAAAGCCCTTATTCCTCCAAGGATGATCCTTCTCAGCCTCCTCCTATCCAGGCTGTTGTTTCTTTCTGCTAACTGCCCCATTACCCTCCCTGGCCGCAGGTACCCATGGGTAGTATGTCTTTAAATTTGTCTGACACCTCTTGCAACGCTGCTGAGGGTGCAAAACAAAGGGAAGTGTCTGTGATGGTCCCTCAGGTCATCACCAGACAGGTCAAATGCACAACTACAATTGTTTTAGAACAAGGTCCGTGTTGCTACCCCCCACCCCTGACCCCAGCACCAGCAAGCCACATCAAGAACATGGCCTCCTGTCCCTATGGTCACTGCTGAAACCTGGGAAGTGGAGGGTGGTGGGCAGGTAAACAAAGCAGTACGACACTTCCATCCAACTTTCAGTCTCTTCAATGAGTCCTACGCTGATTTCTGTAAGTACTTGATTAGAATCCAGAGTTCCAAAAACCATTGATTCTGCCTTTTTTTTTTTTTTTTTTTTTCAGTTTACTGGTTGCTTCAGTGGAGGTACTGATTCTTGGAGAGTTCTTATTTATTTTCCATGTCGTAACTTGGATTATCTTTTTTTTGCTCCTGGCTATTGGGAATTTCTGCAGTTGAGTTCTTATATGCATCTGTTTTTGAAGATCACTAGGTGAGGAATGAAGATGTATTATAGGAGAGGCCAAACCACAGGTGTTCAGAACTCAGGAAATGAAGGTAATATTTGTATACAAAGATCCATAATGTACAGTGAGAAAACACTACATCAAGGGTAGTCCAGAAGTTACTGCCACTAGGAGAAGTGGCCTGTGACCAGACCTAGAGGATCAGGATTTGTTCTCTGAATACTTGCTAGCCCTCTAGTAATTCTCTAGAATAACTATAAAACAGCACTGTTCAATACTTATTTTGTGCACTGATGGAAATCTTCTATATCTAGTATGTTAGCCACTAGCCACATGTGGCTCTTGAGCCCTTTATATGTGACTATTGTAACTAATGCCTGAATTTTAAATCATTTAATTTAAAGTATAGTCAAGTCTTGTTATTCACAGTGATTAATGTTCTCTAAAGTCACCACAAACACTGATTAGTGAATATGGAACAATTGATCCCAGGGGAAATAAATAGGATTAGGTTTCTGTAAGCCACTGGTCAGAACATTTTCATCAAATGATTAGTATACAACTTGCTTCATGTGTGTTTGTATTTAAAGCACTTTACTATTTATTCATCATCATGCTGTACATTATGTCCCCAGGACTGACTTAACTAGAAATTTGTACCTTTTGACCACCTTCATCTCTTTTGTGCACCCTTTACCCCTGCTTCTGGCTACCACCAATCTTCTGTTCTATGTATCTGTGAATTTGTTTTATTTTGTTTTACTTTTTAGATTCCACATATAAGTGAGATCATAGGATATTTGTCTCTGACAGATTCCACTTAATACAATGCCCTCAAGGTCCATCCATGTTGTTACATATGGCAAGCTTCCATTCTGTTTTATGACTGAATAATATTCCTGTGTGTGTGTGTGTGTGTGTGTGTGTGTACGTACACACCACTTTTTCTTTATCCATTTGTCCATCAGTGGACACTTAGATTGCTTCCATGTCTTGGCCATTGTAAATAATTCTGCAGTGAACATGGGGGTGTTCATATCTTTTCAAGTTGGTGTTTTATTTCCTTTGGATAAATACCTGGAAGTGGAATTGCCAGATTATATGGTAGTTCTATTTAGTTGTTTTTCATAGTTGCTATAGCAATTTACATTCCCACCAAAAGTACACAATGGTTCTTTTTTCTTCATGTCTTCACCAACACTTGTTTTCTCCCATCTTTTTGATGCTAGCCCTTCAGAGAGGTGTGAAGTGATAACTCATTTTGGTTTTGACTTGCATTTCCCTGATGATGAATGATGTTGAACACCTTTTTTTCATGTGTCTGTTGGCCATCTGTACCTCTTTGGAAAAATGTCTATTCAGTTCCTCTGCTCATTTATAAGTCATGTTTTCTAATTTTTTCCTGTTCTTTATATACTAACGCCTTATTAGATATATCATTTGCAAATTTTTTCTCCTCTTCTGTGCCTTACCTTTTCATTTCCATAGTTTCATTTCATTTCATTTGCATGGTTTCCTATGCTGTGCAGAAGCTTTTTAGTTTAATGTAATCTCACTTGTTTAATTTTGTTTTTATTACCTTTGTTTCATTGTCAAATCCAAGAAATCATTGCCAAGAGTGATGGTTGATTTGTCTTCTTCGAGGAGTTTTATGGCCTTATGTCTTATGTTCAAGTCTTCAATACATTTTGAGTTGGTTCTTACATATGGTGTAATGTCAGGTCTGGTTTCATTCTTTTGCATGTAGCTGTTCAGTATTCCCACTATTTATTAAAAAGACTATCCTTTCCCCAACTGCATATTCTTTGTTCCTTTGTCATAAATTAATTGACCATATTTGCATGGGTTTATTTTTTGAGCTATTATTTTATTGATTTATGTATCTGTTTTTATGCCAATACCACACTTTTTTGATTACTATAGCTTTGTAATATAGTTTGAAATCAGAAAGTGTGACGCCTCCAGCTTTGTTCTTTCTTAAGATGGCTTTGGGCAATCAGGATCTTTTGTGGTTCCGTGCAGATTTGAGGATTGTTTGTTCTATTTCTGTGGAAAATACCATTAGAATTTTGGTAGGACTTACATTGAATCTGTAGATTGCCTTGGGAAGTATGGACATTTTAACAATATCAATTCTTATAATCCATGAGCACAGAATATCTTTCCATTTGGTTGTGTCTTCTTCACTATCTCTCATCAATGTTTTACAGTTGTCAGTGCACAGGTCTTTCACCTCCTTGGTTAAATTTATTCCTAGCCACTTTACCCTTTTTCATGCATTGGTTAATAGGATTATTTACTAAATTTCTCTTTTTGATATTCACTATTTGCCCATAGAAACACAACTGATTTTTGTATATTGATTTTGTATTTTGCAACTTTACTGAGCTTATTGATTAGTTCTAACAGTTTTTCCCTGGAGTCTTTCGGGTTTTCTGTGTATGATAAGGCATCTGCAAATAATACCAGTTTTACTTTTCTCTTTCTGATTTGGATGCCTTTTTTTTTTCTTGCCTATTTTCTCTGGCTAGGATTTCCAATACTATGTTGAATAAAAGTGGCAAGAGTGTGCATCATTGTTTTTTCCTGATCTTCCGGGAAAAGCTTTCAACTTTTCACCATTGAGGAGGATGGTAACTGTGGGCTTGTCGTAAATGCCTTTATTATGTTGAGATATGTTCCTTTTATAGCCAGTTTATGATAGTGTGCTTTTTTTTTTTTTGATAAGTGGATATTTAATTTGGTCAAATACATTTTCTGTATTTCCTGAGATGACTGTATGACTTTTATCCCTTGTTTTGTTAAGGGGGTATATCACATTGATTGATTTGTGGATGTTGAACTATCCTTGCAACCCTGGAATATGTCCCACTTGATCATGGTATATGATCCTTTTCCTCTGTTGTTTAATTTGGTTTGCTAATATTTTGTGGATATTATGGGATATTGGCCCGTAATTTTCTTTTCTTTTGGTGTCATTGTCTAGCTTTGGTATCAGGGTAATGCTGGTTTCATAAAATGAGTTCCCTCCTCTTCTCTATTTTTTGGAAGAATTCAAGAAGTAATGGTATTAGTTCTTTTAAAATTTTGATAGGATTCACTAGTGAAGTCATCTGGTCCCGGACTTCTATTTGTTCGGAGATTTTTGATTAGTGATTCCTTCTCCTTACTAGTAAGTGATCTGTTCAGATTTTCTGTTTTTTTATGATTCAGTTTTGGCAGGTTGTACCTTTTTAGGAATTCATTTCTTCTTGTCTAGTTTACCAGAATATAATTTTTCATAGTGGTCTCATGATCCTTTGTATTTCTGTGGTATCAATTGTAACATTTCTTTTATTTCTGAGTTTATTTGAGTTCTCTCAGGTTTTACCAGTGAATCTTGCTAATGGTTTGTCTATTTATCTTTTTAAAACTCAGTTCTCAGTTTCTTTTATCTTTTCTATTATCTTTTCAGCCTCTGTTTCATCTGTTTCAACTCTCATAAAGACACCCTGTTTAATATATATTTTTTATTCATTAACCTTGAACTCCTAGCCAACAGTACTTTCACTGTGCTTGAACAAAACTGATTTACCACACTTATTTTCTCAAAGCACATCACAGCTTTACTGCACTTCAGTACTATGCTTCCAGGTCATTTTAAACAGAAAAAGCACCAACAAAAATTCTAAAAACATCACACTAAATAGACGTCAAAAGGAACTTGTTTACAGTATGAGACAATAACAAGAGGGCAGAACTGTGCCTTACGCAACCTCCACCGGGAACATTCCATCTCACATTTTTTTGCTGCTCCATACATGTCCATGAATGACTACAAAGCATTGTGAATATCAATTTGAGGATTAAACATGAATTTCAGCGCGTAGGTGAATTTTTGCAAACACAGAACCTGCAAATAATGAGGATCAAGTATTGTTAATTTAAATAGCCGTATGTGGCTAGTGGCTACTATTCTGGCATGTTCTCTACAATATTTCCCATGACAGGTGCCTCATCTCCTTGTATTTGTATTCACTGAAGCTTAAGAACAGTTCTGGAAAAAAATTCTGTTTGGCCACCGGTAGATGATATATGATATCGTATATCGTATATGATATATGATAGACACTGTTTATGACTGGCTGGTTCTTAAAGGTTGAAAATGAGTAGTAGGTCAATAAGGCTCTGAACTTACTGATTTTACTGAATCCAGGTATTAGTTTAACTTTGCCTTTGAGGTGTTTGTCAAGCATTTGAGAATCACGGGAAGAGGGAACATTAGGTATAAACTAGGGTGTTCTCTTGGTTTTCTTGTTTCACCCATTTAGGTTCCTTTTCTTTACCCTTTTGGGTTATTTCTTGATTAAATTTTATTTAGTTTCTTATATTGTGTGACTCTGTTAGCAAAAATAGAATTTGATTATGATTGTTTCAATTACGATTGTTAGGAATGGATGTATTTTACTTAAGAAATGAGATAGAGGGTCACCTGGGTGGCTCAGTCAGTTAAGCATCCAACTCTTGGTTTTGGTTCAGGACATGATCTCATGGTTTCAAGAGTTCGAGCCCCATGTTGGGTTCTGTGCTGACAGTACAGAGCCTGCTTGGAATTCTGTCTTCCTCTCTGCCCCTCCCCCACTCATGCAGTCTCTGTCTCTCTCAGTATAAATAAATAAACTTCAAAAATTTTTTAAAAGATGAGATAGAATAACCCTTTGAAATTCTAACTGTAAAACTAAGATTTATGCCAGTTTCATGACCCTTACTTCCTTATTGTGATATGATAAGCAAAAGTCACTAGGTATAAAATTAATCTCTGGCTATGACTTTGAAAGAACTCATTGGAGTTCTACTCTACACCCTCAACTTTTAGTCTGCGTTGTCACATTCCCCAGCTAGTCAGTTAAAAGAAGTGAGAGTGTCACTTCAAATGCTGCCACAGATTTTTCTTGAGTGGGCAAGAGGGCGCACAGAATACTATGGAAGCTGCTGGAGATAGGAACTTTTACAAGCACAATGCTGACACTTTGTGGAAGACATGATTTTAATTCCTCTGTATCATTCAAATAATTCCCTTTGACTTCATGACCACAGTTGTGTAAATGAATCACTTTTATGTGTGTCAAAGTTGCATTGTCAACAATCCATACCTACCTACCATTCTCAGGCTATGATGAACCTACCATTTCTCAGGCTAAAGCCAGCTACCTCCCTATTTGCAAAATAAGAAGGAAGTCTTTCTCATTCTCTTTTTCTCTCTTTCTTTCTAGACACCAGTTATTTTTCTTAACATCAGCTGGAAAGTTTCAAGAGGCATCTTTCTTGGAAAGAGCTACTGGTGATGAGTGCAGAAAGTGGAAAGCTAGTCTCTGGGAGCTGGGAAAGAGAAGTAAGCCGCAGTTGATCCAGTGGCAGGGAAGAACAGAGGAGGATAAGCTTGGATTGTGCATTTTTAGGATAAGGCAGATGACACCCAGTCAAGCTTAAGTTACTTTTTGCTGGGATTTTTAGGCCACTTAGAAGCCTCTATTTTGCTTTATTAAAAATTGGTGTTTGTACTTTTAAGAATCATCTTCTACGTTATTAAATTCTTGTTCTTAATTTTTCTTAAACCTCTAACATGTGATGGTATCCTTCAGTAATCAGGTGCAAAATAAATTTTTTTAAGGTAAAAAGGCAGTTTGATACTGAATCTTCCCTGAGATAACCTGGCAGTTTTCCTCTGCTCAGTTACAGCTCGGTCTCTTGTTGGAGAATTTTATTTAAAAAAAAAATTTTTTTTTTAATGTTTATTTATTTTTGAGAGAGGGAGAGACAGTGCAAGCTGGGGAGGGGCAGAGAGAGAGAGGGAGACACATCATCCGAAGCAGCTCCAGGCTCTGTCTGAGCTGTCTGCACAGAGCCTGACGCGGGGCTCGAACTCATGAACTGTGAGATCATGACCTGAGCCGAAGTCGGACACTCAACCAACTGAGCCACACAGGTGCTCCTTGATGGAGAATTTTAAATGTGAATAGTCAGACCCTCAGTTCCATCCTGCACCTGCCAGGCCCTAGTCAGTCAGTCAGAGAAGCCAAGGTTTTGCCTTCAGCTGATTTTATTCCTTCATGTGGAAGATGTATTAATTGCTTATATTATGGATAAAATATTGTTTCTAATTAACTGTGGGATTAATTCATACATTAACTTCATAACAATAAACTGAATTTGCTTAAACTCTATTGACACACAAAGTAGTGAATGAAAAATATTATTGTGTTTTTTCTTCTTTGAGGTGAAGAAGAAAACAATGGGTTGAACTGATCAAAAATGAAAATCTTGTGTAGAAAGATGTTGTAGACAACAGAAAGCCAAAGGATCAAACCATTTGGGTGTTTCCTATTTCGTTATGAGGGAAATCAGATGCAATGGTGGGAAATAAAGTAACTAAAATGAAGCCTGAAGGAAATGTTATAAATTATGGCAGATTTAGTAAATTGGAAAGGTTATATAAATGAGAGGAGGGACAGAACTTGCAGCCAGCACCAACACACTTGCCTCAGAAATCTAGAACCACCCGTGGGCGTGCTGGCCAGGCCCCCTGAGAGTCAGAGTCTCTGAAGGTCCTCCCTCCACCTGAGGACAGAAATTGTTCTTGGCCCCCCTGCCTTGGCGGGGTCTTCTGGGCAAAAAGACCAGACGCATTTGGAGTAAACCGGGGCAGGACGGTCGTAGCAGTGGTAGTGGGAAGGCCCCGGGGTCGTCCCTTCTCACAGGGTGTTCTCACCGCGCTGCAGGTGCCATCACCCCGACCCCACCATAACCTCCTCCATCTCCGAGCATACCTCAGACTGCCTGAAGCTTTTGCAGAAAGGACACCACAGGGAACCAAGTTCAGAGGAAGAGGAAGGTCTGCTCCTTCCACAGTCAGCTGGCTCTCAGGAGTGTGGACCCCACCCTATCCCTGCCTCCAGTGGCTAGAGATGGCTCCGTTGTGTCTCCTTGTGGGAGGCTTACAGACGCCACAGTGCTCCTTGTGCTTGAAGGCCGAACTCCTTGCCTCACCCTGTGCCCCCAGGGCTCTACAGACTCCTGGCTATGCAGCTGGCCCTTATCTCAGGGGCAGAACCTGGTAGCTCTGGATAGACACAGTTTCAATCCTCCTAGCTTAAGAAAACACAAACTCCAATTAAAAAAAAAAAACAACCTAAAGACTTTATTTGGGTTTCATTTGAGAACGAAATATACATTACATATAGTTGTCATGCCTAGTCTACTATGATCTGTGACAGTTTCTCAGACTTGTCTTCATGACCTTGACCGTTTTGACTAGTACTTGTCAGGCAGTTTTTTTAAAAGTCCTTCAATTTGTGCTGATGTTTTTCTCATAGTTGCATTGGGATATGGGTTTTGGAGAAGACAACAATGGAGGTGATGTGCCCTTCTCATCCTAGTATATCAGGGCTATGTGACATCACCTGACATCACTGGTGATATTGGTCCTGATCACCTGGTAAGTGGTGCTACCAGCTTCCTCTACTATAGAGTTAATATGTTTCCCTTTCCATACTCCATTCTTTGGAAGGGAAGCATTAAGTCCAGCTCATACTCAAGGGGAAGCTCCCGGTGAGGGGACAATCTATAGATAATATTTCAAATTCTTCAGTGCATCATTCAAGGTTCAAGCCAAAAAACACAACCGGTAAGATACACATGTAGGCACATGTACACACGTACGTATACACATATATGGAGAGAGAGAGATTTACTGCAAGCAATTGCCTTATGTGATGCTGTGGTTCAGCTGGGCAAGTCTGAAATCTGTAGGGCAGCAGTCTGGAAGGACAGCTGGAACTCTCAGGCTTGCAGTGAAGCAGTCCCCATGGACAATCTCTTCTTCAGGGATACCTCTTAATCCTTTCAGCTGATTACATCAAGCCCACCCAGATTACCAAGGATACTCTCCTTTATTTAAAATCAATTGATTGTAGTGGTGCCTGGGTGGCTCAGTCGGTTAAATTGTTTGACTTCAGCTCAGGTCATGATCTCACCATTTGTGAGTTCAAGCCCTGCATCAGGCTCTGCGCTAACAACTCAGAGCCTGGAGCCTGCTTCAGATTCTGTGTCTCCCTCTCTGCCCCTCCCCCACTCGTGCTCAGCCCCTCTCTCTTCTCTCTCTCTCTCTCTCTCTCTCTCTCTCAAAAATAAATAAACATTAAAAAAAATAGGGGCACCTAGGTGGCTTGGTCAGTTAAGCATCCAACTTTGGCTTAGGTCATGATCTCATAGTTTGTGGGTTCAAGCCCTGCCTGGGACTCTGTGCTGACAGCTTGGAGCCTGGACCCTGCTTTGGATGCTGTGTCTCCGTCTGTCTTGTGCTCAGTCTCCCTCTCTCTCAAAAATAAACATTTAAACAACTTTAACTTAAAACTAGTAAGTAAATTGAAGCTAATTTGGATGACTTGGAATTAAAAAAAATTGATTGTAGTTATTAATCTCATCTATAAAATACCTTCACAGCAACACCCAGATAGTGTTTGAATAATCATGAAATATAGCCTAGCCAAGTTTAAACAAAACTGACAATCACAATGAGGAAAATTTATCCCTCTTCCTTTATTTTTATATGGGATAATCTATATCGGTGTAGATTTACTGTATGTATTATATACTTTGGTGTATAATCTGATACCGTGTCATTTGGTTGTTCAAATTCACTTTCTTTCTGTCACTACAAGATGTTCCAGCCTCTTGTGTTTCCTGTTTCTCCAAGGAGCCCTAGTTTCTGTTATTAGAAACCAAGATCTGCATTGGGGGTAGGCTCATTGTTCCTATTGTTCCTAAGAAACACCGATTGGAAGCTGCACATGGAATAAAGTCTATTTCCCAGCATCATTTGCAAGGTTGAGGAAGCATGCTGGCGGGGAGAGGCTTTATCCTCGTGCCTCCTTCCTGCAGGCTGTCATACAGAGTCACAGCATGCATCAGGGTGAGAGGGTGCCAAAGGTGGAAGAGAAACAACAGTGATGGCTCCCTTACCGTGTAGCACAAAACAGCCCCGAATGACCTATCTCTGGACTTACTTTACGTGAGAGAGAAAAAGACATGCAGACTTAACTCAGAGGGACATGGCTCTTTGGGAGGGCAATACCTCAATACAATATAATCTCAGAGCATTCACCTAGTAAAAGCCATGTATGTCAATAAATAATAATACAAAAATATGTTCTATAATTGAGGTATCACACTTGATCTAAGATGAAACTGATTATGAGATGCATCAAAATTTTATATTCTCTAAGAAAAAAAGGTTTCCAATTAAACAGTAACCTGAAGCTTTCGATTTTCTTTTTAAAAAATTGATTACGTTGGGACGCTTTACTGGTTCAGTCGGTGATGGATCGTGCAACTCTTGATCTCGGAGTTGTGAACTCAAGTTCCACATTGGGTGTAGAGATTACTTAGTAATAAAATCCTAAAAAAAAAAAAAAAATTGACTATGTTTATTTCCTAAAGACTCGTGCTCTCCGTTGTTACATTAATGGCTGAATTATAAGCCTTGTGTGTACTTATGTGTATTTACATTTTTATTGAGAAAGAATCCATGTAACATTAAACTCACCGTTTTAACCATTTTAAAGTGTATAATTCAGAGGTATATAGTACATTCACAACGTTATGAAATCATTATACCTAGTTCTAAGTTCTCAACACACCAAAAGGAAACCTCTTTCCAGTAAGCAGCCACTCCCCATCTTGCCCTCCGCCAAGCCCTAACAACCACTAGTGGGCCACCTGTGACTATGGATTTGCCTCCTCTGGACATTTCACATACACGGATCATCCCATATGTGACTTCTGGGGTCTGGCTGTTTTTCCACTGAGCATAATGTCTTCAAGGTTCATCAGTACTTTGTTCCTTTTTGCGGCTGAATAAGATCCCACTGTACTGATACATCAGATTCTGTGCATTCATCTATTGACAGCTGCTTGGGTTGTTGTCATCTTTGGGATATTGTGAATAGTGAACATTTGTGTATCAGTTTTTGTGTGAATGCCTGTTTTTAATTCCTTGGGTGTATACAACCAGTAGTGGGGTTGGTGGATCATGTTTTACTTTCTGAGGAGTTGCCAAAACTGTTCTCTGCAGTTTCTGCACTATTTTACGTTCCCACCAGCGATGTGTGATGTTCTCATTTCCCCACATCCTTATAAACACTTATTTTCCTTTTTTACTCAGTAGACATCCTGGTAGGTGTGAAATGGTATCTCATTGTGGTTTTGATTTGCATTTCACTTAATCACACTGAGGTTTTTTGTTTTGTTGGCATAAACCTGTTGGCCATTTATATTCTTCTTTGGAGAAATGTCTACTCAAATTTTTTGCCCATTTTCAAAACCAGGTTTTCAGCTGTTTTGTTTTTTGTTTTTTGTTTTTTTTTTTTTTGGGAGAGAGAGAGCACGAGTGAGGGGCAGAGAGAAGGAGAGAGAGAGAATCCCACAAAGGGCAGAGAGAGAGGGAGAGAGAGAGAAGGGGGGCTCACTCAAAGTGGGGCTAGAGCCCACCCAAAGTGGGGCTCATGCTTTTATTTTATTTTATTTTATTTTATATTTGAGAGAGAGAGAGAGAGAGGGCACAAGTGAGCAAGGGACAGAGAGAGAGAGAGAGAGAGAGTAACAGCTCTTTGTATATTCTGGATGCTAGACCTTTATCAGTTATATGATTTACAAATGTTTTCTCCCATTTTCTGGCTTCTCTTTTCACTGTTTTTCAATGGTGTCCTTTGAAGCACAAAAGTTTTGAATTTTGAGAAAGTTCACTTTAGTTTTTGTTTTTTTATATATAGGAAAATATCTTTTTATTTTTTAAGTTTATTTTGAGAGAGAAGGCATGAGTGGGGGGAGGGGTAGAGAGAAGGAGAGACAGAACCCCAAGCAGGCTCTGCACTGTCAGCTCAGAGCCCCATGTAGGGCTTGAACTCAAAACACAAGATCATGACCTGAGCCGAGATCAAGAGTCAAGACACTTAACTGACTGTGGTACTCAGGCGCTCCAGAAAACATCTTTTTTTTTTTTTTTTTTTTAAGTTTATCATTTATTTTGAGAGAAAGAGAGCATGCGTGGGGGAGGGGTGGAGAGAGAGGGAGAGAGAGAATCCTAAGCAGGCTCCACGCTCACTGTGTAGAGCCCAACTCAGGACTTGATGCCACAAACCGTGAGATCATGACGGATGTCCAACCAACGGAGCTACCCAGGTGCCCCTATTTTTTTCTTTTATTACTTATACTTCTGATATAAAATCCATTGCCAAATCCAAGGTCATGAAGGTTTTGCCCACGTATTTTCTTCTGAACTTAGTTTTGGCCTCGATATTAAGTCTTCTAATCCATGATCACAGGATCTTTCCATTTGTGTCCTCTTTAATTTCTTTTGTCAATGTGTTGTAGTTGTCAGTATATAAGTCTTTCATCTTCTTAGTTACATTTATGTCTGAGTATTTTTTTTTTTTTGGTGCTTTCATATATGGGATTGTTTTCTAATTTCCTTTTAAGAGTGTTCATTGTGAGTGTATAGACATGCAATGATTTTGTAAGATGATTTTGTATCCTGCAACTTTACTGAGTTCATTGAATCGTTCAAATAGGTTTTTTGTTGGAGTCTTTAGGATTTTCTATATATAACATCAAGTTGTCTGCAAACAGGAACAATTCTTCCTTTACAATTTGGATACTTTTTATTTCTTTTTCTTGAATAATTGTTCAGTTGCTCTAACTAGGAATTCTACTACTATATTGAATAAAAGAGGCAGGAATGGGTGGGCATCCTTGTCTTATTCCTGATCTTACAGGAAAGGTTTACAGGATTTCACTGTTCAGTGTGATGTTAGCTGTAGGCACGTCATATATGCCTTTATTATGTTGAAGTACATTCCCTGTATACCTAGTTTGTTGAGAGTTTTTATAATGAAAAGATGTTAAATTTTGTCATCTTCATCTATTGAGATGATTGTACGATTTTTATCTTTCATGTAGCATATCACATTAATTGATTTGTGGATGTTAAACCATCCTTGCATCGCTGGAATAGGTCCCACGTGGTCATGGTATACGATCCTTAAAATGTATTGTTGAATTTCGATTGCTAATATCTTGGTGAGCGTTTTGTGTCTGTGTTCATCAGGGATATTGACTTGTAATTTTCTTAAGGTATCTTTGGTTTTCATATAGGGCAATAAACCTGGCCTTGTAAAATGTGTACAGAAGTATCCCCTCTTACATTTTTTGGAAGCTAAAGAAGGATTGGTAGTAATCCTTCTTTAGATGTTTTGGGAAAGCTCACCAGTGAAACAGTCTAGTCCTGGACTTTTGTTTGTTGGGAGGATTTTGATTAGCGATCCAATCTCCTTGCTAGTAACCTGGTCTCTTCAGATTTTCTGGTTATTGATTCAGTCTTGGTAGGTTTTACATTTCTAGGAATTAATCCATTTCTTGTAGGTTGTCCAGTTTGTTAGCATATAGTTGTTCATAGTCATAATGTCCGTTTCTTCCATTTATGGTTATTTTACCTGAGTCCTCTCTCTTTTCTTCTTGGCAATTAAGTCTAGCTAACAATATGTCTATGTCATTTGTATTTTCAAAAAACAAGCTTTAGTTTCATTGCTCTTTTCTATTGTGTTTTTAGTCTCTATTCCATTTATTTCTGTTCTGATCTTTATTTCCTTCCTTCTGCCAAATTTGGGCTCAGTTCGTTATGCTTTTTTTAGTGCTTTGAGGTGTAAAGTTAAATTGTTTGAGATGTACTATAGGCTTTTGCTTTCTGGTTACTATGAGGCTTACATAAAACATTTATAATAGTTTATTTTAAGCTGGCAATAGCTTTGAAAACACACAAAACTTCCCCACCCCCAAATTTTATGATTTGGTGTCACAATTTGCATCTTTTTACATTGTATATCCATTAAATTTATTGTATTTGCAGTTATTGTTTAATACTTTTGTCCCTTAACCTTTATACTAGAGTCATAAACGATTTACCTATTCCTATTACAGCATTAGAGTATTTTGAATTTAACTATATATTTACCTTTACAGATGAGCTTTATATGTTTTCCTGTTAATAATTTAGTGTCCTTTTGTTTCAGTCTGAAGAACTCTCTTTCACATTTCTTTCTTTTTTTTTTTTTTTTGAGAGAGTCCTCAAGTGAGTGAGGGGGAGAGAGAGAAAGAGAGAGAGAGAGAGGGAGGGAGGGAGAGAGAGAGAGAAAGAGAGAAAAGCAGGGCACAAGCTCACTGGAAGCGGGGCTTCAGTTCACTTGATGTGGGACTCTAACGAATCATGAGATCATGACCTGAGCCAAAGTCAGATGCTTAACCAACTGAGCTGCCCAAGTGCCCTCCCTTTCACATTTCTGGTAAGGCTGGATCAGTGATGAACTCCTCAGCTTTTGTTTGACCGAAAAACTCTTTATCTCTCCTTCAGTTCTGAAAGACAACTTTGCTGGGTTGAGTATTTTTGGTTGGCAGTCTCTTTCTTTTAGCACTTTAAATATATCATGCCTCTCCCTTCTGGCCTGCAAGATTTATCCTGAAAAATCTGCTGATGGTCTTATAGGGGTTCCTTTGTCCTTAATTTTTGACAATTATAGTTTGGTGCAGGTTTCTTTGGATTTACCTTATTTGAAACTCTCTGAGCTTTCTGCACCTGAATGTCTGTTTCTTTCCCCAGGTTAGGGAAGTTTTCAGCCATTCTTTCTTTGAATAAGTTTTCTTCTTCTCCTCCTCCTCCTCCTCCTCCTCCTCCTCCTCCTCCTCCTCCTCCTCCTTCTTCTTCTTTTTCTTCTCCTTCTTCTTCTTCTTCTTCTTCTTCTTCTTCTTCTTCTTCTTCTTCTTCTTCCTCTATCTCTATTATTCATATAGATAATAATATGGTTTGTTTGATGGACCCTAAAGCCGTCTTTACTCTTTCATTCTTTTTTTCCTTTTACTCCTCTGGTTGGATAAATTCTACTACCCTGTCTTCAAGTTCACTGATCCTTTTGCTGCTTGATGTAGTCTTCTGTTGAACCCTTCTATTCAATTTTCAGTTCAGTTATTCTTCATCTCTGTGATTTCTGTTTGGTACTTTAAGTTTTTTTTTTCTTCTTGTTGAAATTCTCGCTTTGTTCATGTATTGATCTCCTGACCTCAGTGAGCATCATTATGGTCATTATTTTGAATTCTCTATTAGGAAAGTCACTTATTTCCATTTAATTAAGCTACATTTCTGGATATTTATCTTGTTCTTTTGTTTGGAATATATTCCTCTGTTCCTTCATTTTCCTTGACTCTCTGTTGGTTGGTTTCTGTTCATTAGAAAAAAATGACCACTTCTCATCATCTTTTTTTTTTCTTACAGTGTTTTTTTTTTTAATTTAATTTTTTGTTTTTAAAAATTTAAATCCAAATTAGTTACCATATAGTGAAACAGATTTCAGGAGTAGATTCCTTAATGCCCCTTACCCATTTAGCTTATCCCCCCTCCCACAACCCCTCCAGTAACCCTCAGTTTGTTTTCCATATTTATGAGTCTCTTCTCTTTTGTCCCCCTCCCTGTTTTTATATTATTTTTGTTTCCCTTCCCTTATGTTCATCTGTTTTGTCTCTTAAAGTCCTCATATGAGTGAAGTCATAGGATTTTTGTCTTTCTCTGACTAATTTCACTTAGCATAATACCCTCTAATTCCATCCACGTAGTTGCAAATGGCAAGATTTCATTCTTTTTGATTGATGTGTAATACTCCGTTGTAGATATATACCACACCTTTTTTATCCATTCATCCGTCGATGGACATTTGGGCTCCTTCCATACTTTGCTATTGTTGATAGTGCTGCTATAAACATGGGGGTGCATGTGTCCCTTCGAACCAGCACACCTGTATCCCGTGGATAAAAGCCTAGTAGTGCAATTGCTGGGTCGTAGGGTAGTTCTATTTTTAGGTTTTTTTTTCTCAATATATGAAATTTATTGTCAAATTGGTTTCCATACAACACCCAGTGCTCATCCCAAAAGGTGCCCTCCTCAATACCCATCACCCACCCTCCCCTCCCTCCCACCCCCATCAACCCTCAGTTTGTTCTGTTTTTAACAGTCTCTTATGCTTTGGCTCTCTCCCACTCTAACCTCTTTTTTTTTTTTTTCCTTCCCCTCCCCCATGGGTTTCTGTTGTTTCTCAGGATCCACATAAGAGTGAAAACATATGGTATCTGTCTTTCTCTGTATGGCTTATTTCACTTAGCATCACACTCTCCAGTTCCATCCACGTTGCTACAAAAGGCCATATTTCATTCTTTCTCATTGCCACGTAGTATTCCATTGTGTATATAAACCACAATTTCTTTATCCATTCATCAGTTGATGGACATTTAGGCTCTTTCCATAATTTGGCTATTGTTGAGAGTGCTGCTATAAACATTGGGGTACAAGTGCCCCTATGCATCAGTACTCCTGTATCCCTTGGGTAAATTCCTAGCAGTGCTATTGCTGGGTCATAGGGTAGGTCTATTTTTAATTTTGTGAGGAACCTCCACACTGCTTTCCAGAGCGGCTGCACCAATTTGCATTCCCACCAACAGTGCAAGAGGGTTCCCGTTTCTCCACATCCTCGCCAGCATCTATAGTCTCCTGATTTGTTCATTTTGGCCACTCTGACTGGCGTGAGGTGGTATCTGAGTGTGGTTTTGATTTGTATTTCCCTGATAAGGAGCGACGTTGAACATCTTTTCATGTGCCTGTTGGCCATCCGGATGTCTTCTTTAGAGAAGTGTCTATTCATGTTTTCTGCCCATTTCTTCACTGGGTTATTTGTTTTTCGGGTGTGGAGTTTGATGAGCTCTTTATAGATTTTGGATACTAGCCCTTTGTCCGATGTGTCATTTGCAAATATCTTTTCCCATTCCGTTGGTTGCCTTTTAGTTTTGTTGGTTGTTTCCTTTGCTGTGCAGAAGCTTTTTATCTTCATAAGGTCCCAGTAATTCACTTTTGCTTTTAATTCCCTTGCCTTTGGGGATGTGCCGAGTAAGAGATTGCTACGGCTGAGGTCAGAGAGGTCTTTTCCTGCTTTCTCCTCTAAGGTTTTGATGGTTTCCTGTCTCACATTCAGGTCCTTTATCCATTTTGAGTTTATTTTTGTGAATGGTGTGAGAAAGTGGTCTAGTTTCAACCTTCTGCATGTTGCTGTCCAGTTCTCCCAGCACCATTTGTTAAAGAGACTGTCTTTTTTCCATTGGATGTTCTTTCCTGCTTTGTCAAAGATGAGTTGGCCATACGTTTGTGGGTCTAGTTCTGGGGTTTCTATTCTATTCCATTGGTCTATGTGTCTGTTTTTGTGCCAATACTATGCTGTCTTGATGACTACAGCTTTGTAGTAGAGGCTAAAGTCTGGGATTGTGATGCCTCCTGCTTTGGTCTTCTTCAAAATTACTTTGGCTATTTGGGGCCTTTTGTGGTTCCATATGAATTTTAGGATTGCTTGTTCTAGTTTCGAGAAGAATGCTGGTGCAATTTTGATTGGGATTGCATTGAATGTGTAGATAGCTTTGGGTAGTATTGACATTTTGACAATATTTATTCTTCCCATCCATGAGCACGGAATGTCTTTCCATTTCTTTATATCTTCTTCAATTACCTTCATAAGCTTTCTATAGTTTTCAGCATACAGATCTTTTACATCTTTGGTTAGATTTATTCCTAGGTATTTTATGCTTCTTGGTGCAATTGTGAATGGGATCAGTTTCTTTATTTGTCTTTCTGTTGCTTCATTGTTAGTGTATAAGAATGCAACTGATTTCTGTACATTGATTTTGTATCCTGCGACTTTGCTGAATTCATGTATCAGTTCTAGCAGAATTTTGGTGGAGTCTATCGGATTTTCCATGTATAATATCATGTCATCTGCAAAAAGTGAAAGCTTGACTTCATCTTTGCCTTCTCTTCCCCTCTCCTAGGGGCAGGATTCACTGTGGGGTGGCGTGGCCCGTCTGGGCTACTTGCACACTGCCAGGCTTGTGGTGCTGGGGATCTGGCATATTAGCTGGGGTGGGTAGGCAAGGTGCACGGGGGCAGGAGGGGCAGGCTTAGCTCGCTTCTCCTTAGGTGATCCACTTCAGCAGGGGCCCTGTGGCAGCGGGAGGGAGTCAGATCCGCTGCCGGAGGTTTGGCTCCGCAGAAGCACAGAGTTGGGTGTTTGCGCGGAGCGAGCAAGTTCCCTGGCGGGAACTGGTTCCCTTTGGGATTTTGGCTGGGGGATGGGCGAGGGAGATGGCACTGGCGAGCGCCTTTGTTCCCCGCCAAGCTGAGCTCTGTCGTCCGGGGGCTCGGCAGCTCTCCCTCCCTTTGTCCTCCAGCCTTCCCGCTTTCCGAGCAGAGCTGTTAACTTATGACCTCCCAGATGCTAAGTCCCGCTTGCTGTCGGAACACACTCCGTCTGGCCCCTCCGCTTTTGCCAGCCAGACTCGGGGGCTCTGCTTGGCCGGCCGGCTGCCCCTCCGTCCCGGCTCCCTCCCGCCAGTCCGTGCAGCACGCACTGCCTCCTTGCCCTTCCTACCCTCTTCCGTGGGCCTCTCGTCTGCGCTTGGCTCCGGAGACTCCGTTCTGCTAATCCTCTGGCGGTTTTCTGGGTTCTTTAGGCAGGTGTAGGTGGAATCTAAGTGATCGGCAGGACGCGCGGTGAGCCCAGCGTCCTCCTATGCCGCCATCTTCCCTCTCAACCTATTTTTATTTTTTTGAGGAACCTCCATCCTGTTTTCCAGAGTGGCTGCACCAGCTTGCATTCCCACTCATCATTTAAATAGAATGATTTCATGAAGGAGATGAACCTTAGTGGTCAGGCCAGCATGAGCTACTAATTGTCTTTCAAACTTTTGTGGTTGTCCAAGCCTCCTCCTTTTTCTTAGTGGTCCCAGTATTTGAGGATGTGCCAAGATCTGCCAGTGAGCAAATGGGGAGTATTGCAGTCAGCACCTATATTATGCAGCCTGATTAGAAGCTGAATCCTCAGGCAACAGCTAGGAAAATATGTAGTTCAGCATCTTCCAGGAAGAACTGAGAGGTGGGAAATTTGCCTGCTTTCTCTGAGGCAGCTGTATTTGTTGACTGCTCTCTCTTTGCTGAGCCAGGAGTAGGGAACTAGGGTGTTTACCAGCCCAACCTGCCATTGCCATTCTCTACTATTTGGGTAGACTGTGCCAGACCCTTCAGAACTCCAGGACTGGCGAGTAAGATGTCAGTTCTTTGGGCAGCCAAAGAAAAGTTGGGTGCCGGATTCAAGGATTTCTTTTTCTCTCTAGGAGGAAACTCAGAGCTAGGGTTTTGGTTTTTTTTGTTTTTTGGTTTTTTTTTATTCTGTACACTCTGTGCTGAGCAGGGAGGAGGATCAATGGCATCTACCAGCCCACACCATCTGTTCTCCTCAGGCTAGACTGTGCTGGACCTGTCGGAAATCCAAGATTGGCAAGACAGAAGCCAGTCGAATGGAGAGCCTATCAGTAGAGTTTGGGCACTGGATACATGAACTAACTACTCCCTTGGGTGAACCAACTCTCTGGATGAAGCTGGGAGTGAGAAGATCTCTTCTTGATTATATGGTGTGTTAGGGGCAGGATTTCCAGCAAGGTTGTTTAAAATCTCCCTACAGGCTATTGTAAGCTTGGTTTTGTGTTGTTTCACGATGCAGGAGCACCTGGAACATTATTTTCTGATTTTTCACATGAGTTTTCACATTTTCACATAATTTCTCCATGAATTGTCTATGAATTTTGCTGAATCAGTGTATTTCTGGAAGGAAGAAGGGTCCAAGGTTTCCTACTCTGCCATCTTGCTTATGTCCAAAATCCTTCACTTTCTTTCTGATTTTAGTAATTTGAGTCATATTTTTTTCTTCCTTTTCTGGTAATATTAGCTAAATGTTTATCATTTTTGGTTAATCTTTTTAAAGAACCAAGTTTTGGATTTTTTAATTTTCTCAAGTGCTTTTCTGTTCTATATTTTGTTTATATTTGGCTCTAATTTTATTATTTCCTGGCTTCTTCCAGCTTTGGGTTTAGCTTACTCTTCTTTTTTAAGTTTCCTAAGGTGTGAAGTCATTGATTTCAGATCTTTCTTCATTCATTTTTAATGTACACATTTATGGCTATAAATTTACCTCTGAACACTGCTTTCACCATATCCTGTAAGTCTGAGCATCCTGTGTTGTGTTGATTTATGCCTATTTTCCAATTGTTACTATAATTTCTTCTTTTACCCGTTGATGCTTTAACAGAATGTTGTTTTATTTCCACGTATTTGTGAATATCCCAGGGTGTTGTTGTTGTTATCATTTCTAGCTTCGATTCACTATGCTCAGAGAAGACATTATTTCAGTCTTTGAAATATTGAAGTATTTTTATGACCTGACATGTTGTCTGTCCTCAAGAGTGTTTCATTAGTACTTGATAAGAATGCTGTTGTTGGGTGGAGTGTTCTGTAGATGCCCTTTAGGTCTAGTTGGTATATATGTCCCTCAAGTAACTATTTGGTTATTGGTCTTCCTTCTATATTTCTACTCATTATTAAAGATAAGGCATTTGGTATCCAATTATTATTGCAAAGTTGTTGATTTCTCCCTTCGCTTCTGTCAATATTTGCTTGCTATATTTTGGGGCTGTATTGCTTTGTTCATGCATTTTTAAAACTGGTGTATTTTTGGGGTGCATGGGTGGCTCACTTGGTTAAGAGTCCAACTCTTGATCTTGGCTCAAGCCATGATCTCACTGTGAGTTCAAACCCTGCGTTGGGCTCTGGGCTGGCAGTGCAGAGTCTGCTTGGGATTATCTCTCTCTCCCTCTCTGTCTCTGTCCCTCCTTTGATCTCTCTCTCTTTCAAAATAAATAAATAAACTTAAAAAAATAAAATTGGTATTTTTTTTCTGATGGATTGATCTTTTTAATCCACATTTAAATTTAATGTATTTCTTTGTCTCCTATAACAAGTTTTGACAGTCTGTCTTGTTTGATATTAGAATAAATACCCCAGCTTTTGTTATTATTTGCATAATTATTGATTAGGAAGCATTTCTGTTATTTTGCTATTTTTTTCTATAAGTTTCATATCTTTGTTGTTACTGAATTCTTTCAACACTGCCTTCTTTTCCTCAAATGATCTTTTTCTAAGGTACCATTCCCACCACCCCATGTGTCATCTTTATTTGTTACATTAAAAAGTTATAAGGTACAAAAAGTGAAATGATTTGCCTAAGGTCACACAAAATTCTCTTTATTTCAGAAAATCTTATTGAGTACAAGATATGTAACCAGAAGAGTTAGAGATACTAAAGGAAAAAGTCTCATAGTCCTTAACTCCTAATGTTTGCATGTATTAAAGGAGACCAAGTTTTCTTCTGTATTTAAATCTCAACGTTTACCTGCTGCCTTCCTCTTTTTATTTTATATTTTAAAATTAATACACTTCAATTTTTAATAATGGTTTTAGGTTCACAGATATAGTAAGTGGAAAATACAGAATTCTCATATATTCCCTCTCTTCTCTCCACCCCCTCACAATCTCCCCCCACTATAACCTGTACCAGTATGGTACATTTTGTACAATCTTATTTTATTTTATTTTATTATTTTATGTTGTTTTTATGTTTATTTATTTTGAGAGAGAGAGAGAGAGTGAGCAGGGGAGGGGCAGAGAGGGAGAGAGAGAGTCCCAATCTGCTGTCAGCACAGAGCTGGATGAGTGGCTCAAACTCACACACCATGAGAACGTGGCCTGAGCCAAAACCAAAAGTCAGATGCTTAACTGACTGGGCCCTCAGCTGCCTGTTTTATTTTATTTTTTTTAAGAGAGAGAAAAAGTGCATGTGAGTGTGGGAGGGGCAGAGAGAGAGAGAGAGAGAGAGAGAGAGAACCTTAAATAGGCTCCACGTGGAGGCTGATGCAGGGTTTGAGCAACGCTGGCACCTGAGCCGAAACCAAGAGTTGGGACGCTCAACCGTCTAAGCCACCCAGGTGCCCCCATTTTTTACAATCTATGGACCAACACTGACACATTACTGACCAAACGTTATGGTTTACGTTAGGGTTTGTTCTTGTGTTCTGCCTTCTCTGGGTTTAGACAAATGTATCCACCATTGCAGTATCATACAGAGTCCTATCAAATCCTCTGTGGTCTGCCTATTAATCCCTCTCTCTTTCCCACTGTTCCCTGGCAACCACTGACCTTTTTATTGTCTCCATAGTTTTATATTTTCCAGAATGTCATATAGTTGGAATCATACAGCAAGCTGTACCCTTTTCAGATTGTCTTCTTTCGCTTAGTAATATGTGTTTAAGTTTCCTCCACATCTTTTCATGGCTTGACAGCTCATTTCTTTTTAGTGTTGAATAGTATTCCATTGCATGGGTGTACCAGTTTATTTATCTATGTAAAAGACATCTTCTAAATAGGATTTTGATTTTCTTGTTTCTATTTCCATATATTTTTAAGGTTTTTTTCTTAGTGGTTACCCTGGGGGATTACTATTAACATTTAACTTTATAATGACAAAGTTTTAATTAATACCAATGAAGTTTCAGTAGTATATAAGAACTCTGTTACTTTTAAACTCTGTTGTCCCTCCCTTTATTTCATAATATGTCATAATATCACAAATTGAATCTTTACATAATTGGTGCCTGTTAACACAGATTTTAATTATTCTTTTACTTATTTGCAATATACAATTTTTAAAAAATTGAGATCTAACTGATCTATAACATTGTGTAGGTTTTAACACGTACCACATACCAATTTGATACATTCATCCTGCAACATGATTTCCATTGTAGCATTGGCTAGCACCTCTGTCAAATTACAAACTATCATTTCTTCTTATGGTAGGAAAAATTGAGATGTAGTCTCTTGCCAAGTTTAATGTTTATAATACAGTTTTGTGTGTAATTCCTGTTCTATGTATTCGATCTCCAGACTTATTTATACCCTAAAACAACATCTCTTCTATTCCCTCATCCCCTTCTCCCTGATAACCATAATTCCATTTTCTGGTGTGTGTGTGTGTGTGTGTGTGTTCAGTGCTTTTCAGACTGCACCTGTAGGAGATGTCATACGGTATTTGTCTTTCTGTGTCTGACTTATCACACTTGGCATAATGTCCTTGAGGTCTATCCATGTTGTTGCGAGGGCCAGCTTTCCTTTTATCTCATGGCTGAATAGTGCTCCATTGTCTATATCAACTACGTCTTCTTCAACCACTCATCTGTTAAAGGACACTTAGGTTGTGTCCTATCTTGGCTATTGTGAATAATGCTGCAATAAACATGGTGGTGTGTATATCTCTTTGATAACCTGCTTTCATTTCCTTTGTATATATACACAGAAGTAGTACTTCTATTTGTAATTTTTCAGGAAGATACATACTGTTCTCCGTGATAGCTGAGCCAGTATATGATCCCACCAACAATGCACAGTGTTCCCTTTTTTTTCCACATCCTTGCCAACACTTGTATCTCTTGTCTTCTTGATGACAGCCATTTTGACAGGTGTGAGGTGATATCTCATTTTAGTCGTGATTTGCATTTATCTGATGAGTAGTGATGTTGAACACCTTTTAATATACCTGTTGACCACTTGGATGTCTTCTTTGAAAAAATTTGACTATGGTTTCTGTTCTCCGTTTTAATCAGATTTTAACATTATTAAGTTGTATGAGATCTTTTTGAATTTTGGATATTAACCCCCTTATCTGATATATGGTTTGCAAAAAAGTGTCTCCAATTCCAGAGTTGCCTTTTCATTTTGTCCACTGTTCCTTTTTCAGTACAGAAGCTTTTAAGTTTGATGTAATTCCCTTATGGAAATTTTCCTTTATTTTTTTGTGTGCTTTTGGTGTCATGTCCACAAAAGCATTGTCAAGACTAATGTTGAGGGGCTTCTTTATGTTTTCTTGTAGGAGTTTTATGGTTTCAGGTCTTATGTTTCAGTCTTTGATACATTTCAAGTTAATTATGAGTGGTGTAAGATGGGGGTCCCGTTTCTTTCTTTCTTTCTTTCTTTCTTTCTTTCTTTCTTTCTGCATATGTTCATTCAATTTCCCAACACTGTTTGTTGAAGAGACAATCCTTTCTCCATTGGACATTCTTGGCTTTCTTATAAATATTAGTTGGCCATTTATGCAGGGGTTTAATTCTGGGGTCTCTATCCTGTTCCATTGGTCCATATGTCTATTTTTATTACAGTACCATACTGTTTTAATTAGTATAGCTTACTAGTATAGTTTAAATCAGGAAGTGTGATCCTTCTGGGTTTTTATTTCCCCTCATGATTGCTTTAGCTCTTTGGGGTCTTTGCCATACAGAATGCCATTGGAATTTTAATACTGATCATATGGTATGTATAAAGTTGGATATATTAACTTTATCATTGTCATTATTTTAAGATCTATCCAGAATTAAAACATTTTAAATCGTATTTTTAAATTTTTATGTATTCTGAGAGAGAGAGAAAGAGAGAGAGAGGGAGAGAAAACAATTGTGTGCACAAGCACAGTGGGAGAAAAGAGAGAGGGAGAGAATCCCAAGTGCAGAGCCTGATGGGGGCTTGAACTCATGACCACGAGATAATGGCCTAAGCTGAAATTAAGAGTCAGACACTCAACCGCCTGAGCCACCCAGGTGCCCCTACATTGTATTTTTTTAACTGAAGTATAGTTAACATACAATATTACATGAGTTTCAGGTGTATAGCATAGTGATTTAACAACTCTGTAAACCACAAGTGTAGCTACAATGTCATCATTAACTATATTCCCTATGCTGTGCCTTTTATCCCCATGGCTTATTCATTCCATAACTGGAAGACTGTATCACTCACTGCCCTTCACCCATTCTGCCCATCTCTCCACCCTTCCCCCCACCCCCGACAATTATTAGTTTGTTCTCTGTATGTGTCTGTTTCTGCTTTTCATTTGTTTGTTCGATTGTTTAGAATCCACATATAAGTGAAATTATATGGTATTTGTCTTTCTCAAACTTGCTTCACTAATGGGTAAATCATGTTGTTACAAGTGTGGCAACGTCTCATTTGTTTTTATCGCTAATATTGCACTGTGTGTGGTGTGTGCACACGAGCGTGTGGGTACACATCATATCTTCTTTATTCATTTATCGATCAGTGGACACTTGGATTACTTCCATATCTTGGCTACTGAAAATAATGCTGCAATAAACATAAAGATGCATATATCTTTTCAAATTAGTGTTTTTGTTTTCTTTCAGTAAATACCCAGTGGTGGAATGACTGGATCAAATGGTATCTGTATTTTTAATTTTTGAGGAACCTACATACTGTTTTACACATTAGCCACACCAATTTACATTCCCATGAACAGTGCACAGGGGTTCTTTTTTCTCCAGATCCTCACCTACACTTGTTATTTCTTGTCTTTTTTGATTCTAGCCACCCTGACAGGTGTAAGGTGATATCTTATTTGCATTTCTCTGATTAGTGGTGTTGAGCATCTTTTCATGTGTCTGTTGACCAGCCATCCATCTTCTGTGGAAAAGTGTCTATTCACATCTTCTGCCAATTTTTAATCAGATTTTTGGGTTTTTTTTTTTGGGGGGGGCTGTTGAGTTGTATAATTTCTTTATATATTTTGGATATTAACCCCTTATTGTATATATCATTTCTAATATATTCCATTCAGTAGGTTGACTTTTTGCTTTGTGGATTGTTTCCTTTGCTATGCAAAAGATTTTATTTTGATGGAGTCCCAATAATTTATTTTTGCTTTTGTTTCCCTTGCCTCAGGAGACATATCTAGAAAAACGTTTCTGTGGTGAATGTCAAAGAAATTACTGCCCATATTTTCTTCTAGGAGTTTTATGGCTTCAGGTCTCACGCTTAGATCTTTAATCCATTTTGGGTTTATTTTTGTGTATGGTGTGAGAAAGTGGTCCAGTTTCATTCTTTTGTATGTAGCTGTCCAGTTTTTCCAACACTATTTGTTGAAGAGATTGTCTTTTCCCCCATTGTATATTCTTGCCTCCTTTGTCATAGATTAGTTGATCATATAAGCATAGGTTTATTTCTAGGTTCTCTTTTCTGTTCCATTGATGTATGTGTCTTATTTTTGTGCCAGTACCACAAGCTACTGGGATTTTGATAAGCTTTGCATTGACAGATTGTATAGATGGCTTTGAGCATCATGGAAATTTTAACAATATTAACTCTTCCAGTCCATGAACTCCGTTTGTGTCTTCTTTAATTTCTTTCAGCAAATCTTATCGTTTTCATTGTATACATGTTTCACTTCCTTGGTTAAATTTATTCCTAGGCGTTTTGTTGTTTTTGATGCTATTGCAAGTGGCATAGTTTTATTTTTTATTTTTTTAGATATTTCATAGTGTATAGAAATGCAATTGATTTCTGTGTATTGATTTTATATTTTTCAACTTTATGGAATTCATGGATTATATACAACAGTTTTTAAATTGAGTCTGGGATTTTCAAGATATAAGATCATATCATCTGCAAATGGCCATTTTATTTATTCCTTTGCAATTTGGATGCCTTTTCTTTGCCTTGCTTGATTGCTCTAGCTAGGACTTCCAGTACTATGTTGAATGCATGGTGAGAGTGGATACCCTTGTCTTGTTCCTGATCTTAGAGGAAAAGCTTTACATTTTTTACCATTGGGTACAATGTTAGCTGTTGGTTTGTTGAGTCTGTTGAGTGTTTTAATTATAAAATGATGTATTTTGTCATATGCTTTATCTCCATCAATTGAGATAATAGTATGACTTCTATTGTTCATTCTATTATTGTGGTATATCACATTTATTGATTTGCATATGTTAAACCACTCCTGCATCCCAGAGGTAAATACTGCTTGGTCATGTAGTAAATCATTTTAATGAGTTCTTGAGGGTTTTTCACCTATGTTTATCAGGGATATTGGCCTGCAGTTGTCTTGTAGTGTCCTTATCTGGCTTTGGTATCAAGTTATTACTGTGGGGGCGCCTGGGTGGCTCAGTCAGTTGAGCGTCCGACTTCAGCTCAGGTCATGATCTCACAGCTCGTGGGTTCGAGCCCCGGATTGGGCTCTGTGCTGACAGCTCAGGGCCTGGAGCCTGTTTCAGATTCTGTGTGTGTGTGTCTCTCTCTGCCCCTAACCCACTTGCATCTGTCTCTGTCTCTCTCAAAAAATAAATAAACATTAAACAAAAGTTATTACTGTGTATTACTGTTATTACAGAACAAGTTTGGAACTATGCCCTCCTTTTCAGTTTTTTGGAAGAGTTTGAAAATGATAGGCATTGAGGAGGGCACTTGTTGGGATGAGCACTGGGTGTTGTATGTAAGTGATGAATCATGGGAATCTACCCCAAAACCAAGAGAACACTGTACACACTGTATGTTAGCTAATTTGACAACAAATTATATTAGAAAAAATAAAATGTAAAAAAAAAAAAAAGATTTGTGTTAATTACTTAAACGTTTGGTTGAATTCACCAGTGGAGTCATCTGGTTCTGAAGTTTCCTATGTTGGAACAATTTTTATTATTGATTCACTCTTTTTACTCATTATTGGTCTGTTCAGAATTTCTATTTTTTCCTGGTTCAGTTTGGTAGATAGTATGATTCTAGATACTTAATCCATTTCTTCTAGGCTATCAAATTTGTTGGCATATACTTGCTCATAGTGATCACCTATGATCCTATGTATTTCTGTAGTGTCTATTGGAATTCAGTGTCTATTGTAGTGTCTACTGGTTATATTTCTGATTTCATTTATTTGAGTCTTCTCTTTTTTCTTAGTTCCATTAAAGATTTGCGAATTTTGTTTATCTTTTTGAAAAACCAACTCTTATTTTTGTTGATCTTCTTCTATTTTTCTGGTTTCTATTTCACTTATTTTCATTGTGATCTTTATTATTTCCTTTCTTCTGCTAATTTTAGGCTTCATTTGTTCTTTTTCTGATCCTTTGAGGTGTAAAGTTAGAGTGTTATTTTCAGTCTTTAAAATTTCTTAATATATACACATGTCTCTCAGAACTGCTTTTGCAGCATCTCATAAGTTATGGTTTGTTGTGTTTCCATTTTCATTTGTTTTCAGATATTCTTTGATTTGCATTTTGATTTATTCTTTGATCAATTGGTTGTTCAGGAGCATACTGTTCAGTTTTAATGTGTTTGTGGGTTTTCCAGCTTTCTTCATGTTGTTGACTTCTCATCTCATATCACTGTGGTTAGAAAAGGTACTTGGTATGATTTCAATCTTAAGTTTCCAAAGACTTGTTTTGTGTCCTATCACATGATCTATCTTCAAGAGTATTCTCTGTGTGCTTGAGAATAATATTCTGCTGTTGAACTGAATGTTCTATAGATGTCTGTTAGGTCCATTTAGTCTAAGGTTTGGTTCAAGTCCATGCTTCCTTGTCAATTTTCTTTCTGGGTGATCTATCCATTTGTTGAAAGTGTGGTGTTAAAGTCCCTTATGATTATTGTATTCTTGTCTGTTTTCCCCTTTATTTCTGTATTTGCTTAATATATTCAAGTGCTCCCATGTTGGATGCGTATATATTTATGATCCTACCTTTCATAGTGTGTTACGTACTTTCATACGTTTTCATGTCACTGATTAATGTCTTTTCATTTTGGCCTGAAGAACTCCTTTCAATCTTTCTTGCAAAGAAGGTACAGTGGTGATGAACTCCCCTCAGCTTTTGTTTTTCTGGGAAAGCTGTTATTTCTCCATATCTGAATGATAACTTGGCAGAGAAAGCATTCTTGGCTGGCACTTTTTATGTTTCTGCACTTTGCATACCTTATTTCACTCTCCCCTGGCCTGTAAGATTCTGCTGGAAGCCTACTGGAAGTTCTCTTGTAGGTTACATTCTTTTTTTTTTCTTCTAAATGTTTATTTTTGAGAGAGAGAGAGAGCATGTATCCTAGAGAGGCAGAGAGACAGAGAGGGAGAGAGAGAATCCCAAGCAGGCTCAGCACTGTCAGCAGAGTCCAACACAGGGCTCAAACCCATTAACCATGAGATAATGACCTGAGCCAAAACCAAGAGTTGACACTTAACAGACTGAGCCTCCCAGGCATCCCTGTAGGTTACATTCATTTTTTTTTTCTCTCGCTGCCTTTAAGATTCTTTCTATACCATTGATTTTTGACAGTTTCTTTACAATGTATTTTGGAGAAGGTCCTTGTGCATTGAGATAACAAGATGATCTATTCACTTTGTGGAGTTGTATGTTCAATTCTACTCAGATTTTGGAAGTTCTCAGCTATTATTTCTCTAAGTAAACTCTGCCCCTTCTCCCTCACTTCTCCTTCTGGCATCCTGATTATTCTGATATTTATCTTTTTGATGGAATCCTATGGTTCATGTAGACTTTCTTCACTCGCTTAAATCTGTTCTTTCATCTCTTCTGTGTTATTTCAAAATTCCTATCATTGAAGTCACTTACTCTTTCTTCCATCTGGTCTGCTCTGCTTCAGAGGCTTTCTATTGCATTCTTCATCTCCATTGAATTCTTCAGCTCCAGAATTTATGGCTGGTTCTTTTTTTATAATTTCAATCTCCTTGGGAAATAATTCATTTTGATTATATATTTCATTCCTGATTTTATTGAATTGCCTTTCTTAATTTTGTTATAATTTGTTGAGTTTCTTTATAATCACTATTTTGAATTCTTTATACATTAGATTGCAAAATTCCATGCCTTTGAGCTTGGTTGCTAGATAACTGTTGTTTTCTTTTTTAGACGCCATATTTCTTTGATTTTTTTATATTTCTTGTGGCTATGCATTGATGCTTTCACATTTAAAGTAGCAGACACCCACCTCCTTAACTCTGTGGTGATTGCCTTTAGCAGATGAGGTGTTATGTTCTCTGGTATTACTGTTATCTGAGTTTTCTTCTGTGTTTGTGAAAGTAAACCTGTTCCACTCTTCTTGCTATCTTGCCAAATTTTTAAACTTTTATATCTTCTTTGGTTCTTACCAGTCACCAAGCTGGCTATTGGAAACCTCTCCTTTTTTTCTAGAAGGTGGTGCTATAGTTATAGCTCAAGTTTATAGTTTCTATCTTGCCCATTGACTGTGGCTTGCTTTCTGAGTGTGCTCCCCTGTCTACCAGAGCTTGCTCTCAAGTCATACTGTGGAGTGTGCACAAGAAACCAGCAGGAGAGTGGGGGGAGGTGTGGTGTTAGCACTTGGCATGTTGGAGGTGCCCTTGTATCCTACAGGGACATCTCCACGGGGTGGTACTCCCAGAGGTTACTGAGTGAACTTACCTCTACGTAGAGTCCCTCTAAGGCCTTTGAAATTAATCTGCCTCTTTCCCAATATCCTCCCTCTCCCCAGTGGTAGAGCTCCCACCTTACTACTCCAGGTACTGTTGGAGACAAAAGGGTTCCTGTCTGCCTAAGGTAACGAGACATTTATTCACTACCTTCCATTTCTCCCATGGAAGAGGGTGTCTCCACCAGACAAATCAGCCATATTCAGTGTTTCCTTAGGGGAGGGATAGTGTTGGGAAAGTTTCTCCTAGTGCTTCCACTGCAACCATATTTGTATTTTCCCCTCCAATAATGTGCTGGAGTCTCCCTTTAGGAAGGCTGATGTTCTGCAATTTCTGTCTCATGAGTGAGTGCCTGCGTAAGTCAGCACTCACCCAATTTTTGTCTGACAGTGATGGGAAGAGTCCAGGCTGCTTTGCTTGCTTAGCTTGTTCTTCAGTCTGTTTGCAGGTTTGTCTGGTTCTAGTAAGGCTGTGATGGTGAGATACTTCTTGGGTTCCTTGGGAGTAAGGTACTAAGTCCCAAAAGACTACCAAAGTGCTTTTTGTTTACTTGGGAATGTCTTAATTTCTCCTTCATCTGTGCTGGACATATTCTTTATTGGCATATACTTCTTTTATCATGATGCTCTGGCTTCCATGGTTGCTGAGGTGAAATTGACTATGAACCTTATTGAGAATCATTTGCTTGTGATGAGTCACTTTACTCTTGCTGGTTTCAAGATCCTCTTTGTGTTTGGCTTTCCACAATTTGATGACAGTCTTTCTTGATGTGGATCTCTTTGAGTTTATTCCACTTGGCATTTGTTGGGCTTGTTGTGTAGACTCAGATCTTTCACAAAATTTGGGAAATTGCTGGTCCTTGTTTCTTCAGATAATCTTTCTACCCCTGCCTCTCCCTCTTCTTCTGGGACTTCCACTGTGCACCTGCTGGTGTTCTTGATGGTGTGCCAAGGCCCCTCAGGTTCTGTTCACTTCTCTTCATTCTTTTATTTTTATGATTCCCTGATCAGATAGTTTCAATTGTCCCATAATCAAATTTGCTGAGTCTTTTCTTCTGCTTGTTCAGTTCTATTGTAACCCTCTAGTAAAATTTTCACTGAATTTCAGCTTCAGGATTTAGTTCCTTTTTGATCATTTCTGAATCTCTTGATAGTCTCTATTTGGTGATACGTTATTCTCCTGGTTTACTTTAGATCTTTGTCCATGGTTTCTCTTAGCTCTTTAAACATTTTTAATACAGGTGATTTATGATTATGATTGAAGTATAGTTGATGTACAATATTATATTAGTTTCAGGGGTACAACAGTGGTTTGATATTTTATACATTATGAAATGATCACCATTAATCTATTTAACATCTGTCACCAACAAAGTTACTACTGTATTATTGACTGTATTCCCTATGCTTTATATCCCTAGGACTTATTCATTTTATAACTGGAATTTTATACCCATTAATCCCCTTCACTTATTTCACCTATTCCCCCACATCCCCTTTTGGCAAACATCAGTTTGTATTTATGACTCTGCTCCTGTGTTGTTTGTACATTTGTTTTGTTTTTAAGATTCCACATGTGTGAAATCTTATGGTATTTATCTTTTCCTGTCTAACTTACTTCACTTAGCATAATTCTCTCAAGTTCCATCCATGTTGTCACAGATGGCAAGATGCCATTCTCCTTTATGGCTGAGTAATATTCCATTCCATGTGGAATACACACACACACACACACACACACACACACACACACACACTATATTTTCTTTATCCATTCATCTGTTGATGGGCACTTTAAAATTTTTTTGTTTATTTATTTTGAGAGAGACAGAGACAGCATGAGTGGGGGAGGGGCAGAGAGAAAAGGAAAGAGAATCCCAAGCAGGCTCTGTGTTGCCAGCACAGATCCTGATGTGGGGCTTGAACTCACGAAACCATGAGATCATGACCTGAGCAGAAACCAAGAGTTGTAAGCTTAACCGACTGAGCCACCCAGGTGCCCTAGTGATGGACAATTTTAAATCACTTCCATATCTTGGCTCTGCTCACTAATGCTGCAGTGAACATAGGGGTACATTAATTTTTCCAAATTAGTGTTTTTCTTTGGATAAGTACTCATAGGTGGGATTGCTGGATCATACTGCAGTTCTATTTTTAACTTTTGAACAACCTCCATACTGTTTGTACCAGTTTTACATTCCCACCATCAGTACACAAGGGTTTCCTTTCCTCCATATCCTTGCCAACCCTTTTATTTCTCGTCTTTTTTGATTTTAGCCATTCTGCCAGATATGAGGTGATATCTTGTGGTTTTGATTTGCATTTCTCTGACGAATGATGTTGAGCATCTTTTTATGTGTATGTTGGCCATCTGTATGGGGCTTTTTTGGAAAAATGTCTGAGTCTTATGCCCATCTTTTAATCAGATTGTTTTTTTGGTGTTGATTGGTATGAGTTCTTTATATATTTTAGATATTAACCCCCTACTGGATATATTATTTGCATGCTCTCCCATTTAGTCCCTTTTAAAAAACTTTAAGTATGGGAATGCAAGCTGGTGCAGACACCTTGGAAAAAAGTATGGAGGTTCCTCAAAAAACTAAAAATAGAACTACCCTAACCCAGCAATTGCACTACGAGGCATTTATCCACGGGATACAGGTGTGCTGTTTCGAAGGGACACATGCACCCCCATGTTTAGAGCAGCACTATCAACAATAGCCAAAGTATGGAAAGAGCCCAAATGTCCATCAATGGATGAATGGATAAAGATGTTGTGTATACACACACACACACACACACACACACACACACACACACAATAGAGTATTACTTGGCAATCAAAAAGAATGAAATCTTGCCATTTGCAACTATGTGGATGGAACTGGAGGGTATTATGCTAAGTGAAATTAGTCAAAGAAAGACAAAAATCATATGACTTCACTCAGATGAGGTTTTTAAGAGACAAAACAGATGAACATAAGGGAAGGGAAACAAAAATAATATAAAAACAGGGAGGGGGACAAAACAGAAGAGACTCATAAATATGGAGAACAAACTGGAGGGATTGTGGGAGGGGTGATGGGCTAAATGGGTTAGGGGCACTAAGGAATCTACTCCTGAAATCATTGTTTCACTATATGCTAACTAACTTGGATGTAAATTTTAAAAAATAAAAAATAAAATTAAAAAAATAAATAAATAAATAAAAATTAAAAAAAAATTTAAGTAGGCTCTGCACCCAGCATGGGGCATGAACTCATGACCCCTAGATCAAGAATTGCATACTCTACCAACTGAGCCAGCTAGATGCCCCTTGGTAGGCCTTTTTTTTTTTTAATTAAGTTTTTATTCTAATTCCAGTATAGTTAACATATAGTGCTTATATTAGTTTCAGGTATACAATATAGTGATTCAACACTTCCATACATCGCCCAGTGCTCATCACAGCAAGTGTCCTCCTGAATCCCTATCACCTGTTCCACCCATCCCCTCTCCCACCTCCGCTCTGGTAGCCATCATTTTGTTCTCTATAGTTAAGTGTCTGTTTCTTGGTTTGTCTCTTTCTCTTTTTCCTTTGCTTGTTTGTTTTCTTAAATTCCACATGAGTGAAATTATACGGTATTTGCCTTTCTTAGTTCACTTAGCATTATACTCTCTAGCTCCATCAATGTCCTTGCAAATGGAAAGATTTCATTCTTTTTTTTTATGGCTGAATAATATTCCATTGTGTATATGTACTACATCTTCTTTATCCATTTATCTGATGGACATGGCTACTTTCATAATTTGGCTATTGTAAATAATGCTGGTATAAACATAAGGGTGTAGGTATCTGTCTGAATTAATGTTTTTGTGTTCTTTTGGGTGGATGGCACAGTAGCACAATTGCTGGATCATAGGGTGCTTCTGGTTTCAACTTTTTGAGGAACCTCCATACTGTTTTCCAGAGTGGCTACACCTGTTTGCATTTCTACCAGCAGTGTACAAGGGATCCTTTTACTCCACATATTCGCCAACACTTGTTTCTTAAGCTTTTTATTTTACCCATTCTTACAGGAGTGAGGTGATATCACATTGTAGTTTTGATTTGCATTTCCCTGATGATTTGTGATGTTGAGCATCTTTGCATGTGTCTGCTGGCCATTTGTGTGTCTTCTTTGGAGAAATGTCTGTTCATGTCTTCTGCCCATTTTTTCAAATTGGGCTGTTTTATGGGTGTGGAACTGTATAAATTCTTTACATATTTTAGATACTAACCCTTTATTAGATATTTCATTTGCAAATATCTTTTCCCATTCAAGAGGTTACCTTTTTGTTATTTTCTTTATAAATTTTATTTTAAATATTTATTTTTAAGAGAGCAAGAGCAAGCAAGCATGAGTGGGGGAGTGAGGGGCCGAGAGAGAGGGAGACAGAGAGTCTGAAGCAGGTTCTGTGCTGACAGCAAAGAGCCCCAGGCGGGACTTGAACTCACCAGCTGATTACCTGAACTGAAGTCTGATGCTTTACTGACTGAGCCACCTTTTAGTTTTTTTGACTGCTTCCTTTGCTGTGCAAAAGCTTTGTATTTTGGTGTAGTTCCAATAGTTTTTGCCTTTATTTCCCTTGCCTCAGGAGACGTATCTAGAAAAATGTCGCTACAGCTGATGTCAGAGACATTATTGCTTGTGTTCTCTTCTAGATTTTTATGTTTTCAGGTCTCACATAAGGTCTTTCATCCATTGTGAATGTACTTTTGTGTATGGTATAAGAAGGTGGCCCAGTTTCGTTCTTTTGCATGTTACTGTCCGGTTTTCTCAGCACGATTTGTTGAAGAGACTTTCCCATTAGATAGTCTTTCCTTTTTTGAAGATTAATTGACCATATAATTGGTTTATTTCTGGGCTTACCATTTTGTTTCATTGAACTGTGTGCTGGTTTTTGTGCCAGTACCATCCTATTTTGGTCACTACAGCTTTGTCATATAACTTGAAGTCTGGAATTGTGATACCTCCGGTTTTGTTTTTCTCTTTCAAGATTGCTTTGGCTATTCAGGATCTTTTGTGGTTCCATACAGATTATAGAACTGTTTGTTACAGTTCTGTGAAAAATGCTGTTGGTATTTTGATAGGGATTGCATTAAATGTGTAGATTGCTTGGGGTAGTACTGGCATTTTAACTATATTTGTGTTATGCCCAGAATTCGTGATCCCCGAATACCGCCAGGGAGCCGAGTCCGATGCAAAAGCAAAAGAGCCTTTATTCCAGCTAGCTCGAGCTCAATCCCCTACCTGCACCGACGCAGCGGTGAGATACCAGGGAGAGAGAGCGAGTTTCAAAAGCACAAAGGTTTTATAGGGGTCTAGGGGCAGTTGGTGAGGTAATGGCTGTGGCCTCGGCCGATTGGCTGGGGAAGGGTCGTGGCCTCGGCCGATTGGCTGGGGAAGGGTCGAGTCCTGGTAGGCAGGTCTCTGGGCTGTTTTGATCAGGAAGTTTGAAGGGGTGAGCCGGAGGTTACTCAAGGGGAGGAGGCGCGGTCTGAGGTTTCTGCGATTTTCCCGGAAAAGGGGTCATGTCGGGGACATAGTCACTCAAGGTGGAGGACACAGAACACGATGGAGTCGGCCGGCGTAGGCCCGCCCTTTCAATTTGTTCTTCCAATTCATGAGCATGGAATGTCTTTCCATTTCTTTGTGCCATCTTCAATTTCTTTCATCAGTGTTTTATGGTTTTTGGAGTACAAGTCTTTCACCTCTTTAGTTAGGTTTATTCCCAGGTATCTTATTCTTTTCAGTGCAATTTGTAGCTGGGATTATTTTATTAATTTCTCTTTCTTCATTATTGGAATATAGAAATGCAACAGATTTCTGTATGCTGATTTTATATCCTGTGACTTCCTGAATTCATTTGTCAATTCTAGCAATTTTGGGGGAGTCTTTCGGGTTTTTTATATATAGTATCCTGTCATTAGCAAGTAGTGAAAGTTTGACTTCTTAGTGATTCAGATGGTTTTTATTTGTTTTCATTGATTACTGTGGCTTAGGACTTCCAGCACTATGTTAAATAATAATGGTGACAGTGGACATCCCTGTCTTATTGCTGGCCTTAGGGGAAAAACTCTCAGTTTCTCCCCACTGTATGATGTTCATTGTGGAGTTTTTCATGCAAGACATTTATTATGTTCCCCCTAAATCTACTTTGTTGAGGGTTTTTTTTTTAAATCATGAACGGATGTTGTACTTTGAAAATGCTTTTTTTTTTTTTGCATCTATTGACATGATCACAAGGTTTTTATCCTGTTACTAATGTATCATGTTGATTCGTGAATATAGTCTGTTTTAATGGTTACCTTAAATGCCTGAAGCCAAAAGTATCTCTGTATATGTACACACACACACACGAAAAAAATACACTTGTAGTTTTTGCAGATTGGTTTGTGTGTTGGGATACTCCTTCAATGCTTAGCTAGGCTTTTTAAAATGAATTCTGCTTCAGCTTTCACTTCCCGAATGAGTGGAGCATGAAGTTCAGCCAGAAGTGAAAGACGGGGGCATTCTTCGGTCCTGCGTATGCAGCCCGGCCGGGGCATGCCTGTGGACTTCCTGATTTCCTGGAATATGCAGGGGCTTTTAAAAGGCCTTTCCCCCCACGTATCTCCTTTCCCAAAGTCCTCTTTCCCCAGGGGTTCGGTCTCTCTTTCGCTCGTCTTAGGCTGCCACGGCCAGTAGCTTTGCTCCTACGTGCTTCTGGCAAATGCCCAAAGGCCACCCCTCGCCCCAGTCCCTCAGGGGGTCACTGGACAGATGCACAGCTCGTCAGTCCACTGAGAACAGAGTCTGTATCGCGCCTCCGGCACCAGCAGCCTGCACCGGGAGCTCCCACCGCCGTCTTCACGACCGCCGGCGGTCCGGAGGGTGGGGGACAGCACGCGGGAAATGCAAAATGCCACCACGCTCGCTCAGTGGCAGCGGAGCGGCTTCTTCACTGCGCTTTCCTCCTGTACAGGTTTTGGGCCAGATTTTAGACTTCCACGCAGGTTGATTCGGACGGTGTGCCAGCTGTTTTTGTGGAGGGACAGAGCCCTGGTGCTCCCTACTCCACGACTTTTAGACACTTGGCTCCTCTCCTTTTCCTGACATTACCAGGTTGTAGTCCTATGAAGAACTTAGTCTCCTACAGACACTGATTTTAACAATCTGTGGCACAAATGCATGGGTAAACAGGAAAATACAAGCCGGGTACGTTGCTTATGACATTTCTACGCTTCACGTTCACCGTTTTCCTCCTCTGAATCACTTTTCAATTCAGTCACTGATGCTTGGGCTTTTTACACGACACTGCTGTCCGTCCCACCGTGAGAGTTGGGACGTGCAAGTCCTTGAAAGCTCCACTGTCATCCCCGGGACGTCACTCCCACCCAGGGACTCGTTGGCCAATGCTGATTGTCACGTGAATCCCAATTTCAATAAAAAAAAAAAAAACAAAAAAAAAAACGTCTAACAATTGGCACTATGTGGGATGTACTTTTCCGGGAAACCAGATGAGGAAATGATTAATTTGGCTAAAGTAAGTCACAGAAGGCAACAGAGAGGTGCCGTTCGGGAGGCTAGAGAGTTGATGGAAGGACGCAGCCAGCCAAGCAGTAGAGGAAAAGCCCCGTCAGCAGAACCGTGGGCATCACCCGCAGGGGACCAGGCGGGTCTGGAGGATAGAGTTGAGTCACAGGTCAGTTGCTCGTGGTAGGAAATGGATTGAAAAGAGTGGGCTGTGCAGGGTACACACTCAGAAAGTGACACACTATTGTAGCGAAGAACTTTTCAGGAGATTCTGAGGAACGCGGCGATGTGATGATGTCTTCCTCTTCGAAGCCCTCTTGGACGCCATGTGCAAAACGGACTGATTTGGGGTGGGCAAGCGCCACCAAGGGGGTGGCTGAGGAGCTGGGTCGTGGCAGGGAGGACAGACAGGTGTGGGCTGGCGGCGGGATAAGTCCACAAGAAAACAGGCTGGGAAGGCAAACCGCCTCTCCTCTGTGTTTTTATTACTGGGAACGTGAGCAGATATATGGCAGGTTGGACAAATGAGCAACACAATCTGACAAACCAAATACCTGTTTTCAGCTCTGGCTACTGTGTGATCCGAGGGCTCAGTCTCCAGAGGCTGAATGCAGAAATTTTTACCAATCGGGGTCGGTTTTTAACAAATATACAGGACTTAACGGCACCAAGGATGTCACTCCAATTCACATGGACCTTGTGTTCTCATTACTTTAACCCGTCTTGCCTTTTCAAACTAACATATATTTGAATAAGTTTTACCCAAAAAAGTCTGTATTTGTAACCTCACTGTTGACTGAGATGAAACGCATAAAAATAGACCGAGAAGTTAAAATTAGTCCTAAGGCAGGTCAACAAAATATCTAATGTGACGGTTGAGAATAATAATCTAAAGAGGGCGCTGAAGTCAACAGTCTCTCTCTCGAAACTTCATTTTTACATTTTGGATAGCACCGCTCCCGGAACATTTGCACCGTTCCAGACTTTAATTTGGAGGAGACCTGTTCTTGGCTCACATCTTGTGCCACACGAAGCACCCCAAAATGATCTTTCATCAGAACCGAGTTATGGTCACTCTGTTATGGATGCGCAGGAGGACTTCCTAATTCTGACAGTGCTCAACAATACTCGAGCATATTTTAAGCATTTTCAGCCTCCTGGCTTTTCTAAAAGGCTGATGTGTTTAGAAAGTCCACAGGGAGGGGACTTCATCGGAACGTCTCAACTATGCGCAACACAGGAGCACCTTCATAAACACGGGGAAGCCAAGGCCTCCACGTTTTGAAGGTGTGCTTTCTTGACGCCTTCCTTTGGGCCCTTCTGCTCAGAATACTGAAGACTCGAGAAGGCTCAAGTAATTACTTGAAACAGATCCCTAACGATGAGAAATGAACAGATCGGTATTTATCTTGAATAAATTTATAGTAGAGCTGGGAAGGGGCAGAAAGTGGAGGCATTTAAGAAAGGACTACAAACAACTACTGTCTTTCTGACAGCCCCTCAACCTTCAACTGCTCTGTTATTTTTAAAAAAAGCCTTCAATTTTCCCTCAAATGTCACAAATCAATAGTTTGCTGGTCTATGATCTCTCCCCTTCTCCCTTCTTCTGGAAAAGGGAAGAAAAAAAATTTAAATCCAAAAGTTATCATTGGTGCATAATACACTAAAAAAATGTTGGCCTTCCATCCCTTTCAAGCTCAGTCCTAATCTGATATGTGAATCGACTAATCACCTCACTGAATTATTTTCATACGAATATGGTTCCTCCATATATTCATTTTACATTCTCTGATTGGAGAGAGCTTCCATAGTGTTTCTATGGGTTCCTAGATAAGAACCGAGACATGTCTTCAGCTTTTTCTTCGGTTAGGCATGAGCCCACACTGTATGTGTCCCCGGGTTTTACCCTTCATAGTTAATTAATCAATAGTGTAACATCATGTGCCCTCTCCAAGTAATTCTAAAGCAACATGTTTGTCCTTGTAGAAAACCTATAAAGCATCCATAGTATATCATTAGAAGTTACCTCTGGAATTGCCTGCATTAACTCCGGTGCAGTTTTTGGAGCGTTAAAAGTCTGGTGAGTGAGAAGCCGAAGCCAAGCACAGATGTGAGAAAGAGGCCACGTTGGAATAAGGCCAGTGATTTAATAAGTGCACTTGCCCAAAAACGCCTGCCCCAAATTGCAGGAAACAACGAACAAAATCAATCCATACCGTCTCTTCGTGCATTTTACAGTACGAAGAGCCAGCAACGTAATACGCTGTCAGAGCTGCTCGTGTAAATCTCTTTCTCCTAAAGAGGACCCACCCGCTTTAGACTCCGAAGGACTTCTTGGAATACCGGGCACAGAGAAAAGAGCCCGGAACTAAACACAGGACTGGAGCAAGACGCCACCGCCAGATGGCACTGCTTTAGCAGGCCGAGCGTGAACGCCAGGGCGCGGGGAGCTCGCGGGGAGCGCGGGGCCGCGGGACTTTGCGGGGGTCGAGCCGGCCGTCGGGCCCGGCGGGGCCTGCGAGCGCGGCAGCCCCCGGTATTTAGCGCGGCCGGCGGCTCCAACGTGCGTCAGGACTCCTGGTCTCCCGTCTGCTGTGCCCCGCGGTCCCTGCGGCTTGAAGCTCCAGCCGCGACGCCGAGCCTCGACCCCTAGGGCCGACTGGGCCCCGGGAACCGGGGGGAGAAGGGCCAAATTGGGCCCCGGGTTTCCGGAAACGTGCGAAGCCCCCCTCCCCCCGCTCCCCCCCCCCCCCCGCGCCCTCCTCGCCGCTCGTGGCGCGGACCGGGGTCCCCAGGGCCGGAGCCGTGTCTGGAGAACGCCCCAGCACTCTGTCCTCGGTCCCGCAGTCGCCCTCCCCCAGCTTGCGCTCCCTCTGACGACGGGAACCGGCCGGGGACGCGCGCGCCGCAGCCAAGTCCTGGTTTTGATTTCACTGCCGCTCCGAAGAGCAAAGAGGCTCCAAACCCAACAAACAGGAAGGAGAGAAGGAGCCGGAGTGCGGGCAGAGGGAGGGCCATTCCCAGCAGAGGCGCTCGGGCCGGGCCGCGGACGGGGAGGAAGTGGCGCCCCTTCCCCTCCCGCGCGGGCCGGGGCGTGGGGGTGGGGGTGGGGGCAGCGAGAGGACAGCGGCCGGGGGCGGGAGGCGGGGGGGGGGGGGGGGGCTCGGGGGCGGCTCCGGGGCCGGGCGGGGTGCTCGGGGCGGGGTCTCCCTGGGCGCCGCCGCCCGCCGCCCCCCTCCCCCTCCCCTTCCCCGCGGCCCCGGGGCGCCCCCGCGGTTCTGGAGCCGGGGCGGGGCGTGCGCGTCAGCTCGAGCTAGAAAAGGCGGCGGGGCCCGGCCCAGCGAGGTGACAGCCGCGCTCGGACACGGAGGCCGGCCCGACGCCGCCATGAGCGCCGCGCTCTTCAGCCTGGACGGCCCGGCGCGCGGCGCGCCCTGGCCCGCGGAGCCCGCGCCCTTTTACGAGCCGGGCCGGGCGGGCAAGCCAGGCCGCGGGAGCGAGCCGGGGAGCCTGGCCGAGCCGGGCGCCGTAGCCCCCGCCATGTACGACGACGAGAGCGCCATCGACTTCAGCGCCTACATCGACTCCATGGCCGCCGTGCCCACCCTAGAGCTGTGCCACGACGAGCTCTTCGCCGACCTCTTCAACAGCAACCACAAGGCGGGCGCGGCGGGCGCCGCCGCGGGAGCCCTGGAGCTGCTGCCCGGCGGCCTCGCGCGCCCCCACGGCCCGGGCACCGCCGCCCCGCGTCCGCTCAAGCGCGAGCCCGACTGGGGCGACGGCGACGCGCCCGGCTCGCTGCTGCCGGCGCAGGTGGCCGCGTGCGCGCAGACGGTGGTGAGCCTGGCGGCCGCGGCGCAGCCCACGCCGCCCACGTCGCCCGAGCCGCCGCGCGGCAGCCCCGGGCCGAGCCCCGCCCCGGGCCCGGCGCGGGAGAAGAGCGCGGGCAAGAGGGGCCCGGACCGCGGCAGCCCGGAGTACCGGCAGCGGCGCGAGCGCAACAACATCGCCGTGCGCAAGAGCCGCGACAAGGCCAAGCGGCGCAACCAGGAGATGCAGCAGAAGCTGGTGGAGCTGTCGGCCGAAAACGAGAAACTGCACCAGCGCGTGGAGCAGCTCACGCGGGACCTGGCCGGCCTCCGGCAGTTCTTCAAGCAGCTGCCCAGCCCGCCCTTCCTGCCGGCCGCCGGGGCCGCCGACTGCCGGTAACGCGCGGCCCGGGGGAGGGGGCGGGAGAGACTCACCAACGACCGATACCTCAGACCCGACGGGCCCGGGAGCGGAGCGCGCCCCGCCCGGACGCCGCGAGAGCCGCTGGGCGCCGGCCGCAGTGTCTTTGGGACGCGCCCACGGAGGAACCTACGGCCTGGACTGAACCACCACTGAACTTCGAGAGAAGCTATGCGTGTTTCTTTCCCCTTAAGTTATTTTTATAATGGTAGCTTTTCTACATCTTACTCCTGTCGATGCAGCTAAGGTACATTTGTAAAAAAAAAAAAAAAAAAAAAAAAAAAAAAAGGAAACAAACTTTTCAGACAAACCCTTTGTATTGTAGATAAGAGGAAAAGACTGAGCATGCTCACTTTTTTATATTAATTTTTACAGCATTTGTAAGAATAAAGAAGCATTTAAAACCACCCCCGATTCCCGTATTCACAGTGACTCCTGAATGCTGGTGGCCCCAGGACCTCGCTGGGGAAGGGCACGTTCCAGTGCCAGGCGTGCAGCAAGGCACCGGGGAGGCCGCGGGACTCAGGTGTGTGTCCCTGAGGGGGGACCTGAGCTCCCTAGAAGAGGGGATCTGCTTTGCTCTTTGAAACCTGCCAGAGTCTACCTCCAGATGTTTTGTTTGCTTAAGATCGAGGAAGCACGAATAAAGGAACTCGTGCTAGACTAGTAGCTTTCCGGTGGAAGGTGCTCCCAGAGAAGTTCCGGGACTTGGGGAGGAGGCTGGCGGGATGACCGGTCCTGCAGTTGACTTAGGGGCTCCTCTGTAGGCAAGAGCCCCCCCGGGGCTAACTTCAGTTGGCTGCTGCAGGGGTGAGGGGTGAGGGGTGAGGGGAAGGATCCGGCTCTCCGCACAGCATGTCTGAGTCGTCTTTGGCTTCCATGGGACTCTGCTTTCACTTTCCTCAGTCTTAGGTACAGCTTCCAGTAGGTTTTCCGAGTGGGTGTAAACATAAGATAGTTCTGTGGTAGATGCAAAAGACGGTCAAAAAGCTCCTCAAAAGCAGCAGTCCTGCCAGTCGTTGAAATGTTTCAAAGCTTCATCAGGACAAATCAAGCCGTTCACCTTTCCCCCAACTAAAGCGGGTACTCGGCACCCTTTCTTGCTCTGGACTGCTAGGTCTATCTTTATGTAATTTAACCGTGGCCTATCATGATTGTCTTGTTATAAAGGAGGAAACAAAATCTTTATTGTCTAAAGACAATTTATTCATCATTTCGTGTTACTTTAAATCTCTGCCAACAAAGCCAACAATAACCAATCACTCCTCTTGAGTCTGTAATCTCGGCTCTCTGTGCACAGTACTCAGCATGATTAAACAGGCCTATAGGTATAGCGAGAATCACAGCAGGTAACTTATCTATACTTTAGGAGTAACGGTTTTAAACACTTAAAAATTACAAGTGAGCAGAATTTTTTTCTTGCTGTTTTAATACTGCCTAAGATGAAGTACAAAATGAAGGCCTCAAGCTTAGTTAAGTTTTAATGTAACATGTTCCTGAATTTGCAGAAAGGTCGTAAAATAGAACTGTAGAAAAAAGCATTTTGAGGTAGAGTTTACAAAATTATCTTGCTAACATTTGCCCTAGAAAAATCTAAGTTCCATTTCAAGATCATACAGTACACTCACTCTGCCCGTAGTTAACAGATAACTACCCCAAACCACCACCACCTCCGCTGCATCACAAAGTTCACAGCTCCTGTGGCGACGGGCAGTGTCGGGAAGAGGCTCTTCCTGCAGTCAGGAGCTCGATTTCCTCCAATCCAACGCAGCTAGCCGGGTGGGTGGTTACGGACCGGACAAAACAATTCAACAACCCCACCTCCTTTCCGAGGACACTCTGCACTTCATAACTCTGCAGTGACAGAAGGCATGCTGGTTAAAGCAAATAGAGCTAGCCCCGGACGTCCTGTTCCCAACAACACAGAACACCAAAGAGCAGAGCAGAAGGTCCTTCCCTTAGTCTGTGACCTTCCACTTTGCAAATGGTGAGAACAACAGGGTGAGGAAGAAAAAAAGTGACAGGCTAGATAAAAGCCCTGTTGATTATGGCAAATGAAGGAGCTCCTGTTTTCTGATCTCTGTTAGTGGATGCAACGACAAGGACGTCCCAGCTGGCTGTCCTTGGAGAGGAACTGGGGACTGACATACAAAGGGATGTGCCCCGGTCTCTAGTGGGAAGGCTGGGGGCAGGGCACGCATCATGCTTGCAGCTGTCTTCCACTTCCTTTGGGACACTTCCCCAATCTAGCAACACTTCTGGTCAAAGGATTGCCTGGTACTTTGCCCCGAACTTCCCTCCTTAACGGGATCCCGTTTTTTCTAGAGTAACTCTTCTCAGGCCAAACATACAGAAAGCTTTTTCTTCACACTGTTTGTTTGAGGAGTATCTTACAGGCAGGTTTCATCTCTAGATGAGAACTCAGGGCACTGGACAGCATGGGAACCAGATGACTGTGCTAGGAAGGTGTGGCAGGTTTCAAACCTCAGAACGCTTTCTTCCAGGGGTTGGGGGGAAGTGGGACTGAAAATAAAGAGCGGCTCAAACTCGCTGGGATGAATCCCATCTCTGGCTTCAGCAGAGACCGAAGCCCTGGAAGGTAACAGGTTCTTTCAGAGGCTCCTTTGCTGCCACTTGCAGAATGCTGTCTGAGGCGCACCACCCCTCCTCTGCGCAAGACCCCTTCACACAACTCTACGGTAGCTCAGGTCTGTATGTTTTAGCTCACTCCTTCCATCGTTAATGTGCCTTCGCGAAGGAGATGGAGGCTGGAGGGCTCTGACAACGTGGCAAAAGTAGGCACGTGTCTGTGGCTCCCTGGTGCCCTCCCATCGAAGGTGGGCACCTCACTGCCCTTACCCTGGCTCCTGGCCTGGACTTAGTGACTACTTCTCACGGAAAGTATGGTGGAAAGGACACTGAGTGGCATCCCCAGCTTGGTCAGGAAGGAGCCCAGCTTCTGCCTGCATCTCTTGGGATCCAGACACATATCGTGAGAGAAGCTAGACTGTGTGGCCAGAGCCCGAGAAGGTCCCAGGCAAAGGAGCACAGCAGTCAGTTGGGGACTGAAGGGCGTTTTGTGAGTCCAGCCTAGGCTTTGGGGCACCAACTGATGGCCCGCAGAGCTGTCCTGGCAGAGCCCTATCCAAACTGCAGGTCTGTATGCAGAGTAAGTATGGAGGCCACCTAAGCTTTGGGGTGGTTGGTTTTGAAGCAGTAACATGATGTTCAACCTGGGATCAACCTGGGATGTGAACACTGCTCTACCGCCAGTCCACAAGATCGTTCTGCTTTCCCGTCTTTGAAGTAAGGCATATTGCAACACACCCAGCCTATTCAATGTGATCAGTAGTTTTGGTTTCTTCAGTGCTTAATGGAGGGATGGGGGAGTAAGAGTTGCAGCCAAGACAGGTGAAGAGGGGTCAAAGGGCAGCTCAGTTAGTCAAGTGTCCAACTCTTGATTTCAGCTCAGGTCGTGGCCCCAAGGTCATGGGATTGAGCCCCGCAACAGGCTCTGTGCTGAGTGTGGAGCCTGCTTGAGATTCTTTCTCTCTCTCTCTCTCTCTCTCTCTCTCTCCCTCTCTCTCTCCCTCTCTGCCCCTCTCCCGCTTGTGCACTCTCTCCCTCTCTAAAACACAAACACAAACAAAAAAAGACAGATGAAGAGGCGGAACTAAAGTCTCTCACTGGACAACCGTGGCTGAGGCCTTCCTCAGCCCCAGCTCATCTGTGCCATTGATGTCAGGTTCGTGGCCCACTGCCTTGATCATTCGTCAAGGACTTGCTATAAACCAAGAGGGGTCTGATCCTGGAGAGATGGCAGAGAACCAGACAGCCGCAGGACTGTGGGGTGTGGAGGGCGCCCATAGGGCCGTGCAGAGTAAGGGGTCGCCATCCCCGGCTGGGAGGACTGAGGTAGGCCGGCTGGGTACTTCTTTGCTGTCTCTCACTACTTGTACATTCGTGCGTGGGGAAGTAGGAGGCCCAGGCACTCCTACACTCACTTAGGTAAAGGTGGAGAATTCTGGCTTGTAAACAAAGTCAGGAACAGATCATTCCTTCTTACCACATCAGATTTGGCAGCGATAGATTATAATAAACACATCATAGTCAATAATAACTATATCACTGATAAGTGGAAATCAAATGATAATTATGTTTGGGGGGAATTAAGATGGAAAGGTACAGAACAGTCACACTAGCGAATGCAAGTGCACTGTTCATATGAACGGACTGAATGTACATATGTGTGAAATGTGTTTGTTTTTAAAAGGCGCGCTACATTTCCCTTCAACTTTTATTTTTCTGAAAGCTAGGAAACAAACTCCGAATTTCGTATCACTATAATGTGACCTTTGACAACTAACATGCACAACAGCAGCCGCTCCATTTCTCACCTCTGTAGCTTGAACACGTCAAAGTTTCGGTATAAAACTTCACACTCCGGTGTCCTAACCAGAAACAGTACATCTGTTCCAGGGAGTGGAGCTATGGTTCTCATGGAAAGACTAATTTGATTCTTTGGATTTTGGCAAATGTGCATTCTCACCCAGAAAATGGACAGAATCAGGACTGCAAAACTCATGCTCATGTCTCCACAGAGGACCTTCTTACACCCATCTTCTATCAGCTCCTTGCAGGTCAGATGTAAAGCCCTGATTATCCACTGTGAATAAAGCTGGGGGAGGGGGAAGGAGCTGACTAAAATGTACCTCCAGGCTTGCAATTTACCCTAATTTTACTGGCGTCAGCTCGGATAACAGAGCACCCAGAAAGGTGACACCCAGGACTGTTGCCACCCTGTGCCCCTCACCCAGTGCAAATGTGCACACGTAGGCACACACAGGTGTGTACACACGCTCAAGCACACCCCCAGGCAAACCCACCGGCAAACGCACCCACGCTCAGATACACACACGTTTGCACACACACCCCTGAGCTCTTTATAAGTAGGGTTTTGCCTACAGGTGCCCCGTAGTGGAGAGGTGTGATGTGTAAGAGGCACAAGTCAGCCTCACTCAGAAGGAAATCAAGTGAAGAGACAGTTCTGCCAGGGCCTCCTCCTGATCCCCAGGTCCCTACAGAGAGGTTGGGGAGTCAAGAGCAGTCCGTGGCTGGAGGCTTCCCAGAGGGAGCACCAGGCTGCTCTCTGGAGGCGCCTGTGGGGAACCGGAGGGAGAACAGGCCTGAGCCTGGTAGGGCCCAGCCAGGGCCGCCTGAGGAACTGCAGGGCAGGCGCTGGGCCTCTGCGCCCATGTGGGCCTGCAGGGAGCCGTGCACCATCCCAAGTGCTGTTGGTTCTTGTTTGCTGAGGCTGTGGGTTTGGGTTCATTCGCTATGTGTTCTCCTTAAGCAGAAGTTTTCCCAACACTTCCCAACTTTTTGCCCAGATAACCTAGATCTGCCACGTTTAGCACCTGTTTAAAGCCCCCTCCAATCCCATCAGCCTTACCCAGGATCACGCCCTTCTGTCTTCCTCCTCACCCACCCCAGAGACCGAGAGATAAGGTGACGAGGAATCAGTCAGCAGGTACTGCTGTCCTGTCACCCAGAAAGTTCAGGGGGAACAGAAACATACACACAAGGATCCCTGTCACCCTCCCACACTCTGCTAGGTAGTCACTTCTGGGGATAACAATGTACCCAACGAAGACTGTGGCCGCGGGCCCTGCACTCTCGTTTCTTTGGCGGTAAAATGTGGATTCTGCACTACCGAGATGTTGGGGACGTTAAATAAGGCAAAGGTGGAAGAAAAACGGTGAGCACAGTTGGTGGCCCGCTGTAGTTACCGACTCACATTTTACTTGGACACAGTCAGGGAGTACTTGCTCACGAGCCCTCCCATCAGTCCCTACACGTGAAGCAGCCCTTGGGATACAGGTTTGGCGTGGGGCTGGAGGTGTCCCCATGCTGCACTAGGGAGCTATGCCCCCGCCGGTGCGCTGTATCCCAGGGAGAGAGCCAGAAACTCTTTTTAGGGCTCCACGGGCAGTTCCGCCCTGAAACCTGGTCGGACCAGTGATCCCCTAGGATCCTATTCGTGGATTCATCCACGTCCCAGTTTAGTCCAAACTTTGAGAGCCATGGTTTTGAGGGAGGAGTGTGAATGGCTGCTCCACCTCCTGTGCTGCCGGCCTCTGCGCCTCAGGAGGGGCTGGCAGCTGCCGGAGGCAGAAGCCCCTCGCACCTCCGGAGGAGCCCCGCGTTCTGGCTGCAATCGGAGCTGGAATTTGGCCATGGGATCCCATCAGAAAGTTCTGCAGATGGCCAGCCCGCTTTTCGCCACAATCTGCCCGGCTGGCCCAAGTCTGCTACTTGGATGTGGACCCCACCGCTGGCCACAGATACCTTTTGTGACCTGGGAACTGTGCCCTGGCACCATCGCAGCGGTCAGTCCCCCGTGCTCTTCTCCGGGGTTCAGTGAGTCCACGGGCCACTTGTGCTGCTAGCAGATGGTTTTGACCAGACATGTCAAGGACAGACCTTTCCTGTTTATGAGGGCCAAATCTTACAAGGAAGAAACTGTCTCTAGGCCGTAAGTTATGTATGTTTAGGTGGTGGTGTTCTTGAAGGAGCACACCGCTTCACTAAGCCTCACACCACAGCAACTCTCAGGGCAGGCAAAACGGTTCTGAGGAATAACGGTAATGTTCCAGTTACTCAGACTCTGGAATACCCAGCAATTAACAAACACAAGACGTGTGCCTCAGATATTCCCGTTCTCTTAAGGTAAAACCATGGCAGGCCTTGAAGGGTCAACTGTCTTCCTAAAATCAAAGCCAGGGAGACAGATTCATGGATCTACTGCAAGACTGGTTAGGAAAGGGCCTCAATCCCACAAGGGAAAGGTCTCGTGAACAGACTCGGCCCTTGCCGGGAAGAGACCGCGGTGTGGCGCGCCCACGTCTCGGCGTACTCCACACGCCGAGGACGCGCGCGATTCCACTGCGGCACTCCGCTGTAACCGAGAGTGCGGGAGGCGGGGGTCTGCACCTGGGGACGATCCACTGACTCGGGCTGAAGCGCACAGGGCTGGACACCGGGGCTGCGTGTCCCTGGACTTACCCCATCTTCGCAGGCGGCGAACCTCAGGAGCGAAGAAACACTGGCCTGGGACAGCTGCAACGACAGCGGGGCGGGCGGGTTAAACCCCAGGATGGGTGCCAGTGCTCAGCCCCGCGCCCGGGGTCCATGTCGAGTCTTCATCTCTCCGGTAGCTTCCCTCTCCAAGTCTTAAGTCCAACGTGACTGTAAGTCACAGACACGGGAAGACAGTGTTCCTGAGGGGGAGCCCTTCCCTCCCCTCCCCCAGGGAAGGAAAAACAGAGGCCGCGCTCCCAGCTGGCGGTGCGGCAGAGGGGCTCTGTGACAACAGAGTGGGACGCACGCGAGCACCGCCCGCCTCCTACCTTGACCCTCACTGTGCACTGGGGGCGAGAGGGGCAGTCCAGGAACACCTGCAAGTGCCTTCTGGGAAGAGGAGAGATGACCACGCGGGAGCAGTCCCCACAGGAAAAGGCGCCTCTGTTGTTTGGAAACACACAGGGAAGATAGGACTCGGAAAGCACAAATCAGAAGAGTCTAGTGGTAGACAATTTTTTCTAAACACGAGTGTTTGCTGAGACAGAAAAGGGGATTTACCCTCAGAAACGAAATTCCTGAAATAGGCCAGAAGAAGCTCCAGGCTCAGCCTGTTCTGAGGGACCAGTGTCAGCCTCCCGCTAAGGGCTGCGTAGGTAACTGATGCCCCAAGGGACGGAAGGGACACGGGCAGGGCAGTCTCATTCGAGCTGGGAGAGGGGGGACAGCAAACATCCCACGAAGCCAAGTGGAGGCCCTGGGCTCAGCAAGCAGAGGTCAGGGCTTCCCTTCTGCCTCAACAGGACAACCTCCTCCTTGTCACCAGTAGCTATGCTCCTTACTGCCACCAAGTAAGCCTGTGACTCAAACTCTTCTTGTCTCTTAAATATGATCCAGTAATGACTTGTTTATACCTAAGGCCACCGGCCCAGGAGGCGTCAAGGAGACAGCCGTCCTTTACTTATTAAGAAGCAGAAAAGTAACAATCGGGCCTCCTCCTGTCAGGTGACAAAGTCACCTTGGGAGGCTGGGGAACCGGCTCAGAGAACTACATTGATACCCAACCCCCTGGGGCCCAAGGGAGGGTATGCAGAAATGCTGGTCCAGGGAAGGAATGTCTGTTTACACAGATGTTCACTGGTCTCTGGAAAAGTCTGTACCCCCGCAGAGGACAAGCTGTAGAGTCACCAAGTTTGTCTCATTCATTCACATTGGCCCTGAGTTTTTCTTTTTACTCCTGACCGGAGATAAAGGAGCCGAGTACAAAACCGGGCTCTTTCCTCTTTGGTGAACTGCAAGGACCGGCAACACGCCCTGCCATGAGGAAGCAAGCTCACCTTGCACCACGGCCTTCTAGCTGCAGTGCCGCTACTTGGCTTCCGGGTGGGAGTCATGCCTGGGCCCTGGCAGGGGAAGCTGGCCCGAGGCAGCGTGGCACTGGGGCCCTAGGACTGGCTGCGGCTGCCCTGGGCTCTTTCAGGACAGCTGCTGCATGCTTACCTGTCTCCTGGGCTCTGCTCCAGTCTCTCGTTGCCGCACAGGTCACAGGTGGGCCATGAGAAAGCCGTGCTCTCATCCACACCAACCACAGTGCCTGGGCCCACGTGAAACAAAGATGGAGTCTCAGGGGCAGTGTCCGCCCTCCCAACTTCTCTCTGTCCCTCAGGCCCTAGATGCTAGTGTGAGGTTCCTCAGGTTGTTCTCTCCCTTGTGCGTTTATACAAATGTTCCCAAGCTTTTTATAATTTCCATGTACTGCACAAACAAAACTACAACAATAAAAAGTAAGTTGTTTAAAACTTGCCCATATTACTACCTAACCAAGTATTTCCATTCTGCCTCATTGTTTTCCGTTTTTTTCCAGATGTGTACATACTGAAATCATTACAAGCAAGCTGTCGGGGCAGTGTCTCACACTACTTTGTAGGTTGCTGTAGAGCTGTTGCAAGGACTGTCTTATTTGATATTCCATTTAAGTCACGGTTACCTCCATAGTGGACATACAGGTCTGAGGCAGTGGAAATCTTTCCACGTAAGGTCCTTATTGTACTGAGATCTCTTTCTCGGGCTAGATTCATGGAAGCAGAATCACTCTGTCAAGAGTACGAGTGTTGGAGATACAGAAACACCCTGTTAGAAGCTGTGTCCCACAAGGAGGTTCACAGTCATTCACACTGTCACCATCCATTCACAGAGTGTTAGCCTCACCTCAGTATTTGCTTCCTTGATAAGTATAATGGAATTCCTGATGTTCATTTCCACTTCTTTGGTAAGGAAAGAGAAGTATTCTTATTGGTTTGTTACCCTCTTATGTGATTTCTTTGGTTTCCTTATTTCTTTTGTAATCCAATATTTGTGATTTATTTATTCAACAAACAAATGTGTATACAATGCTACTTAGTGTGGGATATACATGTAGCATGAAATATATAATGATGAATACTACAATCCCCACTCTTGTGGACTCTCCAGTCTGGTTGAGAAGAGAGATGAACAAATAATGAGAAAAATATGAATATGGGAGAAAACATTCACAAAAACATATCGGATAAAGGACTGTTATCCAAAATATACAAAGAACTCTTACAACTCAACAATAACACAGACAACCCAATTAAAAAATGGGCCTAACACCTTCATAGATACCTCACCAAAGATAATATAAGATGGCAAATAAGTATATGAAAGATGTCAAACATCATATGAGCAGGGAAATGCAAATTAAAACAAGGAGAACACAAACACACACACACAAAATTCCAAATAATCCATTTAAAAATGGGCTGAGGACCTGACTAGATATTTTTCCAAAGAAGACATCAAGATGGCCAACAGACACATGAAAAGATGCTCAACATCACTGATTAAAAGGGAAATACAAATCAGAACAACAAGATATCACCTCATACCCGTTGGGATCACTAAACTCCGAAAGACAAGAAATAACAAGTGCTGGCAAGCATGTGGAGAAAGGGGAGCCCTCATGTACTGTTGGTGGGGATGCCAACGGGGGCAGCCACTGTATGGAGGTGGCTCAAAAACAGTATGGAGGTTCCTCAAAAAATTGAAAATAAAAATACCATATAATCCAGTAATTCCCCTATTGGGTATTTAACCAAAGAATACAAAAACACTAATTGGAAGATATATACACTCTGATGCTTATAGCAGCATTATTTACAATAACCAATTTATGGAAGCAGTCCAAGTGTCCCTCTATGGATGAATGGATAAAAAAACAGATGTGATACACATACACACACACAGGGGAATATTATTCAGTCATAAACAAGAATGAGATCTTGCCATGTGCAATAAAAAGGATGGACCTAGAGGGTATTATGCTAAGTGAAATAAGTCAGTCAGAGAAAGAGAAATACCATATGATTTTGCTTATATGTAGAATCTAAAAACCGAAACAACCAACCAAACAAACACAAAGTAGAAACAAACCCATAAATACAGAGAACAAAGTGGTAGTTGCCAGCGGAGAGAGGGGTGGGGGATGGGCAAAATGGGTGAAGTGTTACAGGCTTCCAGTCATGGAATAAATGTTATGAGGATACGATAATAGAGCTGTATGGTGACAGATGGTAGCTGCCCTTGCAGTGAGCACAGCACAATGGATAAAGTTGTCAAATCACGATGTTGTACACTTGAAACTCCTGTAACACTGTGAGTCAACTATAATAAGTAAAACAAAACAAAATACCCAACAATGAGATAACACTATGCACCTATTAGAAGGGCCAAAATCCAGAACACTGACCCCACCGTATTCTGGTAAGGATATGGAACAATAGGAACTCGCAGTCATGGTCGGTGGGCATGCAAAATGGTACAGCTACTTCGGAACACAGTTTTGGCAATTTCTTATAAAACCAAACATAGTCTTACCATATGACCCAGCAATTGTGCTTGGTGGTATTCATCCAAAGGAGTTGAAAATTTATGTCCACACAAATACCTGTATACAGATGTTTACAGCAGCTTTCTTCTTTTTTTTTTTTTTTAAGTTTTTATTTATTTATTTTGAGAGAGAGGGAGAGAGAATCCTAAGCAGGCTCCGCAATGTCAGCACAGAGCCCTATGCGGGGCTTGAACTCACGAACCATGAGATCATGACCCGAACCGAAACCAAGAGTTGGACACTTAACCAACTGAGCCACCCAGGCGCCCCAGCAGCTTTATTCTTAATTGCCACAACTTGGAAGCAACCAAGATGTCCTTCAGCAGGTGAATGGATAAACCGTGGTACATCCAGACAATGGGATATTATTCAGCACTAAAAAGAAATGAGCTATAATACCATGAAAACATACATGGAAACTGAATTCATACTGCTTAGTGAAAGAAGCCAGTTTGAAAAAGCCATATACTGCATGATTCTAACTATACAACATTCTGGAAAAAGCAAAACTACACAGACAGTAAAAAGATCAACGGCTGCCATGTGTTAAAGGGGAGGGAGGGTGAACAGGTGGAGCAGAGGATTTTTATGTCAGTGAAACTACTCAGTCGATACTGTGATAACGGATACATGTTGTACATTTGTCTGAACCCATGGAAGTACAATACCAAGAAGGAACTCTAATGTCAACTCTGGACTTTGGGTGATTATGATGTGACAATGTAGGCTCATCAACTGCGACAAATTTATCACCCTGGTGGGGGATGTTGATAATGGGGGAGGCAGTGCATGTGCAGGGGCAGGAGGTATGGGGAATCTCTGTAACTTCTGCTCAACTGTGCTGTAAACCTAAAACTGCTCTAAAAATAGTCTATTAAGGGGGTGCCTGGCTGGCTCAGTATGACTCTTGGTCTCAGGGTGGTGAGTTCAAGCCGCACATTGGGCACAGAGCCTACTTAAAATAAATAAACAAATATATAGTACATTCATAAATAAATAAAAATAGTCTATTAAATATTATCATGAAATAAATGCTAAATTGAGAAATGGAAAAGACCCTTGGAGGTAGAGAAGAGAGGCTCTCCAGCTAGCTTGAGGTCAGGGAAGGTTTCCCAAAAGAAGAGACACGAGGTGTGGTTGTAGGTGGGTGACAGGTGCTGGTGGGGCTGGAGGCCAAACAGGCATGAAGGAAAGGCAAATGATATGGCTGAGAGGTTGGGAACGCAAGTCACTCAGGGTCTTGCTAGGGATGTTAGACTTGGAAGGCATGAGAAGTCAGTGAGGAATTTTAAACAGGAGATTGAGATGCTCTAATTGTCTTGAAATGACAATTAGATATAGATATCTTGATATAGATATCATCTAGATACATTAGCAAACCATAGACCATTCTTGTTGAAAAGTGGTGAGATTAGACATTTGAAAAGGTGTGACCTAAGTTTCCAGAAAAATAGAAGAATCATCCCTCCTAGTCCTGGAGCAACGACTTTCATTCTCCACTAGAACAAGCATTAGGAGAAACATATCTGTAGGGGATAAAACAATTGTTACAACTAAGTAGGCTTGATTTATTAAAATGCATTCATGCAAGCCTACTTGAATGACTTTTTAAAAATGAAAATAATGGATCTTGATTTTGAAAAGGCTGTCCCAGCTAATTTCATTGTCCTTGCAAATCTAATCAAGATTGAGTCAAAGGGATAAAAAGTAAAGTCAATAACGGCTTATAATACAGCCGGAAAGGAGTGTTGACCAATTCACAAGAGGCAGACGCATAAGTAGGGCCAAGCGGGATGAGGGGTTCCCATGCCATGGGTGTGTGTGCCCAGTGCCAGCTGGTTCACAGCAGTACTTGCTAAGTGTATGCTACATGAACTAATTAAAAGAAGACTGCTACCAACTAAAGTTCCTTTGTATCCTAAGATATCTTTGGGTGTTAACTGCGCTTACATTTAGATGGGATTAAGCAATTTCCTTCCAGCAGGGAACAAGACACAGTTGAAGAAATATATTTCATCTGGGGTACACACCACTGGAGATGCCTTCCAGTAACTCGAAATAAATTCCAAGGGATGGCTGGGAAGTGTACTATTAAACTGTTAGCATCTAGAACATTTGCTTAAATGAAAACAAAAGGGGGAAAAAACCCCCATTTTTGTTAGAGTTTGAGGGTTGTAACCATACTCATTGTTTGGCTGCAATGCACTATTAGAAGCTTTTACTTTTTGGGGTGCCTGGGTGGCTCAGCTAGTTAAGCATGGACTCTTGATTCCAGCTCAGGTCTTGATCTCACAGCCCTGAGTTCAAACCCTGCATTGGGCTCGACACTGGGCATGGAGTTTACTTAAAACATAAAATAAAATAAACTTTTTACTTTCCCTGTCTTATTTACAGGAATCTCTTGTAATCAGGTTTGGGAAAGGTGTATCACAGATCCATTAGAACATGTTTTCAAAAAGGTTCTTTCACAGGCTCCTTCCTGGGAAGCGCAGTGGCTCCTTTCCAGTAGGGGACAGGGCGGCTACGGGCTCCGGTATTTTCTTCAGTGACCTTCAACTCTCTGGCCCACCCTCCTCTCCACTCGTGTTTTCTAACGGACAGAAGCTGGGGCTCAGAAGTGAGGCCAAAGCCTTGTCTGAAGACAGGACTTGGCCACACATTTCCAGGGGGGCAGAGTACAAATTTACACTTGCTGTGTCGGTGCCCCTGGCATTGAGCGAGACCACCACCCACTAGCGAGGGGAACGTAAGCAAGTGGTGAGCAACGCAATGAGATAAAAATCAATGCTGCAAAACTTGTTTATCCTAAAAACAGTGAACTGGGAAGAGCCCTTGCATAGGGTGGATGCTGATGATTGGGAAATGACACCAGAAGGCCTGGCAACCCAAGCACGTCAGTGAGCACTGTCCCCCACGGGGGCTCCGTTTTCCAGGAACACTCGAGCAGATGGAGCACTCGCGCAGATGGAGCACTCGAGCAGGTGGAGCACTCATGTAGACAGATGGAGCACTTGAGCAGATGGAGCACTCCTGCAGGTGGAGGACTCAAGCAGATGGAGCGCTCGTGCAGGTGGAGCACTCATGTAGACAGATGGAGCACTTGAGCAGATGGAGCACTCGTGCAAATGGAGCACTCGAGCAGATGGAGGACTCAAGCAGGTGGAGCACTCGAGCAGATGGCGGACTCTAGCAGATAGATGGAGCACTTGAACAGATGGAGCACTCGTGCAGGTGGAGCACTCCTACCGTTGGAGCACTTGAGCAGATGGAGCACTCGAGCAGGTGGAGCACTCACACAGATGGAGCACTTGAGCAGATGGAGCACTCCAGCAGGTGGAGCACTCATGTAGACAGATGGAGCACTCGTGCAAATGGAGCACTCGAGCAGATGGAGGACTCAAGCAGGTGGAGCACTCGAGCAGATGGCGGACTCTAGCAGATAGATGGAGCACTTGAACAGATGGAGCACTCGTGCAGGTGGAGCACTCCTACCGTTGGAGCACTCGAGCAGGTGGAGCACTCATGTAGACAGATGGAGCACTTGAGCAGATGGAGCACTCGTGCAAATGGAGCACTCGAGCAGATGGAGGACTCTAGCAGATAGATGGAGCACTTGAACAGATGGAGCACTCGTGCAGGTGGAGCACTCCTACCGTTGGAGCACTCGAGCAGGTGGAGCACTCATGTAGACAGATGGAGCACTTGAGCAGATGGAGCACTCGTGCAAATGGAGCACTCGAGCAGATGGAGGACTCTAGCAGATAGATGGAGCACTTGAACAGATGGAGCACTCGTGCAGGTGGAGATGTTTGTTCTCAATGAAGGACTAGCTCACGGGGCCATACTCTGACTTTGTTCAAGCTCTACTCGGGGAAAATGCTCAATGTTCTGCAAGGTCCACACCACTGTTGGAGACCCTGATGCCCACCTGATTTAGCTGCTGCAGAGAGCTGTCCACCTCCCAGCACTGACCTCCCGCAGATGGTGAAAGAGCCTGCTTGGAGCTCTCTTTGGACAAGCCATCACTGGACTTTCCAGGACAGGGAAGGGCAGAGTAGAGCAAGGCTGAGTTATGGAGAAAGGGGTGTCTGCCATTGTTACCTCACTGAGTAGTAAGGACTCTAGGCTTGTGTGGCTTTGATTGGAGTCAGATCTGGACAAGTCCACGGCTGGCTGGAAAGCAGGGAAGCCTCTGTGGCCCTTCGTCCATCAGTGGGATCTGTTCACTGCCCCAGCCTCTACCTTACCTGGGATGTTCTTGCATGGGAGACTGGGCCAATCTTTGCTATTCTGCAGCTGGGGTTTTGTTTTCTCTAAATCCCTAGTTAACTGGTTCTTATCAGGGGATCTGGCAGCTCTGTGATAATAGTGTTTACATATCCACCTGACCCACCCAGAGGCCTGCAGGATACCTTCAGATAGAGATCCACAGGGAACTCTACATTAAAGTGGTGGCATGTGAAGAAAAGGATAAAAGTCAGAAACTGGATCTACATAAACTAAAGGAAGAGCATCAGAGAAGGAATAATAAAAATTAATGTAAAACATAATAGTTTGCTTAGGTCATTAATAACAACAATGTATTCACTGATTATACCTTATGGATAAGTGAATGTCAGCAATGTTCTAAGGAATGGGAGAGAGGAATTGAGAATATCCTTACAAGATACCTGTACTACCCTTGAAGCAGGATAGTGTTATTTCAAAGTGGACTTGGTTAGTTATAAATATATATTGCAGTATCTAGGGCAACCACTAAGGAATGTTAAAAAAAAAAAAAAAAAAAGCAGCGCCTGGATGGCTCAGTCAGTTAAGCATCCAACTCTTGATTTCAGCTCAGGTCATGATCTGAGATCTGTGAGATCAACCCCTCTGCACTGTGCTGTCAGCTCAGAGCCTGCTTGGTATTCTGTCTCTCCTATCTCTCTGCCCTTCCCCCCCACTGTCTCTGTCTCTCTCAAAATAAATAAATAAACATTAAAAAAAAAAAGAATGTTAAGAAAAGTGTAATCAATATGCTGAGAAAGAGGAGAAAATGGAGTCATAAAATACTCAATTAAAATGAGAAAATGCAGGGGTGCCTGATGGCTCAGTTCATTGAGCAGCTTGATTTTGGCTCAGGTCATGATCCCAGGGTCATGGGACTGAGCCACTATGTTGAGCCCCACATCGGGCTTCCCACTGAGCATGAAGCCTGCTTAAGATCCCCTGTCACTCTCCCTCTGCCCCTCTCCCCAGCTCGCACTCTAACGTTAAAAAAATAAAAAAATAAAACAATAAAATGAGATAAAAGCAGGAGGGTGGAAGACAAGTTCCCTGAATAGAAAACAATTATAAATACGATAGATATTAATCCAATTATATAAATATTCACTTCATATGTGAATGGTCTAAAAACATAAATTAAAAGAGACTGTCAGAGTGGACAAAAAAACATGAGCTAACTCTGTTGTCTACTTCAACTATAAAGACACATAGAGATTAAAGTAAAATTATAGAAGAAAGATATACCTTGCTAACACTAATAAGTTAAAATAGGTATATTAATTTTAGACAGAGCAGACTTCAGATCCAGGAAAATTATTAGAGAGAAGACAGAAAAGGCATTAAATAATGATAAAGGGGTCAATTCGCCAAGAAGACATAACAATTCTTAATGTGTATGCACCTAACAACAGACTGTGAAAATATGTGAAGTAAACTGATAAAACTTCAAGGAGAGATAAAGAAACCCACTATTATATTTTATTTATTATTCTTTGAGACTTCAATACCCTTCTATCAATGACTGAAAGGTCCAAAGGCAGACAATCACAAAGACAGCTGAACTGAACAGCATCATCAATCAATTGGATCTAATTGACATTTATAGAATACTCAATCCAATGACAGCAGAATAAACATTCTTCTCAAGCTCACATGGAATATCCATCAAGACAGACCACAAAGTGGGGCATGAAACACATTTAAAAGTATAGAAATCATATAGAAATCAGGGGGACCTGGGTGGCTCAGTCAGTTGGGTGTCTAACTATTGATTTCAGCTTGGGTCATGATCCCGGGGTCGTGGGATTGAGCCCCACATTGGGCTCTAGGCTGAGCGTGGAGCCTGCTTAGGATTCTCTCTCTATTCCTCTGTCTCCTCTCCTGCTCATGTGCTCTCTCTCTCAAAAAAGGAAAGAAATCATACTAAGTATGTTCTTAGACCACAACGGAATTAAACAGAAGTCAATAACAAAAAGATAGCTGAAAACCCCCAAATAACTGGAGATTAAACAATACACTTCTAACTAACACATGGGTCAAAGAAGAAATCTCAAGAGAGGTTTTAAAATATTTTCAACTAAATGAAAATTAAAACATATCAAAACTTGTGGGATGTAGCAAAACCAGTGCTTAGAGAGAAATTTATAGCACTCTATGCATATATAAGAAAATATCTAATATATAGCTTTCATCTTAGGAAAAATAAAAAGAGAAGCAAATTACAACCAAAGCAAAGGGAATATAAGCAATAATTAAAATTAGAAGAGAGATCAATACAACTAAAAACACAAAATCAAGAAGAGAAATTCAAGAAACCCAAATTTGATCCCTTGAAAAGATTAATAAAAATTATCTGATAAACTTCTAACAGTCTAATCAACAGTACCAGAGACAGAAGAAACAAATTAATTTTATCAGAAATGAAAGAGGGGCCATCATTACTGATCCCATGGACAGTAAAAGGATAATAAAATAATGTTATGAACAACTCTACCCACCCCCCAAATTTGCTAAATTACGTGAAATGGATCAATTCCTTGAAATACACAGTCTATCAAAACTCACACGAGAGGAAACAGATGATCTGAATAAGCTAATCTCTATTAAAGAAGTTGAATAAATAATTCATAATCTTCCAAAACAGAAAATACCAGGACCAGAAGGTTCACAGGCAAATTCTACCAAACTTGTAAGTAAGAAATCATACCAATCCTCTACAATCTCTTCAGAAAATAGAAGCAGAAGGAATATTTCCTAAACTCATTCTATGAAGACAGCATTACCCTAAAATAAAACCAGATAAAGACATTACATGAAAGAAAAATACAGAATAACACCTCTCATGAACATAAATGCAAAGTCCTTAACAAAATGTTAGCAAATCTAATCTATATAAAAAATATATACCATAACCAAATGTGGGATTTATTCCAGGTATACAAGGCTGGTTCAATATTTAAAAAAATCAATTAATGTAATCTGTCATATTAATGGACTAAAGAAGAAAAATCATATGATCATATCAAAAGATGTAGAAAAATAACTTGGCAATATCCAACACCCAGCCATGATAAAAACTCTCAGCAATCCAGGAATAGAGAAGATCTTCCTTAACTTGGTAAAGAACACCTACAAAAACCTACAGGTGGAAGAAACCAATAAAGAAGTCATATGTAGGAAACAGTGACTCAAACTTAAATGAGTAATATGAGGGAGTCCTAGGACAGTAGTTAAGCAAATAGTTAAGACTGTCTTGGTGGGGGAGAAAGCTCTAGGAGGGAAATTATAAAGGAAAAGGATAACTCCAATGATTTGTCATCATTTTTGGAGATTTGAAAAAAAAAAGTGTGGTACAGGCAATACAAGGAAAATGAAAGTCAATATAAAATTCCATGAGGCAAACCCCATCAAAAAATCCCTATCAGCATTCTTCACAGAACTAGAATAAACAATCTTAAAATTTGTATGGAACCAGAAAGAAAAGAAAAGAAAAGAAAAGAAAAGAAAAGAAAGAAAAAAACCAAAGCTGGAGGCATCACAATCCCGGACTTCAAGATGTATTACAAAGTTGTAATCATCAAGACAGTGTGGTACTGGCACAAAAACAGACACTCAGATCAATGGAACAGAATAGAGAACCCAGAAATGGATCCACAAACGTATGGCCAACTAATCTTTGACAAAGCAGGAAAGAATATCCAGTGGAATAAAGACAGTCTCTTCAGCAAATGGTGCTGGGAGAACTGGACAGTGACACGCAGAAAAATGAACCTGGACCACTTTCTTACACCACACACAAAAATAAACTCAAAATGGATGAAAGACCTAAACGTAAGACAGGAAGCCATCAAAATCCTAGAGGAGAAAGCAGGCAAAAACCTCTTTGACTTTGGCCACAGCAACTTCTTACTCAACATGTCTCCAGAGTCAAGGGAAACAAAAACAAAATTGAACTATTGGGACCTCATCAACATAAAAACTTCTGCACAGAGAAGGAAACAATCAGCAAAACTAAAAGGCAACAAATGTAATGGGAGAAGATATTGGCAAATGACATATCAGTAAGGGTTAGTGCAAAATCTATAAAGAACTTTTCAAACTCAACACTCAAAAAACAAATAATCCAGTGAAGAAATGGGCAAAAGACATGAATAGACACTTCTCCAAAGAAGACATCCAGATGGCCGACACATGAAAAATCATCATTCATCATCAGAGAAATACAAATCAAAACCACAATGAGATACCACCTCACACCTGTCAGAATGGCTAACATTAACAAGTCAGGCAACAACAGATGTTGGTGAGGATGTGGAGAAAGAGGATCTCTTTTGCACTGCTGGTGGGAATGCAAACTGGTGCAGCCACTCTGGAAAAAAGGATGGAGGTTCCTCAAAAAATTAAAAATAGAACTACCCTACGACCCAGCAATCGCACTACTAGGCATTTACCCACGGGATACAGGTGTGCTGTTTTGAAGGGACTCATGCACCCCAATGTTCATAGCAGCGCCATTAACAATACCCAAAGTATGGAAAGAGACCCAATGTCCATCAACAGATGAATGGATAAAGATGTGGTATATATATACATACAATGGAGTATTACTCGGCAATCAAAAAGAATGAAATCTTGCCATTTGCAACTCCGTGGATGGAATTAGAGGGTATTATGCTAAGCAAAATTACTCAGTGAGAAAAAGACAAATATCATATGACTTCACTCATACGAGGACTTTAAGAGACAAAACAGATGAACATAAAGGAAGGGAAACAAAAATAATATAAAAACAGGGAGGGGGACAAAAGAGAAGAGACTCATAAATATGGAGAACAAACTGAGGGTTACTGGAGGGGTTGTGGGAGGGGGGATGGGCTAAATGGGGAAGGGGCACTAAGGAATCTACTCCTGAAATCAGTGTTGCGCTATATGCTAACTAACTTGTATGTAAATTAAACAAACAAACAAAACCCAAACAAACAAGGAAACAGAAGTACAGTATACTATTTTCCTATTCGGTGAAAAATATTTATATAATCATAACACTAAAAATACCATTTATTGATTTTCACCTTTGAAAATCTAAAAAAAAAATCAATCTGTAGACAGTGTTCAAGGCTTAATTATGGTTATAGAAGAGAATATCACCAATCTTTATACTATAAAGTACAGAAACAACTGTAAGAAGGTGGCAAGGAAGAGTGGAGTAAAAGAAGCACAAAAGAGCTAATATTTTTTCTTGCAAAGTATGGAATAAAGAGAAACTATCTTTACCAGAAAGAATGACAAATAAGCAAAACCCCTACAGCTGGTTGACTAAGTAGATGCTTTTCCCTTAAGATCAGGAACAGAGCAAGGAAACCCCCTGGCCCCACGTCTGCTCACTTCTATACTGCGGTTCTAGCTGAAACGGTGCTACAGGCGGTAGCAATTCTTATGGTCTTACAATAACAGGGTCCTGAACAGCTTAAGCAGTGTGGGTGCATGGTGGTTCCCCTCAAATGTGGGGCAGAGAACACCGCTCCCGCACCCTTCTCTCTCCTCTGGGCCCCTGACCAATCCTGGGCTCTGAGAGAGGTGAGGGGTGGGAGAACAGGAGCAACCTCTGGAGAGAAAGAGGGTGCAAGGGGGGCCTCTGGAGGTGGAGGAGATGTGCAAGCGGTAGCACGCTGTGGGCACAGTGACGAGGACAAATGCGCAACGCATCTATCTGCTCCGGGGCATACATCTGCAGCGTGCACGGTCCTCACAGCCTGTGTGCCCAGGGGCCCAGCGCAGCCAGCGCTCAGATGCCCCAACAGTCCAGTCAGCCTCTGCAGACTCCCAGCCCTTCCTTACCGGCATGCTTCCAAACGGCCTGCCAGCAACCAACCCTGGCTCTGTACCACAGTCTACCTACAGCGCTCACAGAATTGCTTCATTTAAGACAACTGGTCACACAGCCTCCGTGGCTGGCATGACTGGGAATAGCAGAATGAGACAGAAACAGCTCCATCCCAAGAGGTCCCTGACTCCTCCAGCATAGAAAGCTTTTACAACTGCCCTTGGCATCTCCGTGGGTTTTCTATATGGCCTTCATCTGTCTGGAAGGCCTTCCCCAACTCTGCCTGACAAATCCCGACGGTCCCAAGGCCACCCACCCACTGCCTCATGGGCTTTTGCTGTCATCCAGCCCTCCTTGTCAGGGGCAGTCATCCTTCTCCACTAGTCGGTGAGCACTCCAAGCCCCCAAAGCCTCATGTGCATTATCTCGTTTAACCCTCAACAATGCTTTAAGGTGGATTCTATTAGCCCTGTGTTAGGTGACAAAATGGAAGAGTCTGCTTTCTTCGGGACCACCAGGCTATACTGCTCTCATTTCTCACTTTGAATCACAACTTTAGTTACGTTTTGGCCTTAACACTAAAAGAAAATGCACAGAAGAGAAGATCCAAATCACCTGAACACAATGAATAAGTGCTCAACCTCACAAGCAGGCAGGAGAATGTGAATTAGAGCAACAATGGGATCAGAGATTTTGCTGTTTATAAAAATTATAAAAAGACTCAGGAATCTTATGATGGGCAAGGCTGGTGGGAACAGGTCCTCTTAGAAGGCCTTTTGGAAATATGAATTTCTGTATTCTTTTGGAAATTAACTTAATATCTTTTAATATTAAAAATACACAAGCCAATTGTGTGGCCACTTTGGAAAACACTTTTGCATTTCTTCAAAAAGGCTAAGTACAGGGTTTCCCATATGACCCAGCAATTCCATTCCTAGATACATACCCAAAATTCGAAAACAGGGGTTCAAACAAAAAACTCGTCCATAAATATCCATAGCGGCACTACTTACAGTAACCAGAAAGTGGAAATGACCCAATGTCCATCAACTGATGAATGGAAAAAAGAAGATGTGGTGCCTCCATACAATGAAACATTCAGTCATAAAAAGAAATAAAGCGCTGACCCCATAGTACATCATGGATAACTTTGAAAACGTTATGCCAAATGAAAGAAACCAATCATGAAAGACCATACAACGTATGACTTTGTGTATGTGAAATATCCAGAAAAAGCAAACCTATAAAGACGGAAAGTAGATCAGTGTTTTCCTAAGACCAGGGGAAGTGGCTGGGGTGGGAGAGGATAATGGCACTGACAATGGGCATTTTTGGAATGATGACAGTGCCTTTTTTTTTTTTTTTTTTTTTTTTTTAAATAATCTATACACCCAACGTGGGTCTCAAACTTACAACCTGGAGATCAGGAGTTACATGCTCTACCGACTGAGCCAGCCAGGTGCCCCAACAATGTTTTAAATTAGATTGTAGTGACAGTTGCATATCTGTGAACATACTAAAACATTTTAAATGAATGAATTGTAGTGATGTAAGTTATACCTCAGTAAAGTTGTTTAAAAAATACACGAACCCTAAGACCCTGAAATCTTCCTGCAAAGAAATCAGTAGGGATTGATGTAAAGCGTGTTTATTTCAGCCTTGTTTATAATTGCAAAAACAGGGGAACATGTTTGATGTCCATCAGTGGAGAGACAGTTTATTCATAGAAGGGAATATTATGCAACAATTAATATCTTGAGTTAGATCTTTATCTACCCATCTGGATGGACATCCCTGCTAGAGTCCTAAGTGAGGAAAGCAAGCGCCAGGATAATGTGTTTTACAAAGTCGTGCAGTCGCACACACTCCCTCCGAAGGGGGCAAACGCATGTGCTCCTGTGTGTACAGAGTGCAGCATGGCAGGTGCACAGTAGGAAATAATTTCTCTTTCTCTTTATTCATCTTTCACTAGTTCCACTGGACAGGCGCTACTTTTTTCACTAAAAAATTTAAAAAGTTAAAAAGGAGAATATTAATGCTATGCTGAGCCCCAGACTCACATATCCAATCAGCTACTGAAATGTCTTTTCAGATGGATCAAAACGTCTAAACTCGTCAAGACATAGCTAAAATTGTGCTCTCAAAGCCGGCCTCTTCTGCCATGTCCGATTCCCTTCAACAGCTCTACTATCACCTTGCAGCCTAAACCGGGATCTCAGACGTCATCAGGTATGTTCCCAGCCTTCATCTGTGCCTTGCTTCCTCTGTACTGAATTCACTACCCAACCTGTCAGTTTCCCCCAACTAAACCCTCTTCCATGTTTACCTCACCTCTTCCCTTATCTCATGCCTTGGGACTGCTGCTTGCCCTCCCACTGGCTATCAACCAAGGCCCTGGCCCCTCCACTCTGCTCTGCAGAGACAAACACTGGATCACCCTCCTGTCAATGACAGAGCACACTCCTGCCAGGGCCACCCACTCGGGCAGTGGTTGGCCTCTCAGCCAGTCATTCCCTCCATCCAGATGCCTTTCTGGCCCCCTTCCAAACTCTGGTGCTCCCTGACACTGCCCTGTCAGCAGCCTTTACATGTCCTGGTTTTTTCCCTTCAGACCTTCTTCCTGCGTCTACTCCTTCACCTACTTAGCTACTTCCTGCTTCAGATTGCAGCACAAAGCTCCTGTCCTTGGGGCAGCTACAGTGACCTCCCTAACAGCGTGAGGTCCCGGCAATCAGTACTTGGAGCGCTCTGAACGCTGCAGTTCCAAGTCTGATCGTGTGCATAGCTGACTGATGTCTTTCTATAGAGACTGTGAGTCGAAGAGGAAGAACCTCTTCTGATTTTGTTCCTTATACATCCAAAGTCTGGAACATGTGAGACAACAATAAGTACTTGCTTAATGAATGAGGAAACGAATATGAAGTATGATATTGAACAAAATGTAAATACCATTTCCATTTCCACCAGGATTGACTTGACTACCCACCTTGAACGCTGCAAACGGAGTTGACCTGAGTGACAGAATCCAGTTCATTGAGCTTCACAGGGCTGGTCAGTTCACAGGAGGGAGCGCTGGAGGCCATACCCACAAGGGGCTTTTGAAGCAAAAGGACGCTTCGTTCAACACAAACGATCTGACCTGCCGACAGAGACACTTCGGATTATGGAAGCACTGAAGAGAAAGTGAGTTTTCCTCCCAGTGAGGACAGTGTCCTTTGCCAGCCTCCCACAGGCTGTGTGGGCAGAGGGCACAGTTTTGCGGCCCCTCCCTTGTGTCCCACGACACGTGCACTGTGCAGAAAGGAAGTCCTAAAGCCACCAGTGTGCTAAGCTGGAGAAGCACACAAATACTAGATTCGGATTCAATTTGGAAAGGTGAATTTTGTGGTATGCAAATTACACCTCAATCAAATAAAAAATATGTAGTTTAGGCAGGATTCTAATTTGATTCCTGGAAAAAAAGAGCTGATTGATCTAAGCATGTATTTATAATGTTCCATGCATTTGTTCGTTTTCAAAAGTGATGTTTCAGGCAATGGCTTCAGGTGGCTTTTGCACCTGGAAAGTGTGCCACCAAGAGACCATCTTTGAGTGACCGACGGCATCTTTCACAGGAGGTGTCAGCACTGCCAGCGTTCTAGTTCTGTCCAGGCGGCCATGACAGGGGTCATTTGAAGCCCCAGGCTGCTACCACGGGTCCCTTCCACTCCACACAGCACGTCCGCAGTTGGCTTCACGAAGGGACGCGGTTCCAAGTAAGTCAGAGGCACTGACAAGCCACAGTGCCATTCTGTGGCGTCTATCAGTGGCTGCTGGGGCAAAACTGGGAAGAAGAAAGCATACCCTGGGCTCGGAGAGTGTCCCTGAAGAGGAAGCTGTGAGGGGCAGCCTCGGCGAGCGCTTCCACGACTTCCTGGCTCAGCACACATGAGGGGGCCACGCAGACTGGTACGGTTTTGGGGAGGCCAGAGTTATTCTCATCCTGCATCTGCAGGCTGACATCAGTCACCATCAGCCAAATCTCCCTTTGCTGCAGAAGAAGCAAATCATTTAGTTACAATTCAAAGACACAGTCAAGTCTATTAACTTTAATAGCTATTCTAACGTCCAAGACTTAAAAGAAAATTAATGTTTTTAATTTATTTTTTGAGAGAGAGAGCATAAGCAAGGGAGGGACAGAGAGAGAGGGGACAGAGGATCCCAAGTGAGCCGACAGGCTGACAGCAGTGAGTCCGATGTGGGGCTCGGACTCACGAACTGTGAGGTTATGACCTGAGCCGAATTTGAACGCTAAACCGACAGAGCCACCCAGGCGCCCCTAATATCCAAACTTTTAAAAGCAATAATGTTAGATGATTATTACAACACTATTTTAGATATCATTCCCACAAATGTTTTCAAATATGCAATAGAGTCTGCGTGTCTTGGTCACTAGCAAACAATCCAACCTGATTGACACGGCTGAGCCCTGGGAACCCCAACCCTGTACTTGTTTAAAGGGCTCCTTTGCTGGGATTCAGTCTGCCCTTCCTTGGCACTAATGTATTGTCCTTGACCTACTCAGGGAGATTTCACTGCTCTTTTTGTCCAGATCTCATGTTCCCATACCCAGAATGTGAATTACCACACTGTCTTATATTTAGTCCATACACATTCTTCTCTCCTGTTAGACGTAGGTTTCCTAGGGATCAGAGATTGTTATAAACTGAATGTTCACATCCACTCCCACATCCTCAATTCATAAGTTGAATTCCTGACCTCCAGTGTGATTGTAATGGTAGGTGTGGTATTCAGGAGGTAATTAGGTCATGAGGGTGTCACCTTGATGGTGGAATCAGGGTCCTTGTAACACATGAGGCAGTTTGTCTCCCCTCCTGCCTTCCACACTGCGAGGATGCAAAGACATATCCTTTTATAAGTCAACAGGAGGGGCCTCACTGAGAACCTGACCATGTTGGCAATTTGAACTCAGACCTGTGAGAAATGAACTGCTGCTGTTTAATCCATAGCAGCCCAAACTAAGACAGGAATATTTATTACTGCCCTCAGACTTTGCATAGGGCCGTGGTATAAAGCAGGTATAAAATAACTGTTGTATCTGCAACAATTTTTCTTTTTCTTTTTTATTCTTTCAAGTATATAATAGAATCTACGTGTCTTGGTCACTAGCAAACAATTGGACCTGATAATAATTTTCTTTTTTTTTAAGTTCATTTATTTTTCAGAGAGAGAGAGAGAGAGCCAGAGGACAGAGACAGAAGGGGAGAGAGAGAATCCCAAGCAGGCTCTGCGCTGTCAGCACAGAGCCCAATATGGGGCTCCAACTCACCAGCTGTGAGATTGTGACCTGAGCCGAAATCAAGACTCAGACACCTGAGTCACCCAGGCACCCCTATAATTTTCTTTCCTCTGCAAAAGTTGTAATGTCTTTTAAAGTTCATTATAGTGGTATTCTGCCCTTTACCCTTGGTCAGAGTTTAGGATTTAGTAGATCCAATGAGGCTAAGGATTTGACTGGGAAGACCCTTGTAGTCAGTAGGGCTGGACCATGACAACCTGGCTGGCTTGAGGTTCAGTTGGTGTTGCTTGCGTGGATTGATGGCATGGTCAGTTTGAGGATTCCATTTGGCTGGTTGACAGGAATGGGCAGAGAAAGTGACTTGCATGGTAGGAGCTGTGGGTTTGGGTCAAGGGGGAGCTCACATGGTTGAAATGCTGATTACACATAGGAAATTACAGTAAATTATATGGAGGAAAATGAGAGCCAGGTTTCTCACTATTGGATAAGGGAGTTATAAATATGGAAATGGGGAAAACCTAAAGTCAATTCTGTGGTAATGATCTACAGTTGGAGATATTGGTGTAAAATTAAGATTTCAGATATAGATGGAGAGATGGAAAGAAATACAGATTTATGTGTATGTGTGCATGGGTTTACACACGTAATACTTCCTTGTTCTGTTCACTGAGAGGGTCTGAAGGCAATAACATGCCAGTGGCAATGAGCCCATCTAGTTACCAGACCTTTGTTTAAATGCTGTTTTCCATTAAAATCAACCAGGGCTCCTTGAAGAGATGGATGTTTCCAGAGCAGAGAAAGCACAAGGTGAGTCTGAAACGTCTCATTGTGTCAGACAGCAAGGAAGTACTTAAAAGGATATAGGAACATGCCCAAAGGGCACATGAGCCAGCCTGAATCTGGTAAATTTGAACATCCAAATAAACAACAGGAAGATTATAACTCATTGAATAAAAACTGAATTCACTGGTCCATACTGATATAAGTAAGTGAATACATAATTAAATCAAGGAAATAAAAAGCTCCTAAGTATAGCTGAATGCAACTAATAAATATAGAAGGTAAGCTAGAGCTAGAAAACTACCATTAGGTCACTATCAGAGTAATAATTCAGGCCAAGAATCATATGGATATTAAAATGAGTGAGTAAAAGTTTGATGAAAATAGGATATTTACATAGTCTCAATGTATCTTCTTACATACAAATATCTTCCCACCCATGTCCCACCCAAATATCTTCCTTTATATGGATCAGATAGTTATTAACTTTAGAGTGGAGAAAACTAGAAAACACCATATTTTTTTTTCAAAAGTTTTTCTTTAAATTCCAGTTAGTTAACATACAGTGTATGTTATTAGTTTCAGGTGTAGAATTTAGTGGTTCATCACTTCTATATAACACCCAGTGATCATCAAAGTGCCCTCCTTAACACCCATCACCCATTAAGCCCATTCCCTGTCCACCTCCCCTCTAGCAACCCTATTTGTTCTCTATAGTTAAGAGTCTGTTTTCTGGTTTGCCTCTCTCTTTTTTTCCCCCTTTGCTCATTTGTTTTGTTTCTTAAGTTTCATATATGAGTGAAATCATATGGTCTTTGTCTTTCTCTGCCTTATTTCACTTAGCACAATACTCACTAGCTCCATCCATGTCATTGCAAATAGGAAGATTTCTTTTTCACAACTAATATTATATATATCAATCACCTCTTCTTTATCCATTCATTAGTCAGTGGATATTGGGCTATTTTCATAATTTGGCTATTGTTGATAATGCTGCTATAAACATCGGGGTGCATGTGCCCCTTCAAATCTGTATTTTTGTATCCTTTGGATAAATACCTAGTAGTGCAATTGCTGGATTGTAGGGTAGTTCTACTTTTAACTTTTTGAGGAGCCTCCACACTGTTCTCCAGAGTTCACCAGTTTGCACGCCCACCAACAGTGCAAAAGGGTTCCCCTTTCTCCACATCCTTGCCAACACCTGTTGTTTCCTGTGTTGTTACTCTTAGCCATTTTGATAGGTGTGAGGTGGTATCTCATTGTAATCCTGATTTGTATTTCCCTGATGGTGAGTGATTTTGAGCATCTTAGATAACACCATTGTAATCAACTGATAAAATATTATAGCACTGGGACAAATCAGCTGTGTGCTTTCTGATACGAAGACAGTATTTTTATGTGGTATTCCTGACAAAAATGCGTAGCTTGAATCTAGTCATGAGCTAACATGAGGCAAATCCAAAGGGGCAGATATTCTAAGTAACTGATCTCTATTCTTCAAAAATGTTAAGGTCCTAAAAAATAAGCAAAGATGCAGAAACGTTCTATTTGAAGAGGAAAGAAACATGACAGCTAAGTGCAATGCAAGATCCTGTATTGGACCATGGAATTATAAATGATTTTAGGGGAACAACTAGCAAAATCACATTTTAAAAAATGGTAGATATCTCAGGAAGGGCAAAGATTTCTATAAGATTATCTATAGTTGGGAGTTCTGACAGCATTCAAAGATTTTAGATACTCTTTGTAAATACCCTGGATTTGGCTTACTGTCTCTTTTTTAATTTCTTGATGAGCCAAAATGGTCTAACTTCCTTTGAAATTAACTATCAATTTATTGTTACCATTGGGGTTATGAATAAAATCAGTAACAAATAATATCCTCTGTAAAAAGACACAAATAACCAACTAATTGAAAGCTGTACTACCATTATTATTGCTAAAATTTTATTAAAAATGGATCTCTTCTGGGGCGCCTGGGTGGCTCAGACAGTTAAGTGTTCGACTCCTGATCTCAGTCAAGTCTTGATCTCATGGTTGTGAGTTCAAGCCCCGTGTTGGGTTCCACGCTGGGTGTGAAGCCTACTTAAGAACAACAACAACAAAAAAGATCTCTTCCACACAAAAATGCCCCATTAATTTCTGACAAAGTTGCAAAAGCAATTCAATGGAGGAAGGACAACCTATCAACAAATAATGCTGGAACACTGGACATCTCTAGGCAAAAAAAAATGAACTTTGACCTAAACTACACACTTTATTAAAAAACCAACTCAAAAATGCAGCATACTCAAATGTAAAATTATAAATCTTCTGGAAAAGAACATAAAGCATAAATTTGGGGGGCACCTGGGTAGCTCAGTCAGTTGCGCATCTGACTCTTGATTTGGGCTCAGGTCATGATCTCACAGTTCGTGAGATCCAGACCCATCCTGGGCTCTGTGCTGACAGTGAGAAGCCTGCTTGGGATTCTTTTTGTCTCTCTGCCTCTGCCCCTCCCCCATTCACGTGTGTGTGTTTGTGTGTGTGTGTGTGCGCGCGCTGAGCGCATGCTCTCTGTCTCTTAAAAATAAGTAAACATTTAAAAAAAAAAGATAAACTTTGGGACCTAAGACTAGGCAAAGAGACTTGACTTGTCTTAGACTTAATGACAAAGGCATGATCCATAAGAGGGAAAGTTAATACATTTGACCACATAAAACTGAAAAACTCTGCCCTGCAAAACTCCTGTTGAAAGGATGAAAACACAGATTATAGACCCTGAGAAATATTGGCAAATCACATATCTGACAAAGGCTTTGTATAGAGATTATATAAAGAACTTAAAAAATTCAGCAGTTATATTCGGAATTTAAGAAACAAAACAGATGAACATATGAAAAGGAGGGACGGGAAGAGAAGAAAGGGAAACATACCACAAGAGACTCTTAACGAGAGAACAAACTGAGGATTGATGGAGGGACATGGGTGGGAGATGGGCTACTTGGGTAATGGGCATTAAGGACTGCACTTATGATGAGCACTGGGTATTATATGTAAGTGATGAATCACTGAGTTCTACTTCTGAAACCAATATTGCAGTGTATGTTATCTAACCAAAATATAAAAAATAAAAATATAAATATGAAAGAAAATGCCATATTGAAAAAATAAATAAAAATTCAGCAGTAAACAAATAATCCAAACAGAAAATAGGCAAAAGACATGTATAGACATTTCATCAAAGAAGTTATACAGATGGCAAAAAAACACATGAAAAGATGTTCAACATTATTAGTTCTCTGGATGAATCTCTAGAGAATTTTATTAATTGGGGGAAAAATAATCCCGACCAAATAGCTCCCAAAGGAGCTGTTACAGGTTGAATTGTGTCCCTCCAAAAAGATCGGTTGAAGTCCTAACTCTAGTATGTCAGAATGTGATCTAATTTGAAACTAAAGTCTTTATAAATGTAACCAAGTTAAGAGGAGATCATTTCAGCAGGCCCTCATCCAATATGACTGGTGTCCCTAAAAGAAAAGGAAATTTGGATTCTGATAGGCACAGAGGGAAGGCCACGTGAAGACACAGATGGCCATGTGCCTGGGGTGATGCGTGTATGCGCCAAGGATTGCCAGCAAACACCAGAAGCTGGAAGAGGCAAGGAAATTTTCCCTGAAGCCGTCACAGAGAGCATGGCCCTGCTGATACCTTCCTTGATTTCAGACTTTTGGCCTCCAGAAGTGTGACATGATACATTTCCGTTGTTTTCAGAGATCCAGCTTTTGGTACTTTGTGCAGCTGGCCTAGGAGACATCACTGATATACATTGCGTGGTCTCATTTGTGTAACTATCATGAAATGACCTAATTATGAAGATGACACCAGATTAGTGGCTGATGTCACTTTCTTGGTTAGGGTGTTAAATGGTGGCTACTCTGGGTATGAGAAGTTAGTACAGGGCAGGCTACATGGGAGGACACTATTTCTTTGCAGCCTACATGAATCTATAATTACCATTAATCTAAAAGGTTAGAATAATTTTATTCAAAATACAAGTCAAGGGGGCACCTGGCTGGCTAAGTTGGGTAGAGCACGCAACTCTTGATCTCAGGGTTGTAAGTTTGAGCCTAAGTTAGGGGTAGAGATTACTTAAAGATAAAATCATTAAAAAAAAAGGTAAATATCTCTTTCACCTGCATGACTTGGCCATTTGTATAATGGAGATACAATAGAATCTTCTTTAAAAACTCAGGTTCTTGCAGCGACTCCTAGTGCCCTTCTTAAAGTCAACCAGCACTGTAACGTACAGGTGACTCGCTGGACCACACTGTGGCCCCAGGACCTAGCTTATTTCAATTCCTCCCTGAGGAAGTTGGTTTCTGGTGATTCTCTGCCCCACAAGAGCAGAACACAGTAGGTACAGAGAATTATAACGCATCGAGGAATCTGTTCCTTTGGGTTCCAAGCCCCTGTCACCTAAGTACTACCAATCCTTCGGTACATACTCCCACTGAAACCCACGCTTGCTGGCAGGCTGCACCTGTGCTAATGGAAGCCTATTTCTTGGCAGAAAACTCAGGACAGGAGGGTATCAGTGTTCTCAATTGGCCAGAAGGCAAGGCTCCTTCATGCAGTGAGGCAGACGACCTGTAGTTTGTCTCTCTCTGTCCACTGGGACTAGCAGTGAGACTTAGCTATGGTATATCGGACACCTGCTCTTTTTACTTCCCACCTCTGCTGTCAGCTGGGGCTGTGGGCAGGTGAGCCTCTACGGGCACCAACGTGTGCTATATTGCCCCCGAGGACAGCAGTCTATCTGCAGAGTAAATGGCAGCCGCACAGAGAACCACTGCCTATGACACAGTCATACGACCTGGAATGTGTGTGAGAATAATAGGCAATGTGCCAGGTGCCAAGCATGTCTTAACACACTAAGTGTCCTGCAGACGGTGGGTGGGGGAATTTGCAGTCAGCCTTCGGTTTGCTTCAGGGTTGGGAGGTAAGAGGCACCTCAGGTACTTGGATATCACCCTTAGTGAGGGCCTGTCGCCCTGCCTGTTGAGCCAAATACTGGGTGGCTCATAGGAAGCACTGTGAATGACTGATGTCAGTCACTCTCTTATTCCTCAGGAGGGGTATCAATTCACTGTCAAATGATTACGAAGTGAACGGAGAAAAGGAAAACGAGGATTGAACAGTGGGATGGTCTGTATTCCTCCGGTGACAGATGTGCATGGATGTTCCTCTCTGAGTTAAGGTCCAGCAGAGGTTTTTTTTTCTGGCAGAACTTACGTCAGGTGTTCCGCTTACCAAAAACATCTCTTTCCCTTTTCTGCTCCTAGCTGATTTGTTAAGTGGCAAGGCGGCAAATGAGCATCTCCCCAGGACTGCCAAAGCCTCCCAGGGGCCACAGGGCTTCCTTCACCTGTCGCTAACTCAGAGCTCTTGGACAGTTCTGGCAGGGGCCGAGCTCAGTCCTGAGAGTCCTCCTTTTACCCCCTTCCTACGACCTGCCTGTGTGCCAGAAAGGAATGCACAGTGCGGGGCTGAGAACTTCTCAGGCGGGCTATGCCTAGGCTGTTTCACACCCAGGACATACCACACTGGCTGGCAGGCTGCACCTGCACAAGAAATGGATATACTGCTGCCTAGGCTAGGAGCACGCATAACTGGATTTTAAAAACGCTTTTCCATTTTAGCACTCCATTAATTTCTATGAGAGGTTATCCTTTAGTAAACTTTTTAACACCTTATCAGAAAGAGAGAGAGAGGGGTCGATTACCTGTGATCTTTGATAAATCACTCTGGCATAGAAACTGCAACGTGTACTGTGGTCATCGCTCTGGAAAGGCATTGAAAATGATTAGAACGTGACACAAAACACACATACAGTAAAAGTAGTTAAAGACCCTATTAGAAACACAGCTGATACCTGAAGAATTTCTCTTAAGCAGCGGGTAACTGGAGGTTGGTAAAGCTTAGAAATGCGGTCTTCTTCTATGACATCAATCTGTCCCACACTTGGATGAGCAGAGAGGATGTAACAGAAGCTAGGAGGAGGCACACGAGTTTCTACCTGTTTAAAATGAAGGCAAAGGCAAACATAAGTGTGCTGGTAAATATTCAAATATACTATTAAAATCTACTCTTTAATATATAGGTATCTATTCACAGATGCATTCTATCTCCCTGGAAGGTTATATAAGAAACTGGTATGTTGTTTATCTCTGGGAACAAACATAAGAACTTTTACACTTTTTGAATTTACTACGGATTCAAGATTTCATTAAAAACAAAAATTCTTCAGGAGTACCTGGGTGGCTCAGGTGGTTAAGTATCCAACTCTAGATTTTGGCTCAGGTCACGATCTCATGGTTTGTGAGTTCGAGCCCTGGATCAGGTTCCACGCTGGTAATGTGGAGCCTGCTTGGGATTCTCTCTCTCCCCCTCTCTGCCCCTCCCAAGCTCTCTCTCTAAGTAAATAAATAAACTTAAAAAAATTAAATAACAAAAACAAAAACAAACCATTCTTCAGAGTATATCTGAAAACACCATTTAGAAACTTCTTCCTCTTTGAGCGCCTGGGTGGCTCAGTCTGTTAAGTGTCTGACTTCAGCTCAGGTCATGATCTCGAGCCCTGCATCGGGCTCCGTACTGACAGCTCAGAGCCTGGAGCCTGCTTCACATTCTGTGTTCCCCCACCCCTCTCTGCCCCTGCCCCACTTATGCTCTCTCTCTCTCTCTCTCTCTCTCTCTCAAAAAATGAATACACATTAAAAATAAATAAAAAAATAAGTACACTTCTTCCCTTTTAAAAAAAATGGGTATTGTTGACAACTGTTTACTGGTCTAGCACAGTACAGAGTTATAGTCTTAGCAGTCTGCTAGGAACTCAGCTACCACACAAACAAGACAGCCCCCAGTTTTCAGCTTTCAGAGCTATGGCCCAAAGCAGCCGCTGGCCAGTCTGGTGGATATATTTGAGGATGGTGAAGAAGGGACACATTTTAATCAGTCAGTTTTACTACCTGTGAGCAACTACCATAAACAATTTGATGCAGTAGAAGGGAAATCCCTGGCTAACCGGGTAGTTGTACCAATACCATGGGTTTTATTTACCACATTATATGAGTTTGTGCTCTAATTGGTAACTGAATGTTGGTTCTAACAGTATCTGGGAGGCAGAGGGGAAAACACCCTGTGTCTTACTTAGTACGAGGCTAAGACCCTAATTGTTACAATGGCATGCAGTGGTTGTGGTTTTAAGACATCGTCATAAATTAACCTCAAGAAGAATGGAGTGTGGCATAGCAAAGAAAGCAGCTAGAGGCTGGACTTTAGACTGAGGTGAACTAGTCTGAATCTCTGTCCTCCTGGCTGATAGTTACTGGACCTCGGCTTCTCGGGGATGTGAACTGTGGGTGGGGCCTGACTCAGCACCTGGCATGGTGCAGGTGTCAGTCAGGGGAAGCCCCTCAGATGCTGGCTTACCTCTTCATGGGCTTGGCCACGGCCAGGTGCTTTCAGAGGCATGGCTGGAGGCCACATGGTGTCAATCAAGCTGAAAAGCCCTGCTGTCCTGGAAAAAAAAAAGATGCTGTTGATGGTATTCGTCACTTCAGTGCCCGTTCATGATCTGGGCATGTGCAGTTTTGCTTAACAGGTACTATCCCTAATGCCAAGGAGACACCATTCAGGATGTGTGCTGATTTGGATGGGGAAGACACTGTCACACAAACAGGCCTTTGAAATCGCGCAAGAACAGGAAGGAGTTTGTCCATTACATTGTGATACAGCTCCCCAATCAAGTATTGTACAGCCATTGAAGTGGTTACACAGAAGTGTTTAAGAAAATGGGAAAATGTTTCTGATACCTTGCTAATGGAAAAGCAGGCAACAAACTATAATGTCTTTCTCTATGTATGTATCTATGCACATACCTACATGTAATAAGCCAAAAGAAAAGGATACTGAAAGATATACAAATGATTTTAGTGGTTATCTGAGTGCAGCTTAGAAGTAACACTTTCTTCCTTTGGCTTTTATGTGTTTCCTATCTTTTTCCAAAATAGGTATGTATTACTCATAAGAAGAAAAATTATCAATAAGCTATCTAAAGTAAAAAAGATAGCCAGACGTACAAGGACAAATATTATATGATTCCACTCATGAGGTTCCTAGAGCAATCAAACTTGTACAAACGGAAAGTGGAATGATGGTTGCTAAGGGCTGAGGGGGTGGGAAACAGGCGGTTAGTGTTGAATGGTCATGGAGTTTTAGTTTGGGAAGATGGAAACATTCTAGAGCTGGAGGGGTGTGATGGATGTTGAACAGTGTGAATGGTTAAGGTGGAAAATTTATGTTATTTACATTTTATCACACTAAAAAACTCCCCCGTTTTAGTTGGTATACACGCACGCGTGCACATACACACACATCTCACAAAGCCTTCTTAGATTTTGCTCTCTCAACAAGATAGAATGCATGTGTGAGTAAATATCTATATATTCTTATTTCTTTCAATGTTTAACAGCAAGTTTTAGGTGCTTAGGATCTAGCAGCTAACAAAACTGAACAACTCAGAACCTGAAGATGAGGGTCTTAGCTTGCACTAGACAACACAAGCACCTCCCCACCCCCTTTGGGTTCCTCAAATCAATTTCAATAGAATCGTAGGGCATAGCCTGTGACAAACACCAAGCTCAATAGCATTCCTGTGAATTTTTAGGTATTGGGTCAAAATCAAGCAAACAAATAAGCAAAATGTGGGTAACACATGGTAAAAAGGGATTGCCTGGTGAAAATTTACTCTCTCCCTCTCTTGATTAATTCTGAGAAGTACCCTGTTGCAGCTCTCTATGTGAGTGACGGACAGGGCTGGGGGACCCAGGGCTACCTAAGGTCAGGAAAAGCTGTCAGGGAAGGTGCAGAGGTAAGCTCATTTGACCTCTCACTGCCCTTCCCCAAGACTAAGGAATGGGGTGGGCCCATGATGTCTCTCCCGGGGGTGGGTGGGGTGGCAGGAAGGACATGGGACACGGACTTGCCTCTTGCTCTCTGTCTGCCACGTGCCCAGTACTTCCTGCTCCTGGCTTGGCTCCTTTTTTTCCTGGAGCATGCCACCTGACTCATGTTCCTCTGCCGTCCTCTCACTGTTTGATGTGAGCTCCCCAGTGGGTGGGCATCAATTTGTCCTGGTTGCAGAGAAGTGTCAGCCCAGACAAAGTGGTCAAGAGACTTGGTGGATGAGGAACTGACACCCAGCTATCACAAACACCTACATACTTCACTGCAGAAATCAGACCTAACACATTTGATATGCTCATTTCCTATTTGCAGTCTGGTGAAATGCAAGGTTGGCGGGCAAACAGTAATTTTCTACACCAATAAATATGTCCATTTCTCACCTTAGACCTGACTACATTTCAAAGGCAAAGGTAAGACTTTGCTCAAGCCCCTCGTTTACGATGGAGTGGGTACAGCATGGGCCTTGCAACAAGACCTGTCTCTTGTTCTAGTTCTGCATTTTATATACTGTGAAACCTTAAGAAAGTTTGCTTAATTCCTGCACCTTCCGTCTCCTCTTCTGTAAAGTTGGGAGAGATCAGTACACACCTGTTGTGTTACTGCAAGGGGTGAAAAACATACTGCGAGTACAGCATCTACTAGGGTTTCTATGCTCAGAATAAGTACTCAACATGTTGGGCATCTGATGCTCTTGTAATTATTCATATTGCTAATTGTTTAGGCTATTAGCTTCTTTTTTTTAAAGTTTATTTATTTATTTTTTGAGGGGGGTAGGAGCGAGAGAGAGAGAGAGAGAGAGAGAGAGAGAGAGAGAGAGAGAGTATTCCAAGCAGGCTCCACGCTGAACCCTACGTAGGGCTGGATCTCACGACCCCAAGATCTTGAGCCGAGATCAAGAGTCAGGCACTTAACCGACTAGGCCATCCAAGCGCCCTTAGGCTATTAACTTCTATGCTGTTTTCTGTTCAAAAATTTCCCAGTTGAAGACAAGATTTTAACCCCAGAGTGACCTTCTTTGTGAAGGAACAGAGTCAAATTAAAGGTATGATGAAAAGATGATTCTTTATACAGAACAGGAAAATAACACTTTCCAGAGAGTGACCAAGTGTTTATCGATTTTCCTAAATTTTTAGAGTTTCTGTTGTGTGGAGTCCATAAACTCCAAGAAGAGAGGGTTCTATGGTGGGTTAGGGTTGTCGCATGCAGCCTACCTGTGGCTTAGCCAGACACACTGGAGTGGGAGACTCTGGAAAACCTGGTGTAAAAGATACATGTAAGATCTGGACAAATGGAAGTTTCTTCAATTTATAACCATGAAGTCCTTTTTGGAAGCAGTGTTCCCTTGGAATTTTCTTTGACAAGTGCTATACTATGAATATAGCCTTAGAAAAGTTCTATTTGAATTTAATGATGCTTACTTATTTAGAGGATGCTAGTGGCTAATTTTAAAAGTTTGGACCGGTTACACATTTATACTTTAATGCATTAAATAAAAAACAGTCTTATAAAAAATCAGCTTCTCTACTGTTTTGAAAAATAGATATGATTCAGATGGCTCTGTGACCTAGAGCTTTCGTCTCAGGCAGCACGCACATCCCTCGAAATGACTCCAGCCTCTAATTGGACAGACTTTGTGCTGAAGCTAACTTTTGGCACAGTTACAGTGTATTGTTCTTCTCACTTCAGTCCTTCCCATTCATTTTTGTATCAGGTTTCACTTTGTTGCATAGGAAACTCATTCTTTCTAAAAAGCCATCCCTTTAAAATATGTTTAAAACAACAAACAAATTATCTGATGGGTAGATGCCACCAAAAGTTTATATTTTCATTTTTTTTAAAGTTTGTAAAATATATGTTTAATTAAAATAGAGGGGGAAAAGGACATACAGAAAAAGTCATCCAGTTTATGGTAAAAAAATATGAAAAAAAATCTGAAAACATCATTTTGCCAGAATAAATTTCTTAGGATATATCTTAATTTATAGATTGCATAAAGTGAATCTGCAGAAAAATTTGGGTCACATCTCAGAAAACTAGAAAGCTTCCATAGCTATATTTTATTTATAGCAACAGGGTAATATTTAAATGGGAAGACATCAAGATATACGCACATATTAAAATTATATTTACCAAAATGCACACTTAAAATGGTTAAAATTGTATTTTGTTATATATATACATGCATATATATATATATATATATATATATATATATATATGTATGTATACTCATTTTTCATAAAAAAGTTATATTTACCATGAAAATGAGTACCCAGTATTTTGGCTGAGGATTGTTGACAGCTCATGGAAAGAGTTATACTCCCTTCTATGTGAGATGTGATATAATATGAGCATCCCAAATTCTTTACAGCAGAACACAATTTTTATTTTATTTTTCAATTTAGTTTTTAAACTGTTTGTTGGTTTGTTTGTTTATTTATTTATTTATTTATTTATTTATTTAGCGTGTGCACACTGCGTGCTTGTGGGTGGGAGAGGGGCAGAGAGAGAAAGAGAGAGAGAATCCCAAGCAGGCTGCATGCTGTCAGTGCAGAGCCCAACTCGGGGCTTTATCCCATGAACCTGATCATGACCTGAGCTGAAATCAAGAGTCAGACGCTTAACCAACTGAGCCTCCCGAGTGCCCTTAAATCTAATTTTTAAAATTGAGATATGTCACATACCAAAAAATTCATCCTTTTAAAGTGTACAGTGCATGGTTTTTAGTGTATTCATAGGCTTGTGGAACTTTCACCACTGTCTACTTCCAGAATGTTTCCTCATGCCAATACCATCCCAGATACACCCTGTGCTGTGCCCATCAGCAGTCACTCTTGCTACAGATCTCCTTGCTGTTTTTATGGACATTGTATATAAATGGAATAATATTAAATGTGGTCTTTTTTGTCTGGCTTCTTTTACTCAGCATCATGTTTTTAAGGTTCATCTATGTTATAGCATGTGTCAGTACTATATTCCTTTTTTGGCTGAATAATCCATGGTATGGATAAATGACATTTTATTATCCATTCATCAGTTCATGGACATTTGGGTTGTTTCTACTTCTCAGCTGTTAATGAAAACTGTTGCTATGAACACCCATGTACAAGTTTCTGTGTGGACACATGTTTTCAATTCTCTTACGCAGATAACCTAGGAGTAATTTGCTGGGTCATATGGTAATTCTGTGTTTAACTTTTTGAGGAATTACCTGACTGTGGTGCATAGTGCTGGCACTGCACCATTTTACATCCCAACAATGTGTGGGGTTATAAATCCAATTTTGTTTGTAAGTTATTACACATATTTAAAAAAATTTGGAAACATGAAATTTTATATCTGGAATGATTTATAAAAGAACACTTGGTTTTTTTATCCTATATTCACTTTTATGCTTTTCGGATGCTTTGAAATTTTAACAGAACATATACAACACTTTTATAATCTATTTTGAAAACCAAAAAGCTGGGGCTCTGTTAAAACAGTGGTAACCATGGCACAAGAACAGACACTCAGATCAATGGGACAGAATAGAGAGCCCAGAAATGGACCCACAAACGTATGGCCAACTAATCTTTGACAAAGCAGGAAAGAATATCCAATGGAATAAAGACAGTCTCTTCAGCAAGCGGTGCTGGGAAAACTGGACAGCGACATGTAGAAGAATGAACCTGGACCACTTTCTTACACCAGACACAGAAAGACGAAACACCTCAATGTAAGACAGGAAGCCATCAAAATCCTCAAGGACAAAGTAGGCAAAAACCTCTTTGATCTTGCCCGCAGCTACTTCTTACTCAGCATGTCTCCGGAGGAAAGGGAAACAAAAGCAAAAATGAACTACTGAGACCTCATCAAAATAAAAAGCTTCTACACAGCAAAGGAAACAATCAGCAAAACTAAAAGGCAACTGACAGAATGGGAGAAGATATTTGCAAATGACATACCAGATAAAGGGTTAGTATCCAAAAATCTATAAAGAACTTATCAAACTCAACACCCAAAAAACAAATAATCCAGTGAAGAAATGGGCGAAAGACATGAATAGACATTTCCCCAAGGAAGACATCCAGATGGCCAACAGACACATGAGAAAATGCTCAACATCACTCATCATCAGGGAAATACAAGTCAAAACCACAATGAGATACCACCTTACACCTGTCAGTATGGCTAACATTAACAACTCAGGCAACAACAGATGTTGGCAAGGAGGATGCGGAGAAAGAGGATCTCTTTTGCATTGTTGGTGGGAATGCAAGCTGGTGCAGTCACTCTGGAAAACCATATGGAGGTTCCTCAAAAAACTAAAAATAGAACTACCCTATGACCCAGCAATTGCACTACTAGGCATTTATCCACGGGATACAGGTGTGCTGTTTTGAAGGGACACATGCACCCCCATGTTTAGAACAGCACTATCAACAATAGCCAAAGTATGGAAAGAGCCCAAATATCCATTGATGGATGAATGGATAAAGAAGATGTGGTACGTATGTATAATGGAATATTCCTCAGCAATCAAAGAATGAAATCTTGCCATTTGCAACTATGTTGCAATGGATGGAACTGGAGGGTATTATGCTAAGTGAAATTAGTCAGAGAAAGACAAAAATCATATGACTTCACTGATATGAGAACTTTAAGAGACAAAACAGATGAGCATAAGGGAAGAGAAACCAAAATAATATAATAACAGGGAGGGGGACAAAACATAAGAGACCCATAAATATGGAGAACAATCAGGGTTGCTGGAGGGGTTGTGGGAGGGGGGATGGGCTAAATGGGTAAGGGGCATTAAGGAATCTCCTCCTGAAATCATTGTTTCACTATATGCTAACTAATTTGAATGTAAATTTTAAAAAATAAAAAGTAAAATTAAAAAACAAAACAAAACAAAACAATAAAACAGTGGTAACCAATGGAGAGAAGTATCTTAAAGTGAAGAGCACATCGTCTTTAGTTTCACACAGGTCTGGTCTGAGCCTAGCTGTGATCCACCCAGCCACGGACTGTGGACATGTTTCCATACATTCTGTATGGAATGTATCCTTTGTGCCTGACTGTGGCATAAATGGTAACTGCTATTGCTACTATTGGTGTTTTTAGGTACATTCAAATAAAGTCCCCCAAAAGTAATATAATTTAATTCACCATTACTTATTACTATTTTAAACTATTTAATCAGTAATTCATTTGATTTTTTAAAAAACCTTATTTTGAACTAATTATAGACTCATAGAAAGTAGCAAAGATAGTACAGAGATCCTGTGTAGCCTTCACCCACTTTCTTATAAATAGTCTAGGTGTGTTAAGTACTAGCATAGAATAAACTAATGATACAACTATTCATAACTGCAAAGTATACTCTTTTCCTTTAAAAAATTTTTTTTCAAGTTTTATTTTTCATATTTGTGAGAGAGACAGAGACAGAGCATGGGTGGGGGGTGGAAAGGGCAGAGAGATGGAGACAGAATCTGAAGCAGGATCCAGGCTCTGAGCTGTTAGCACAGAGCCCGACACAGGGCTCGAACTCACCAACTGTGAGATCATGACCTGAGCTGAAGTTGGACGCTTAACTGAGGCACCCAGGCGCCCCCAAGGTATATACTCTTTTCGAAGATACTTACTCCTATGACCAACAGCATAAGCAGGATGTGGGACATGAGATTTACTTTAAAATGGTTTTCAACTCTTCCACTCTCTCTAAAGCAAGCGCCACCCCTAACTGGGACTGGTTACAGTATAAAAGGTGCCTTCTTAGAGTACTTAGGAAAAAGTTCTTGGAGTGACCCCTTAGGAGAGATACAATAGAATGAAGAGTATCACACTTTTTAAATCTAATTAAGGTCCCAGAGATTGACTGGAACTTAGGATTGCAATAGAGGTGAAGGTTGTTCAGAAGGGAATACTGCCCCATCATGCCTTGGGGTACACATCTCCAACCCCACCAATGCTGCTGGAGATGGGATTTGCTTTGATGGAGTGCTGGAGGCAGAATGGGGTATAGAGAGGACACCTTTCATACATAATGTGGGCAAGTCCTGAAATCTCTCTTGGACTCACTTTCCTCCCTTCTAGGATTTGGTGGTTCTCCAATTTATAATGCTAGCATTCCTTGCTGACATGTGTCTCTGCTTGAGAAGGAAATGTGATTCCAAAATCTCCAGTGTTAGGTAAAGGTGAAGTTTGCAGTGGCTGATAGAGGAGTGGGAACAAGATATATGTCCTTTCTATGAAAGTGCCACAGTATGGAGCAGCTAGAAATAGCCGACCATCTATGCTAAATGCCTTCTGCAGAATGATCTATAAGCCTGGCTGACTGAAGACTTCTTCTCATGCTGCAAAGGGCTTTGGGTGTTGGTTAAGAAGCAAAGTCACTTATTTCTCAGAATGAAAAAAAAAAATCATTTTCTTGCCTATAGTTTGTTATACACAAAGGACACAAAGGAGTTTCTAGGGGGAGGGGACCAACTTGAGGGCATCTCCAGAAAAAAGTCTCATAAATTTGGCATAAGAATCTGAAATGGTGTCCACACTCGGATGTCTCTCCTGGGGTTAGTAAGAGCCAATGTACCCCATCCTTGTGCAAGAACGGTGCGTGGAATTGAGTAAGCTATGCATGCTCAGAGAACACCAGTGGGTACATCCACTTAGAGGACTTGTGGCTGAGAAAGGCAGCTCTCCGTGCTCTGGGTCATGTGATGCGCTAAAGAGTCCTGGGGTTAGTCCTGTAGCAGCAACAGCAGGCCCTCTGCCTGGGTCTGAAAAGGAGGCTGCGAGAGTAAGGAGGGTGGCTGGGGACGATATCAGAAAGGAATGTCAGAAACATGTACAACTGGAACTGGCGTTCCAGCCTCAATGCCATTTGAAACAATGCTAAATTTACATATTTCCACACAAATTTTATAGATGTTTTGCTGCAGCAAATGATTGACTTCCTCTGGTTTCATTATATCCAATCTTCTTTATTTTGACTAGTAGATAATTAACGCTATCTGGAAAACCAACCACTCGAAGCAAGGGAAACGAAGACGTTCATGGCCTCCAGTCCACTGGAAGAAGGCAAAGGGGGCAGGTTTTCCCCTCTGCATACCAGATTGTTAACTGATACTACCTGCCTGCTTGGCCTGTTTTCTCAGTTATTTTCCCCATCTTATATAGTCTCATCTACATACTACTCCCAAGTGTTCCCTGATTAATCTAAGACTACCTGAACCACTTTCTTTTGGCTGCGGATAGAGTGGAATTTGCTCCAGGAGATTTAAACTACAATGGTGATATCAACTATAATAGGAAGGCAACATGTAAGGAAGCAACCTGGTCCACTGAGTTAGTTCATACTTAGGGTTTTTTGTTTTGTTTTGTTTTGTTTTAAATCAAGCATATATTTTGGGTATAAAATGTTCCTGAAATTTGCCATTGGAAATGGCAATTTTTTTCCATTCCTACTATTGGTTGGTAATTTCTCCATACCTACTATTATAGTAGTACTCAAACTCTGCAACACAGATTGTCTGAAAAATGGAATACTTCAGACCCATGTTTCTCAAAGAGGGGCTTGGGGATACCCTTTCAGGTGGCCCACATGGCCAGAACTATTTTCTAAGACCTTATTTTCCTTTCTCATGTGTGCAAAATGGAGTTTTCCAGAGGCCACAGGATGCATGATGCTACAACAGTTTGAATGCAGAGCAGAAATGATATTCCATTGTTTTCCATTAGTCCAGACATTAAAGAGATCAGCAAAACATAAAACAATACTACTCTTCTCACTAAAGTGGTTTTGTTTTAGAAAACATTTTTCATAAAAATACTATTTATGTTATTATTTAATGGGCTTATTATTGGGATTTTTAGGTGAAGTAATCAATATTTAAGTTTTCTCCATTTTAATTTCAAATATAGTAAATTTTAATCAATATAACCCACACTAAAAGAAAATCTCCTTGGGGTCTCATTAATTTTGAAGAGTATAACGGGCTCCTGAGACCAAGAAGTTGCAACTGTTCTTTAAACCTCAGTGTTGCTCAAGATTGAGTCCACTACCTTCCTGGCATGTCTTTGTCTCCCTGTGTGCTGGACGATGGCCGCCCACCATGAGAAGACACAGGCCACACATGTTCCACCTCATAGCACTGGCTCTATGTGCCTGACAACAGGCTTCAGGCATTTCTGGTCAGTTGTATGTTTACATACAATTTCAATGCAGCCTAAGATATAATTTCTTCCTTTTTCCTGAATCCTTATTAATAGTGCTCAACTTATACAGGAATATTATTTTGTTATAAAGATAACTTTCCACTCTTTATAAAATTAGATCAATGCATCTGGTTACTTGCAAATAATATAACAATTCTTATCACTTTATACTTTCTTGTGGCCCAACACCCAACAAGAATATAGTAGTTCTAGGGGCGCAAGGGTGGCTCATTCGGTTAAGCGTCCGGCTTCAGCTCAGGTCATGATCACACTGTCTGTGAGTTTGAGTCCTGCATCAGGCTCTGTGCTGACAGCTCAGAGCCTGGAGCCTGCTTTGGATTCTGTGTCTCCCTCTCTCTCTGCCTCTTACCCACTCGTGCTTGGTCTCTCTCTCTCAAAAATAAAATAAAAAAATAAAGAATACAGTAGTTCTAGAAGCAGGCCAATTGGCAGTGTTGAGCCAGACCTATGGAGATCCTGAGGAAGATGTCTTCCTGGGGGGTGGGTGCACACCGGCTCCCCCAAGGGAGGAGGCCCTGCACTCCACGCCGTGAACATCTTGTCCGTGCCAAAGAGAACAGCAAAGGTGAAGCAGCCTTAACGTGACTACTCCTGCAGGGACCATTGTTAACGTCTGTGCAAGAACACAGGTATGAGAATGGGTAGGGGAATATCACTTGTAGGTGTTCAAAACCACTCTAGAAATCCTAGAAAGGCAACAAATCCTCTTTTTTAAAAAAAATTTTTTGAACAGTTATTCATTCTTCAGAGACAGAGAGACAGGGCATGAGTGGGGAAGAGGCAGAGTGAGAGAGTGAGACACGGAATTCGAAGCAGGGTCCTGGATTCGAGCTGTCAGCACAGAGCCTGATGTGGAGCCCGAAACACGAACCTTGAGATCATGACCCGAGCCGAGGTCGGACACTCCAACAACTGAGCCACCCAGGTGCCACCAAATCCTCTTTTCTTAGAAAGGTATTCCCTCTCGGAAATCCAGATATAAGCATAATAGTAACAGCTACTAATAATTACTTGGTAATTTTACTATGGGCCAAGGACTGTTTTAATTTGTAAACATATTTACATATATTAAGTTTCACTTACAACCTTCTTTGTACAGATAAAAATCACAGCAAATTAGGGGCACAAATTAGGGTGACTCAGCTGGTTGAGTCTGACTCTTGGTTTCGGCTCAGGTCATGATCTCACATTAAGTGGGTTCAGGTCCCACGTCGGACTCTGTGCTGACAGTGTGAGCCTGGTTGGGATTCTCTCTCTCCCCGTCTATCTGCCCCTCCCCTGCTCGTGCTATCTCTCTCCCTCTCTCCCTCTCTCTCTCAACAGAAATAAACATGAAAAAAGAAGGCTTAAAAAATCATAGCAAATTAATTGACTTACTTAAGGTTACCCTTTCTAGTAAGATATAGCAGTTTAACTTAGATAAAAAGAAAGTATTTCTTACAGAGGTCTTATAGCCACCACGTGTCCTCCACTGCCTGCGTCCAGGTGCCTGTGGTCTGCAGGGGTGGCTCCTTTTCCTGCAGTGTTAAAACCACCTGCACAGCACCCAGGCCAAGCCCACACCAGTCCATGGGATGCCACCTCCTGCAGAGCATCCACACCACGTCCACCACACTCCAGGGGATGTCACCCCTGCAGACCACCCACGCCACACCCACCACACTCCAGGGGATGTCACCCCCTGCAGACTACCCACGCCACTCCACAGGAGGTCACCCCCTGCAGACCACCCATGCCACGCCCACCACACTCCAGGGGATGTCACCCCCTGCAGAGCACCCACGCCACGCCCACCACACTCCAGGGGATGTCACCCCCTGCAGAGCACCCACGCACCCCCACCACACTCCATGGGATGTCACCCCCTGCAGACCACCCACGCCATGGCCAAACCACTCCGTGGGGAGAGCACAGAAGTTCCAGGCACCACCACCAACAGCCTGAGGCTGAAGCCAACTCCAGATCAAACCAACCTACCAGGATCTGGTGACATTTAAAACTCTCCTGTGACACGTATGATCTGGGTCAAAGTTACCTCTTGCTCCATAAACACGGGCATCACTGAACCCCAGGAGGTCCTAGAAGTGAGAATGGTAACAGGAGAGCCCTGGGAGACTTGTGCTGGACAGGCTGGGAGGAGGGGTGTGTGCGGACATGCCTGCTGCAGCAACAGAATTAGTCATGTGTCATGTTACAGGTGGTAGGGGATGGGAACAACACAGCCTCTCTCCATAAAGGCAAGTGTGTAAGTCACCGTGCACAGGCCATCTTTCCAGGCATGACTGCTTTTATTTGGTACAAGTGAAAATGCTCGAAGAGAAGAAGGAAATGTTAAACCTTCACTACGTATCTCCTACACCCAAAGTGAATACAGCATAAAAAGTGATTCGCTCCCTGTCTTTCTCAGACTGTAGAGGGATCGTCAAGTATCTTCAAGGTTCAATAAGAAGGCTCTTTAAAGATGTGCCTTCGTTGTCTAATACGCTGTTTATGCCTGAGGACAGCTTGCTGCTGGGGTGGCACTGGGGGCACTCAGAACACTGACCTGGGCAGCAGAGCAGAGCCCAGGAGCCCAGAGCACATCATCGCCACCCCACCTAAACCCCACCTCATCCTCTTTTTTCCAAGGCCTGCTGCCATCTGAAATCAGCTTGTGTAGGAACAATTCTCAAATGGAAGCACTGAAGCAACTCACTGTGTGTGACAGGTGCCAGTGTGCTGTGTGCCTTCCCTATGCAGTACTGGAAAGTGACTGGGGAGGAGCTGGGTGCTCCAGTGAGCACGGGGTGGCCAGGCCACATGCCTTTACACCACCATCCAGGCATTAAGTGCGTCTTGGGCACATCCCCATCTGGCTGCTGAGGATTCCGCAGAGGACAGGCACATCGGGTCCACTCTCAGGAGGCTGGCTTTCTTGTCCCACAATGCTTCCATTTGAGAATTTTTCATAAGCCCTTGACTTTCCTTTTAAGAAACCTATGGTTTCTGATTTTCTTTTGCCTAATCACACCTATTCATTTAATTAATCCAGTGTCAGACTCTGTGCTAATTATAAATACAGTTTTGACCTAATTTAAGAAGAAAAAAGACTGTCTTCCAGAAGGCAGCTTATGTCCCATTGTGTCCTTTTATGTCACCTTCGAAAAGTCAAAAGAGAACTTTGAATGAATTAAACAAGCATTTGTCATGACACTCAAGTGCATTTCCTTGAAAAAGGTTTGATCCACTAGAGAAGACCTTATTAGATGGCTCAGGAGATCCTTAACAAATCGATAGGAGCCATGGAAACCTTGAGATCCTAACAAGATTAGGTAACCCGGTGATTTAAAATGTAATGCTGGTAAGATGGTAACATTGGGGAAGTCACTTTGGAAAACAGTTTGGCAGTGACCCAGCAATCCTGATCCTAGGTATCTACCCGAAATAGACTGTGTCCGTGCAAAAACTGTATATGAGTGCTCACAGGGTAAGTCATTATTATTTACGATAGCTAGCAAGTGGAAACAACCCCAATGTCCATCAGTTGGTGAAAACATAAGCAAGTCCGGCGTATCTGGCAACCATGAAAGGAAAGAAGCACTGCTACCTGCCACAACATGGATGACCCTCGAAAACATTATACTAAGTGCAAAAATCCAGGCACGAAAGGCCACAGTACACATGGTTCCATTTGTATGAGGTGTTCAGTATATGCAAATCCATATGGACAGAAAGCAGACTGATGTTTGTCAGGGGCTGAGGGGAACAGGAAGTGACCGCTAATGGGTACGGGGTTTCTTTCTGGGGTGTAAAAATGTTCTGAAATTAGACAGTGATGATGCTTACACAGCTTTGTGAATATAAAAACCCACTGAATGGTTTAATTTTAGAAGGGTAAGTTTTATGGAGGGTAAACTGCATCTCAACAAAGTGGTTATTTGAAAAGTCTAACTACCTTGAGACAAGGATCTCTAGCAAAGAGACCTTCAACCCTGACCTGAAATGTGTCCAGTGTCACACCCCCTTCAGCTCTGCTTAATTATTTTGCTACAAATATCATCTTTCTTTCCTTTACTAGAAGCTCTCACCCAAGCTGATCCCAAAGCTTCTGGAAAACAAAAGGTTGAGTACTTTTGTAATCAAAGAGTGATGCTGTCGTCTTCACTGGAAAGTTTACATGGGACCCAGTGGGCAGCATGAGAGCTGGGAGGAAAGAGGAGAGAGACTGGGGAAAGCTAGACAATCCTTCACACCCTTCCTTTACAATGTCCGCTCTTCCTTTTCTAAGCCAAGACAGGCAGGACATGGGGCACTAGCTCCATGTTCCCCCACATGGGTGCCTCCACGTCTCAGGTGAGCCAGGCATGCTGCTGACCCACGGGAGGGAGTCCGTGGCCCTGCACAGGCCCACCCTGAACTCTGGGACAGAAGCTGTAAGTGTGCTGAGGCTAAGGAGAACATTAATATTAGGAAAAAGACATATTTTTCATCTGAGTTTACATAAACATCTGTAAAAAGACACGGATAGTTTTCAGAACAGGTTGTTGTAATTGATGGCTGAATTTCAAGAAGCAATTTCAGATTTAAACCTTCTTTGGTGACGAGAGAGATACTGAAAGTAACAATGCATACTGTATAGCAGCTTTTTTAGTAATGTTGCTGGGATGGTTGTATTTACTGTGGATGTACCACTAGCTGGGCCTGGACCTCAGCACCTGTACACACATACTTATGTAGCCCTCTAGCTAGTCTCCTGCAGGGACATACCTTTCCCAAGGTCAAGTAGCCAGCAAGGGCATCAAATGGGGCACTTTGACCCCAGACACATTTGTCTACTAAGAATATCCCCAAAATACCTTATAGATGTAGGGAATAACATTTTCCAAGGTTAGTCCACAGAATTTCAGGAAGGTACTTTTCAAACTGTAGATTGTTGGAGAAAGTGAAAAAAGTAAATTAAATACACACCTGAAATTAAGCCTTTTGCTCTACTCCTTTCAATCACTGATTAAACTGCTATGATTATGTAAGATAAATTTATAAATATGGAATGCCTCTTAGTTTATAGGATATCTACTTTTATTAAAAAATGTCCTTCTCAATCTCTATTCTTTCTTCAAGATTTGGGCTATAAAAATATTAACTAATGCAGGGGTGCCCGGGTGGCTCAGTTTGTTAAGCATCTGACTCTTGACCTCAGTTCAGGTGTTGATCTCAGGGTTATGAGTTCAAGCCCTGTGTTGGGCTCCACACTGGGTGTGGAGCCTACTTAAAAAAAAATACACACACACACACACACACACACACACACACACTAACTAGCACGGTTTTGTATAGAACAAGTTCTTGCATGTTTCTGGTCTACCTTAGCAGGAAATCATGCACACACACCATTATAAGGGAAATAAAAAATTCCTCCAACATGTTGCTGTCTAGAACTCTGCCAAGTTCTAGGTCTTTCTCATGTCCCAGGTGGTATTTCAAAAGTGTCATGTCATCTACTTATTCACCAGTGTGGAGGCAGGAACACCCACGTTTCCACACAAAATCTGTCAGCCCATATTTTTTGATAGATACACATTTTTTACCAAACATTATCACAAGTGTGCTGACACTTAAATGAAAAACTTGCTTCCTTAACAATCTATTATCATGACTTTACATATCAAGTAGTCTCTCTTCATATACTCTTTATGATTGAAATAATTGACAATGGCATGCCAAATAATAAAGAGGAAAACAACAAAACTTACCAAGTGAGTGGGCTCCAACCTAGTTAGTAAATCAATCTGCACTACTGCGTGCACAGTTTCAGGCAGAAAATTATGGTGCTGGAAACACAGAGGTACAGGACCTTTCCCCCACACTACTGGGGCAGGAAGCAATGTAAGCCCCCAGTTCTGAAACTGGCATTTCTGAGCATATGTCATTGGAGAGGCAGCCTGAACTGGGGAGCTCTAATGCCTTACCTCCACCCCACTGCATCCAATCACAGACAGTAACTGAGGGTAGGGACGGTGGTTTCTCTGTAATTGTGATGCGCCACACCATCCTGTACCCCTAACTGCAACTCAAGTACAATCAAGCTATGCTTCAGGATGCTGTAACAGAAGCAGAACTTGCCTTGGAGCCATTTAAAGGTGGGTTTAGGGTAAAATATTTACTCTTGATGAGCTTTAAGTTCCTCATCTGTGAAATGGATAAAATAATATTTGCTTTGAGGGGTTATTTTGAGGATTATACACACTGTGCATATCCAGCATGATATGTGACATATGCTAAATGGTAACCCTTGTAATTCTAAACACACATTTGACGTCTTTACATTTCATGGTCTCCCTTGGTGCCTCGGTTAATCTCATTACCCATAAGCAGGTTTCTTGGACCTGGGGGAAGGAGACCCAGCCACCCACTCTGCTAGGGGTGGTCCCAGGAGAGCTAAGGGCCATTCCAAAGTCACTTATGATGCTTCGTGTGGCCCTGCCTGTAAGGTCATGAAAACAAGTCTAGTTATGTGTTCTTGGCCTAAGCAGTTCTGCTTTGGGAAAGCTATCCCAAATTGAAGTGTCATTCATGACTTTGGGGTGTGAAAAGATTTCATAAACAAGTAAAAGAAAGCACTAACCATAAAAGAAAAGATTGAGGACTTTGATAAATTAAGTAATTCAGCTAATAAAAAAGAACAAACAGACATACCACCTATACGACACATAAGTCATATAGAACCACTGACAGACTCCTATTCAGAATATACAAAGCTCCACACTCCAAAAGGAAAACAAGCAACAGACCGGAAAAGACCAAAGAGGAAACAGAAAGGACCAGTAAACATAGCAAAAGTTTCTCAGCCTCAGCAAGTAATCAAGGAATTGCAATTTAAACCACAATCACATTCCATTACAGAGTCATCAAGCTGAAAAATAACAAAGTCTGAAAAAAATCAGGAAAAGACATCTAAAGACACCAAATGATGGAAAGAAAGTAGGGCAGCAGGAATACTTCACAATGCTAACAGGTGAGGAGACTGGAACGCAGGGTGAAGAAGCACCCTCCTCCCCTCTACCTCACCAGGATAGGCAACTCACCTGTGCACGAGGGCCACATGCCACTGTCTGTAATGCCCAGAAATGCTGAGAATGATTATATGGCCAAAGAGACTGTGGTAAATGCATACGTTTAGAATGAAAATGAACAAGCCAGAGTTTCCTACAATCAATGGATGCATCTTACAAAGTTTATTGGTGTAACCAAGTATCAACAACACACAGGCGCTCAGTGTGAGGGACCCCACCCTGAGTCTGATGGCTGCTGCACACAGCTGTGGCCTGTGGCATCTCTTTGGTGAGTGAAAGAAGCACAACTTAAGAATATACAACTATGGTACCATTTCTATAAAGGTCAGAAATAGGCCAGGCTAACCATATTTTTAAGAATGTATTCAAAATGTCAAAACTATAAAGAAAAACAGAAGAAATCTGAAGAATGAAATGATCTCCAGTGGAGGGACAGGAGATGTCACCAGGATGTCACATCCTGGGGGTGGCTTCTGGACACTGATCATGTTTTGTTCTTGAATTTGGTAGTGGCTTCATGGCTGTGCTTTTTTTAAAAAGTTTTATTTATTTATTTTGAGACAGAGAGAGAGAGAGAGAAAGAGGCAGAGAGAGAGAGGGGGAGAGAGAGAATCCCAAGCCAAATCCATACTGTCAGCGCAGAGTGTGACCAACTTGTGAGATCATGACCTGAGCGAAAATCAAAAGTTGGAAGCTTAACCCACTGAGCTGCCCAGGTGTCTCATGGGTGTGCTTTATAATCACTCTACACTCGAGGCGCCTGGGTGGCTCAGTAGGTTGAGCGTCCGACTTCGGCTCAGGTTGTGATCTCACAGGTCACGACCTCACGGTTCCTGAGTTCGAGCCCAGCATCGGGCTCTGTGCTGACAGCTCTGAGCGTGGAGCCTGCTTCGGATTCTGCGTCTCCTTCTCTCTCTGCCCCTTCCCCGCTCACACATGTGCATGTGCTCTCTCTCTCTCTCAGAATAAATAAATAAACTTAAAAAGATCAATAAAGGAGACATGCACACATACAAGGATGTTTGTTGCAGCATAGCTTTCAAGTGGCAAAAACTGGAAACAACCTGAATGTCCACAAGGAAAGGGACATCCTCATGAGATTATTAAGTGAAAAAAGCAAGTTCTATCTCCTTATTTGAAGATGTGTTGGGGTGCCTGGGTGGCTCAGTTGGTTAAGCATCCGACTTCGGCTCAGGTCATGATCTTACAGTTGGTGGGTTCGAGGCCTGCGTTGACAGCATGGAGCCTGGAGCCTGCTTCAGATCCTCTTTCTCTCTCTCTCTCCCCCTCCCCTGCACTCTCTCTCTCTCTCTCAAAAATAAACATTTAAAAAAACAAAATAAAAAATAAAGATATGTGTACATTCATGAAGAAAGGTGTGGAAGATCACACTCACTGGAATGAATAACAAGAGAAAAGGGAGATTATTAATATCCTTTACCTTTTATACATTAATTATTTGAACAGCAACAGCTAACAGTGGCTAATATTATTATCTCATCTACAGATAATATTGAAAGTCCTAATGTGAGACTTTTTATAAATGTGTGGTCCAGGCTCAATGGCCTTCATGATGATCCATTCCACTGTTGGCAATTCTAGGAAAGAAGCAAATTCTCTTGCCTGTTTCTAAAATGGTAATGAAAATTACCTTTCGTAGAATTGACGTTTTCATTAATAAATATCCAAGTACCTGAAACAGAAAATCTGTAACTAAACCTGAAGCATTCAGTGTATTTACTATGGATCTGATACTATTCCTGGTTACTCAAGATAATTCTAGCATCGATAGCTTATTGCTATCATTTAGAGAAAACACTGGAAAACACCAAGAATCTAAATTAATACTAACGTCACTGACAAGAAGTAATCAGATTTCTTATTTAAGGGCCAGGGATTATAACCATACAGCAAATGGGAAATTTACAGAAATGAATTCCCCTAAAACTGGAAGCAATTAAATGTCAGCTGCAGTACCAAAAATGCAGGCTTTGGAATCTGGTGGACTGGCTTGAGGCCCAGCTCACATACTTGGAGCCAGATTATTTAATTTCAGTGAGTTTCAGGATCTTCATTGAAAACAGAATAATATCACCTAATTTGGCAGCTAGTTGGAGGGCTAAGTGAAAGAGCGACCTTAGTGACACTGAAACTTTCCTTTTCACTTTCTTTGCCCCATATTAACAGACAGATATTTTCTTGGCAAATTCATAAAGATTTAAGAGTATTCTATCTAAAATTAAAACCTATAAGGGGCGCCTGGCTGGCTCCATCGGCAGAGCATGTGACTCTTGATCTTGGGGTCATGAGTGTGAGCCCCATGCTGGATGTAGAGATTACTTTAAAAAAAACTTAAAAAATTTTAAAAATAAATAAAATTAAAACCTAAAGATTTTCCAAATCTGAAAAACCAGTTAATGGCAGCATATTTAAACTAAGTATTTTTATTTCACATTTGAGATTAACATAGGAACACACTCTCACTCAGTTTCTCAAGCATACTGTTATCCATACCCTCATGATAATAACTATTATCACAAGCTATTAACCTGAGAAAGGGGGGTAAATATATATATTGATATGTAAAATGTTCATAGGAGCAAAGAATCCTTAACAATTACTTTGAAACTATGCTGCTGGAGCCCTAAGGAGATGGGTGGAGGCTTGGTGGCCTTGATCCATCCACTTCCCAGTTTTTAACAAAACAGCTCCCACACGGATTTGTTTTAACACTACTTTAGATTTCTATTTTTTTAAAAAATTCGAAAGTTTGAAAACTACTGGCCTCCCACTATAGAGAATTATGATTTTCATGAGGAAAAGAACAGCAGGGGGAAGAAAGTGGAACTGTTGAGATTTCCAAGAGAAGGAATGAATAAACAAAACAAAACAAAACAAAACAAAACAAAACAAAACAAAACAAAACTCCTGCCCTTTACTGAATTCTAGACTTACTGTGCTGCAATGCAAATTAACTAGATAAACTGCTAAGCTGGAGGGACAGGTACAAGTTATTTTTACGTTCATGTATCAGCTGATCTTCCTTCTGGTTTCTTTGATCCTTGTTTTAACTAAATCTCTCTGTACTTTTAATTCCATTGGTTTCACTATCCATCCTTTCCCATTATGATGGGGCAACTGACAAGGCCTGGCAATTTCCAACTGGATTTCTCTTCTTTCTTAGAAAAAAGTGGACCACTTCCAACTTCTAATTATCATTCTTCTAAATTACTCTATTGTCTTTCTCTTTCCATTGTGTTTGTAAAAACAAGACAACAAAGTCTTAGATCAATTTAGGCCAGATTTGTACTTTTCAGTTAATTAGAAAAGAAAAAATAAAGTAGGAGGAAGAAGGAAAGAACCCTGTTTATATAGTGTTTTAGAGTGTACAAAACATTTTCATGTACTTTTATGTATTATTTCATAAAGTTACCCTAACAACCTTGGGAAGTAAATGTTATTTATCCTGAGTGATAACTAAGGCTAGGATCAGTTTCAATCAATCAGCAAACCCAAGAGCTAATACACAACTCAGACATATTGATTCTGAGACCAGTGCCCTTTATTAACATGGAATCCCAATTGTCTCTACTCAGTGACCAGCAAAGCTCTTGGAATGTGGGTTTTGTTTTTAACAAGCAAGTCCCCTGGCATAGGCCTGGCTGCCATCGTTAAACAATTCCAAGTTAACTTGGTTCTACTCTGTCTCTTGGTTATGAGGGAGCAGGTAGTGAAGTGAAGGAGGAAGATCAAAGACCGGTTTGAGAGTACTACTAACATTTTTGTTTTATATGGCCAAGAAATATTTGTGAATGTCTTGGTTCTGACTTTATCATTTATTTGTCAGGTTTTTATTGAAAACTATGTTAACTGCTACTGAGGACACAAGGGAAAATAACACTTGGCTTCTGAATGGTAGTCTGCTTTTGGTCAAAAGATAATGGGAAAATAAATTTATGGCTGAGAAAACGCTCTCTTATGGGTGTTTGCCTGGAAACCTGATGAACCTACAAGTCACACCCTGAAGGCCTTCTTGGTTGAAGCCCTCCTACTGAGCCAAGCAGATGAGGGGAATATCCATCCAATCCAGCAAAAACCTTATGATTCTGTTATCACTTATTTTCATTCTACCTGATAGAATATCTTTGAAGACTGGAACTAGGACACTATCCATGTATACACAGTAAGCTGGTGTGTTAATGGATGGATAAGGGAAGAGAAAGCAACATGTAAAAATACACAGTCAAAACAGAATCTATATCTAATGGACAACGTTGTGAATTTATGTTTATTCATAAATCATGTTATTTATGTTTATTATTTATGTTACTTAGAACAGGTTTTCTAAAGACTGTTAGGGTAATAATCTTAACAATGCTTAATGCTTGGCCTGTGCAGTTCAAAGAGAATCTCTGGGCACCTGGGTGGTTCAGTTGAGTGCCCAACTCTTGATTTTGGCTCAGGTCATGATCCTAGAGTTGTGGGATCAAGCCCCCATGTAGGGTTCCACACTGAGCATGGAGACTGCTTGAGATTCCCTCCACCTGTCCCTCTCCCCCACTCACGCTCTCTTCCTCTCTAAAAATAAAGAAATAAATAAGACAAAGAGAATCTCTTAGGTGGGTTGTGGTTGTCATCTTCCTGTGATCAACTTGCCAAGGCTCGATGCAATCTGTTGTTTTGTTCTCTTTGTATGCTTTAATCAATGTCTTGATTTTCACTATCACTGATAATAAAAACAAATTAGAGGAGATAGAAAATAGCTTTCTTACATTAAGGATCTTTCATTGAAAGAAAAGGAAATGAATGATTTAGAGGAATTTCCATTTTAATAAATCTTTGTCCTAAGTTCCCCAAAATAACAGTTAAGAAATAACTGGCATTCCTTTCTGAGCCCCTACTCCCTAGTTGTGTCTTTTTGAGATATGTGAAATTATGCCCAGAGGTTCCATTTAGAAACCTTCTTCAACTGGACTTAGGAAACATCTGTAACTTCTTTTTTCTTTTTTCTTTTAAAGTAGGCTTCTTGACCAGCATGGAGCCCAACATGGGGCTTGAACTAGTGATCAAGAGTCAGACGTTTAACTGACAGAGCCACCCAGGTGCTCCTTGTACCCATTTTCATAACGCAGTATAAGCATTTTTTAGGCAATCAGTTAATTTTTCTTTTTTCCTTTTTAAAAATTGAGGTGGGCGCCTGGGTGGTTCAGTCATTAAACATCTGACTTCGACTCAGTTCATGATGTGGAACTCATGAGTTCAAGTACCACACTGGGTGAGCTTGAGCCTTGCATTGGATGAGCCCTGCTTCTCTCTCTCTCTGTCTCTCTCTGCTCCTTGCTCACTTGCACCTTTTCTCTCTCTCAAAAAAAAAATTGAGGTAAAATTCATATAACATAAAATTAACCATTTTAAATTACACGATTCATTTACTATATTCTCAATGTGGTGCCACCATCACCTCTATCTAGTTCCAGAATATTTTCACCACCCCTAAAGCACCCCATACCCATGAACAGTCGTTCTCATTCTCTCCTCTACCCAACCTCTGGCAGTCACCAGTCTGCTTTTTGTCTTCAGGGATTTGTCTCTTCTGGGCACGTCATATAAATGGAATCATATAATATGTGTCTGGTTTTTTTTCACCTAGCACGTTTTCAAGGTTCATCCATATTGTACCGTGTGTCAACATTTCATTCTTTTTACTCAGTTTACTTCTGACTCACTAAAAACCCTTTTTGTTTGCCACTTCATTCCTTCTTTGGAATATATGCCTTCCTTTATTTCTAATTATATTTCCTTTTCTTTTTTAAGGCTGGGATCATTTATTTATTTTTTAATTTTGTGTGTAGTTGACATACATTATATTAGTTTCAGGTGTACAACACAGTGATTCAATCTCTCTATATGTGATGCTCAACACAGTTGTGGCTACCTTCTGTCACCATACAACACTATTACAGTATCATTGACTATATCCCCCATGCCGTGCCTTTATTCCTGTGACTTATTCACTATATAACTAGAAGCCTGTACCTCCACTCCCCTTTACCAGTTTTACCCATCTCCCCACCCCTTTTCCCACTGGCAACTATCAGTTTGTTTTTTGTATATTATAGGGCTGATTCTGCTGTTAGTCTGTTTATTCATTTGTTTTGTTGTTTAGATTCCACATATGAGTGAAATCATATGGTATTTGTCTTTCTGTGTCCGACTTATTTCACTTAGCATAATAGGTCCATCCGTGTTGTCGTGAATGAAAAAATTTCACCCTTTAAGCAATATTGAGAAAGAAGAACAAAGCTGGAAATATCAAAGTCCCAGATTTTAAGATATACTACAAAGCTAGCAGTCAAAACAGCACAGTACTAGCACAAAAACAGATACATGGATCAATGGAACAGAACAGAGAGCCTAGAAATAAACCCATGCTTATATGGTCCATTAATCTATGACAAAGGGGGCAAGACTATACAATGGGGGAAAAGATAGTCTCTTCAATAAATGGTGCTGGACAGCTACATTCAAAAGAATAAAACTGTACCACTTTCTACCATCATACACAAAAATAAACTCAAAATGGATTAAAGATCTACATGTAAGATTTGAAACTATCAAAATCCTAGATAAGAAACAGGCAGTAATTTCTCTGACACTGGCCATAGCCAACACTTTTCTAGGTATGTCTCCCGAGGCAAGGGAAACAAAAATGAAAAACCATTGGGACTACATCAAAATAGAAAGCTTCTGCATAGCAAAGGGAACTATCCACAAAACAAAAAGGCAACATACTGAATGGGAGAAGATATTTGGAAATGACATGTCCAATAAGAGGCTAAGATCCAAAAATATGTAAAGAAGTTATACTACTCAACACCAAAAAAACCAAATAGTCCAATTAAAAAATGGGCAGAAGACCTGAAAAGACATTTTTCTAAGGAAGGCATCCAGATGGCCAACAAACACATGCAAAAATGCTCAACATCACAAATCATCAAAGAAATTCAAATCAAAACTACAATGAGATATCACACCTGTCAGAATGGCTAAAATCAAAAAGATAAGAAATAACATGTTGGCGAGGATGTGGATAAAAAGAAATCCTTGTGCACCACCGATAGAACTATAAATGGGTGTAGTCACTGTGGAAAACAATGTGGAGATTCCTCACAAAATTAAAAATAGAAATACCATATGAATCAATAATTCCACTACTGGGGATTTACCTAAAGAAAACATAAACACTAAAAAGTATATATGTATACCTATGTCTATTGCAGCATTATTTATAATAGCCAAGATATCTAAGCAATCTAAGGGTCCATCAATAGGAGAATATATAAGGAAGACATATACACACATACATGCAGTGGAATATTACACAGGCTTGCGATTCAACTTCTCTGTTTGCACAGGGGTAATGTTTTGGGGATGACATCCAGTTTGTTTCTTTCTGGTAAAGTTCTAGCCTTAGCTGGGTAATACAGGAGAGCTTTGGAGAGTGAATTATAGCTGATATCTTGTCCCAACTTGGACAGGAATTGGGCTTTCGTAAGTACTCACTCACTAAGAGTTACCTAAACTAAACTAAGGGGGACCCAAATTCTCAGATGCTCCCAGCTGTTTGCACAGGCAGGCAAAGTGGTGTCTGTGGCTGAGGGCAGTCCTTTGAAGACAGGGACAGATGTGGGCCCACAGATGCAAAAGCACAAAGAAGCTGGGGATGGGGGTGGGGTGGGTACAAAAGAAATGGCCGAAGGGCTTTAAGGGGATCTGGGTTCAATATCAACAGCTGTCTGCTACTTATTTATTAACTCTAATTAAATGATTCTCAGTCATTAAACAAATAATTCATTTAGTGATTCTGATCCATTTTTGTTTTAAAAGAACTGTCAGCAGATATACTGTTCAGATATTGTTTTAAGCCAAGGGCTGCACTACAAGACATCTTTCTCCTTACTATTTCTCAAACACACCATACACACTTCTGTCTCACAGACTTTGTACTTGTTTCTTCAGCTAGGGTCTCACCCCACAGAGTGAGAAAATTAGGACTTTGAGATAGAGAAGTTTGGCTGTTCCACCCAGACCCAGCCTTGCCATCACTGACTAGATGCTGTGTGCCTCTTAACGGGATGCAACACGAAGGACACAACATCCTCAGGGAGTATTCTTGTCCCAAACTATTTAAACAGGTTCTCATGAAACCTTTCCTAACTTCCAGTGTACAGTGCAAACATGTTTTGCACAGTCACTGTTCCTCGGGGACACTGGGTTTGCCCGCATATTGACCACTTGCTTTGCTCATCCTCCCTTCTTATACCTCATGCATTCAGTTTCATTTAATTGTATACTTTGGAATTTTATTATTGGCGTTATGCCCGTATTCTCCTGGCCTGGGCCAATAAATCCCTTTCTGCCTTTATTTTTATTTTTCTTAATTAAGCCACTGCCTACTCATGATTATTTAGCTGGTGATAAAAATACACTAAGATTGGATGCACGATACTCTGATCAAGTTACCTCCCTCTTTTTTAAACTTAAAAAATCTTTTTTTAATGTATATTCATTTTTGAGAGACAGAGACAGAGTATGAGCTGGGGAGGGGCAGAGAGAGAGGGAGACACAGAATCTGAAGGAGGCTCCAGGTTGGTGGGGCTCGACAACGTGGGGCTGGAACCCATGAACCATGAGATCGTGACCTGAGCTGAAGTTGGACACTCAACTGACTGAGCCACCCAAGCGTCTCTAAACTTTTTCTTTAGAGAGAGAGAGCATGTGAGCAGGGGAGAGGGGCAGAGGGTGGGAGACAGAGAGAATCTTAAGAAGGCTCCACGCTCAGCATAGAGCCTGACACAGGGCTCAATCCCATGACCCTGGGATCACGACCTGAGCCGAACGAAATCAAGAACTGGATGCTCAATCGACTGAGCCACCAAGGTGCCTTGTGGGTTACCTTTTTCTACACATTTCCTTCTTATACTAAAATGACAAAGTAGGTCTTCATAAGTTAAAGATTAAACTTTTCAGGTTTTCCTGACTATTTTTTCTGTTATTATGCAAAATGTACTGTACCAAAACTATTTTAACAGATTAAGTTATTAAGTATATAAAGATCTCCTTGTATCAGAATTAATTAGTGTGATTACAGAAAAACAACCAAATATATAAGGAAGCAATTCAACAGTGGAAGTCGGAGTCATAAATCTAATTATTTAGGTTTGTGTCATTTGGGATTATAAACTCAGACTTCAAAAAATACCTTTCCTCTAAATAAAAAGGTATGATTTCTATTAACCTTTGATTAGAATCTAATAAAAATAACTGTCAGTTCACAGTAACAAAGACACTCAGAAATAAAGTGATTAAAGCAAATAATAATTAGGAAAAGAGGCTTCATCTTCCTGCAATGTTTCTACTCCAGAGAAAGGTTTTATACAGCCTGTTTTGCATTCCCAAATGCTCTACACTGAAAGTCACAATCTAGGTGATTGGAAACCTTACTTCAGTAGAAGACCTTACAAGGTTCATTATGCTTATTATGCTCAGCCAAAGATGTATGCTCCATACCTACCAAGTAGATGGCAACTTTGCAAATTAATCTGTAAGAAGATTGTTTAAACAACAGGTTCAGTATTTCCTTTAAGGAAAAGATGTTCAAATAGAAAAAGTATCTTTGTGTACAAAGCTAAAAATAAAAGCCTCCCATCCTAACCCTGAAAGCGAAAGCAATCGCCTCAAACTTAAAGAGGCTTGAAGGTTATTTGGTGTAGTCATTTCATTTTCAGATGCATTGGGGCCAGGGCTACTGGTATTGGTAGCATAGCCAGGAGCACAATCCAGGTGTCCTAATTTCCAGTTAAGACTCTTTCCAGTCTATGCAGAATGTCCATTTGGGTACACTCAAATTAGAGAACACCATGGGGACAAAAGAAGAGGGTGTGGGCAGCACAGATATACAAGAAATTCTTTAAGAAATAACATAAAGAAAGAAATTCATCAGAACACAAAAACAACACATACACAATATTAACAACCAAGAAAAGTTGAAGGGGGATATAATCTTTTTTTAAAAATTTTTTTAAACATTTATTTATTTTTGAGACAGAGAGAGACAGAGCGTGAATGGGGGAGGGGCAGAGAGAGAGGGAGACACAGAATCGGAAGCAGGCTCCAGGCTCTGAGCCATCAGTCCAGAGCCCGACGCGGGGCTTGAACTCACGGACCGCGAGATCGTGACCTGAGCTGAAGTCGGACACTTAACTGACTGAGCCACCCAGGGGCCCCAAAGGGGGGATATAATCTTGAAGAGATCTGCTTACTTGAACTTCTATTTACTATTCTATTGTTGCTTATTCTTCCCTGTACCAATTGTTAAATGGAGACCAAAAATAATCCCACTCTAAAGGACAATAGAAACATTTAATTTTGAATTAAAATACTCATGTCAGGAAACACTGGTAGAGAGAAAACAATAAGGTCTATCGGGAAAACACAAAACATACCATAAACTGATTGAGGGCTTGAACTAAGCACGCTTTTCGTTTACGGGCAGCTTTCTTTTGCTTCTTTGGGCATCACTGGTTTTAAGTACATTCTCTTTCACTGACATTTTGTTCTCCTTCCAGAAACTCAAGTGACCTCCAGGAACAATTTTATTTTTCAAAATCATGGAAGAATGATTGAGAATGTCCTTTAGAGGAGGGTTTTCAACCACAGCAATTACAAAGAGATTCTGGACAAACCTCAAGGGAAGTGTGTGGCTCTTTAAAAGGGTGGCCTTTTTGAAGAGGGAAAATCAAAGGAAGGGAATTACTACTGAAGTTTCTTACCCAAAGACAACTCTCACCACCACATATTTCCTGTTAAAGGAGCATCTGAAATGGTTCTTCAGTAATAACCTAACCCAACCCAGTTGACTTGCATTGAATAATCCCTAAGGATTCCCTTCTACTGCACTTCTGTGCACTCTTGGTCACACCCAGCTGGAGGGAAGGGTCTCCACAGTAGACTGAACACCCTGGTGCCCACTGCCCAGACTCACGTCACACTGGAGCTTGACCCCTGGCCCACTGTGTAACCCTAACCAATCATCCTCACCTCTAAGACAGGAGTGAGAACAGAGCTTTTTCCCTCACTGACTCTTGTGAGGACTAGAAAGGATAGGAAAATGAAAGTTTTCCACTTTTCCAATACATGGAAAACTTTTTTCTGTGAAATATTAAGTAATGGACATTCATAGTCTCCCCATCCTTGATAAAGTATTCTCACAGCACAACCCCACGCATGTCTCCTTTGACTTTGTGAGGAGACCAGAGGTCTGTGTCCAGAGACTCACAGAGAGCATGATCCTCACCTGCACTGGATGCCAAGTCTTGGGACCAAATGGTCTGCATTTTTCCTGCTAAAATGGAGCTTCAATAATTACCATGTATCATGTGCAAAAATCCAAATCTTGTTTAGGAAAATTCTAGGAGAAACCCAAGCAAACAACTAATGTCCATTTCACAAATATTTTGAACCTACAATGTGCCTTGAAATGAGCAAGAAATAGGACCTGCGCTAATAAAGCCTAACAGTTGGCAGGCCAATCTGAAATACCGGCTACCAGGCATTTTAATCAATGTCGACTTTTACCAATGTCTATACCATGCAAAGGAGTGTGACAATGACCAAGACAAGGTCTGATGTCTTGCTGTGACTCAGAGCGAGGCACATAGTGCAGGCCAGCTTGGGAGAGCCATCTAAGACTCCTCATATAAATGCTGATGTTTGCATATCATTTCTAAAAAAAATGGACGCCCTAAAACTTATGCCTATGATGTCACTCTTATTTACGTTAGAGTATACGTATACTCTCTGGTGGGACACAGGTCAGCAGGAATCCCACAGTGCCCTGGGCATGGGCACCGAAGTGAGTATCATGATGACCACTGGGTGCCTTGCTGGAGGAGGTGACCCAGCTGTAACTGCTGCAGGAGACAAAGGAGGCAGTGCTGGGTGCGGGTGACAGGAGTCTTCATGAAGGAGCACCTGAAGACTGGCCTGTGAGGGAAAGGTAGGTCTTCAATGAGGACCAGGAGAAAAGCGAAGCGTTCTAGGCGTAGGACACGGTGCATGCATGAGTGGTGGGACAAAAGGCTACACATGTAGCTGGCTGGGGACCAGCATGGGGGCTTGTAAAAGGCGTTGGTATCCTGGCTCTGGGGTTAGTATTTGAGCATGTTGACTAGGCTTGGCTTCTGGTATAAAATTTATCAGTGATTAATCTGTTACTTTGAAAACAAAAGTTGACCTCTAAACAATAACTATGAATTGGGTCACCTGAGTGGCTCAGTCTGTTAAGCGTTGGACTCTTCATTTCAGCTTAGGTCATGATCTCATGGTTCATGGGATCAGGCCCCGCATGGGACTCTGCATGGATAGCTTGGAGCTTGGGATTCTCTCTCTCTCATTCTCTCTGTCCCCACCCCCGCCCCCCCAAGCCCAGCCCTACTCATGCTCTGCCACACGAGCATGCTCTCTCCCTCAAAAACAAAAGAAAACGAAGCAAAACAAAAAACCAAAAACTTATAAAACAATAACTATTAATTGGATCATTTTCTGAAACGCACCTGCTCACACATAGTGCCTACCTCCTTACTCTATCACAAAAGCTGACGGGACAGCCGTGCTCTCCTGATCTCCGGTCTGGCTTCCAAAGGAGGTAAATGGATATTTAGACAATGGAGCCTGTCTTCTCTCTTCCTCATTCTAGTCCTTAGCCCCGGGCCTTTCCTGTTGTGTTCAGGGTTCTGAAATCTTGACCTGCCCTCTGAGCCCCCTTCAAAGGTGGCAGCTATTAGCCCACATCTTTCTGTATCAGGCACTTGCCAATTTAGTGCCTGCTTGGGTTACCCCTGGCTCTCTTGATGGCCCATGAGCTCTTGGAGGGAATGGTCTATTTTTATACTCCTGGTAAAGATGCTTGCAGGTACCAGAAATTCAAGATTAGTTCCTAACTAGTTTTTTGTTCTCTTTCCCCTCAACTGCTCCAGACGTTTCTAAATTTGTAGCCCTGCCACAAGCTCTCCTTCTGTCTTAAATCCATTAGAGGTACAATAGCAGGAGCATCTTAACTCCACTTTCATTTTTATTCCCTCTTCTCTCAAAATTTCACAGAGGCCCTAATTTTCTCTTGGATTGATGCAGAATCCCTAATAATAGAACCTAAGGCTTTATCTAGCTGACTTTATACCTTAGTATATTCTGGTTTAGGATAAATCCCAAAAATTTAACACAGAGCTCAGTGCTACAGCCACTAGCCAGGGGCATAGCACTAAGAGGCACTAAATAGTTACAGAATAAATGAGTGAATTATCTTTTCAATAAACCCTCTCATTTCCTATTTTGCAAACATCCTTCCTGATCCTATATATATATATGTCCTCACAGATAACATGTTACCAATTTGAAGACAGCTTTTTTTTTTTTCCTGGCAGGTCAGAATGTTTAAAGCATTTGTTCTGACTAACTTCTTTCATGAAATCTGACATCAGCCAGTTCGGATCTAGTCACTTAAAACATTAACAGCTTCAATACTTGTGCCCGTCTAGTTTTCTGTTCAGTAGGATGCCAGTCAAGGTCAAAGATCATGCCAGCTGCTTCCTCGTCATTCTGGGCACTGAGGCAGAGTCTTCTGTAAATAGTGAGTACTAAGTGCTCTTATATAAAATTTTCTCTTAAAGGGCCAATCAGCAGATCTAAATCAAATAGCACCTATAGGTTAATCATTTTAGATACAGAGAGCTTAATGGGTTTTTAACAAGTTGGGACATAAATATAGTAGGATTTTGAACTGAAAGAACTTCCCCTCCCCCACAAAAAATTTGGCTAGCTATATTTTCCATACCTATAGGGTTAACATATATTTCACGAAATTTCCTTTTCAGGATTGCTCTGTCATATAAAAATAAAAACAGATAATAATCAACAATAAAAAGATAAAGGTCATACATAGAATCATGACATCAAAGTCATGTGACTTTTCAGCTTATTTGACCTACTAAACTGCTGCACAGGCCACATGGGAAGACAAAGGTCAGGGGACATGCCTTAGGAGAAGAAAGTCACTGGAGAAAGAGCAGGAAGAACTCTGGAGGGGAAGAGAGCATAGGCAGAGCTCCACATTCTGCTCAGTGAGCATGCCTCAGCAGTGGGTTTTTTCTTTTTTTTGAAAATAATGTTTCTTTCCCTTTAAATCCAGGCTATTTTTCTGATGTCTTTTGCTTTAAGCAGTCAGTATGGGCACACGACTCCAAAAATATGTCAGGGAAGTGCAAAATATATGATTGCTCTGTTTTTGCAAGCCTTCTCAAACGAGGCAGGTGGACAGAGCAGTGTCCCCCCCACACTGGTCCAAAACACGTCTGTGTGACTGGACAGCTCTGAGGCCATCAGTCCCCTTCACAGCCTTGTAGGGGAGTAGTGATTTTCCCCCTCACTGGAAGTATGGATTAGATGAATTCTGGTAGCCAAGATCAAAAAGACTTCATGATTTTTCCCCCCCAAAAAACTATTTTCCAACTGGCAAAAAAGTTATTTTCTGTATTAGGTACTGGAATTATATAATTACAATTAATCATTTTAGCTTCAATTTTGGGAAAAAGTACTTTGTTCAGATTTATGAGAAGTATATTTTGTTAGAGTTTACGAGAGTTGCTATGAAACACAATAATTTGGGGGAAAATAAAAGAGACAATTTGTGTTGACGGGGCCATGGATGGATGACTGACAATGGATGATATCACCAATAGGCAATTATAACATCCAGCATTCCTAAATGATCTAATAATTTGTTTTGAAGAAATATAGCTTCTAAAAGAATAAAAGACAGTCTAAACATTTATTTGGATAGCTGTGCGTCAAAATAAAATTAAATATAGAAGTAAAGGAATTAATTCCAACCTAAAAAATCAAATATTTAGCCACCAACTGAAAAATGGTATGGGTTCCAAAAGTTTGTAAATGAATTATTTGCCACACTCAGTGTATTTCCTGTGGGGGAAAAAAAAACCAAAACATTTTCTATGGGAATGTTGTAGGTAGTAGTAAGGCTCCCAGTGCGACCCTCAAAGAAGTAGATTAAATATTAGGAACACATATGTAGAGTGTATGTCGTAAAAGAGCATGAACGTTACAGAGCCAAAGACTCCTGGATGGCAGTCCTGGCTCTGTCATTCTCCGGTAGAATGCCACGAGAAGTTGTGTGCTATGTGGTCTCTGGCAAGAAGTCAGCCTCCCAGAGCAGCCTCTGTCTGGCCCGTAGCACACAGGAAACCCGGCCCCTGAGCAAGGCTGCTGCCTCGGAGGGAGGATTTCCTGTGATGGGGACCCCGCTTGTATCCTGGTGTTCTCAGGTGGAGGTTCGTGTAGAGTTGACGTCAAGGAAGATTACCTCCCACACGGTCCTGAGAGCGTTAAGGCTGTCAGGTCCACCTGTGAAGGCAGCGATACCACTTACTGTAACTGCATGGTCTGTCAGGGGTTTGCAGTTCTCAAACGTAGGACTCAGATGAGGTTCAGCCTTAATAAAGACAAGGTTCATGTGATCCAATTAAACTTTTCACACACACAGATATGCTTTCCAAATGAGCACTGCCCCCCACCCATAAGGAAACTGCATGATAATACAGACACCCTTTCATAAATAAAAGGAAGCATTTGTTATAAGATAAATCTGCATGCTTCAATAAAATGTTCTCGTATCTATCTAACCAGGGCTTATAGGGGATCTTTCTATGAAATATGTGTCTTTTAGAAAAACAAGCTCTTGGGCAGAGCCATCTCTCACCTGCACAGTACCATATGAAAGCCAGATGGTACACAGAGTCGTGGCCAATGGGAATGCTGACTGCTCACAATTTAGTTATTTTTAAAAAATGTTTATTTATTTATTTTGAGAGAGAGAGAGCACGCACGCAAATGAGTAGGGAGGGGCAAAGAGAGGGACAGAGAGAATTCCAAGCAGGCTCCACACTGTCAGAGCAGAACCTGACAAGGGGCTTAATGTCACAACTGGGAGATCATGACCTGAGCTGAAATCAAGAATTGGGCACTTAACCAACTGAGCCACCCAGGTGCCCCAAATGCTCACAATTTAGAATGACTGTGACTAGAATGTTCATTATGCAAACCAGTGGAGGATGCTATCCATAACTGCTTTAAAATCAGAATATCATATACTCATAATGGTTTTTTTCTCTCTTTCCCAGATACTGGTATAAGCTCAGATGTTCCTACAATTAGAGTTAAATTAACATCAAAAGAGTTAAAATAACACACTATTCAAGGAAGGAGAGATTATAATAAAATAGAGAAAATCCCAAATTTACTGTTTATACTAATTCTCTATATGATTGAATAGTATGATTAAAAATGTTCCTTCTTTTTCCTAATTCATAGATTTCAGATGATTACTGGAGATATAATAGCCACAGTTTGGACCAGATCTATGTACCATTCTACCTTGCTTATCCAAAATCATATTTTAAGGTAAGGTACCATGAAACTTAACAGAGAACAAAATTTTCTTACTATGGAAAGCAAAAACATGTGACAACTTAAAGAGTTTTATTTAAAGCTTATAAACTGCCTGTACACTAAGTTATATTTTCGTTTATATAAACTGGCTCATGCGAAGCTGTTTTATTTCTTAATTAGTATACAGAAAATAAATTTTATGATTAAAACACATATATATAACATTTTGTATTTTCTTAATTTTTAATAAAATTAGGAGTCACTAAACCTGTATAACTGTTTTTGTTGCTAATTATAATGTTTTCCCCTAGAAGTACTTTATGGGCTTTCTTCAACTCTGGCCTAGTTTTATAGACAAACTCTAGGATCCTGGTTTATTGTCCTTAAAACTAAGAAATAAATCACTAATTAAAGAACCAGTCATTGCAGCAATTACAGAGGGTCCTCACCTTCCTCTGGTAGCCTTCTGTAGAACCTTCATTCCCATCAGGCTGCAGGATTTCCCTTCCAACTGTTGGTCTTTCAAGATGGCGCCCTCAGAGTATACTTCACTGAACATTCCATAGGCATCTTGCACGAGAAGGCAGACTCTACAAAAGAATATTCACATTTTTTTTTTAGAAGATAGTTTTTGATTCACTACAGAGAATAGGATTACCTTCTTCTTCACTAGGAATCCATTGAAATCATCTTCCTGAATGGATAAATCAGGGTAAATGAAGTTGAATTCAAACATGCGCTTTTAGATTTGTACTTACAGGTGTTTGGATCAGTATCCACCTCATATGGAAGGAAACAGAATTCTCTTTTGGCATAAAACTAAACCCTAAGCCAAATGTGGTTTAAAAGCACACGAAGAAGATCATCCTTTCAAATAAAATATATTGCCACTGTCCCAAAAAGGGTATCCTTCTTCCCCATTTTTATCTTGCCTTTTATAACAGGAAACATTTATATTTTGCATGGATGCTCAACATTGAAAAACCTCCAGTGTTAACATTATGATGAGAACAGTAAGGGGCTTTCTCTGAGAAAGTACATATTCACAGACATGCATATCCCAGTAGGATAAAAAACAGTATCCTTGCTGGCAGCAACAGAGACATGATGGATATCCAGTGACATGATGGGATTCCCCCCAACTTTTAAGTTCAAAGGGCAGTACTTATAAACACCTCTTTTCTTTTTTCTTAAAAAAATCTCTCTCTCTCTCTCTCTCTCTCTCTCTCTCGGGAGAGAGATGAACAAGCAGGAGACAGAGGCTGAGGGAAAGAGAGAATCTTAAGCAGGTTCCATGCTCAGCAAAGAGCCTGACCTGGAGCTCAATCCCATGACCCTGGAATCATGACCTGAGCTGAAATCAAGAGTCCGATATTCAACTGACTGAGCCACACAGGCATCCCTATAAAAACCTATTTATCACTGAATTTCCAATCCTCTCACTTCATAATTCAGGGAAATGAAGTCTTACTTATTATGATATGACACATTCTCAGAAAATATTTACTGAAGCCTGAAGAAAATTTAGGTAATAAATAACACCACCAAAGAGAGTGTGAGGAACAAAACTATTTTAAAGATGAGGGTGTACAGGAAAGTGCATGTTGGGAAAGAGAAGATGACAAATGAACAAAGGAACACTAAATCTGAAGTAGTGAACTTTAAACATGCTTAGAAACTAGGCTTCATGATTAAGTCTCCCCTCTCAGGCCCACAGGGCCCCCTTGGTTCACAAAAAAAGCAAATGGAAATCTTGTGTGAAGGAAACCACCTTTAATTTGATCATTACTTGTCATGGAGTAAAGCCAAATCAAATAAATATGCACTCGAATGAAAATCACCTCATAGGAAATAAACCACTACATGGGAAGAGTAAAAAAAAAAAAAAAATAAAATAACAATAGACCTCTTGAGAACTTGACATATTAGAATTTAAAGATATGAAGTATGGAATAACTATCTTAAAAAAAGGAAATTCATGAAGATGTAATACAAGACAAAAAGCTGTACAAAATGACTGGGCAGGTTTGAAGAATAAAATTAGAACTTTCAAAAAGGAAACACTCCACTTACTGAAAAAAAATGTTATTAAATAGGTGTAAACAAATGGTCATGTGTACCTGAAGAGTATGGATATGTGAATTGGGTTACAAATTTGAATAAATTACCTAGAATATATGTTGAGAGCTGAGATAAAAAATGTGAGAGAAAAGAGAAGTACAGAGGATAGGATGAGAAAGTCTAACATTTGTCTAACAGGAATTTCAGAAGAACAAGAGAGAGGAAGAAGAAGCAAGAGTTTGTAGATTTAGTAACTGGGAAATCTAATGTAAGAAATGAATCCGAAGATCCAGGAAGAAAAACAAATACCAAGCAGTACAACTAAAAGGAAACCCATCCTAGGACACACACTGTAATAAAACTAGAGAATATCAAACACGATGAAAAGATTCTAAAAGCAAAAAGCATGAAAAGACAGACTATCTACAAAGGAATAAAAATTTGATTTACACCAACCTCCTCAAGAGCAATGAATGAAGCCAGATAACTGTGAAACATTTTAAGAATTCTGGAAGCCATCTCAAAACTGTGTACCTGCAAAACTATCTTTCAAGAATGATGGTAAAATAAAGTCATTTTTAGATAAACACTAGCTACATTTTCCATCTACACAGCCTGAAATACTTACTAGTTACTAAGATAATTACTAAAATAATTTCTAAATTATGTAATTTAGGAAGAAGGACATTATTCTGGAAAAAAAGGTCGAAGATACAAGGACTACTGACCAACAATATAAACAAAACAAACACAGTAGAATAAAATAACACCACCATCAACAACATCAATTAATGTGGGGGAGCTGAAAAACTGGAAATGGAGAGCAAATAGGTCAAATGGGGTGATGAAGTTCAAATGTTTCCAAGTGCTCATATCACTCACAGCAGGATTAAGATATTAACTCAAGATTTCATTAAATATTTACATCTGGTAAAAATTCAAGGATAACCACCAAAAGAAAAGAAATAGGTGTATAAATTCCAAATTACTAGATGGAAAAAAATGGAATGAGAAATATAGACCAAAAAAACCCCCAAAACAAACAAACGAGAAACAATACAACCTCAAGAAAATGCAAAGAAAAAGCACACATAAACAAAGGGCAGGAAAATGTAAGGTAATAAGTATAATGGTAGACATAAGTCTATGTATATTAGAAATGGAATAAAAATGATTTAAACTTGTCAATTAAAAGGCACAGTTTGTCATGGTCGGTTTGAAGGAAAAAAATGTTAACAGGAAATCTTCTAAAACACAGAAAGGTTTAAAGGGTGAAAAAAAATGTTTCAGGTAAATATTAACCAAAAGAAAGCTGAGGAGGTAGTTCTGAGACTTAACTAAATAGATTCTAGGACAGAAAGCATTATTAGGGATAGAGAGGTCACTAATTGATTTCAAAAAAAGCTTAATTTCCCAGGAAGGCATATAATTCTAAATCTTTATGTTCTCAGCATCAAAATATATAAAGTCACACAAGTACAGAGAGAAGTGAACAAATCCAACACCATTGTGGGAGAGTTCAACATACCTCTGCCAAGTATTAAGTCGATCTGAGGAAAAAATTAGTAAAGATTTGGAAAACTTGCATATACCTAAAAAGTTTGATTTGTTGGATAGGCAATCAGAAAAACTTCCCACAATTACAGAAAATGCATTCTCAAGCACACATAGGACATTTATAAAATGTGACCAATTGGCCGAAGACAGGTCTGAATGAATTTCAAAGAGTCAGTATTGTATGGGACACGTTGTCTGCCTACAATATAATTAAAAGAGAAACCAAGTGAAAATAGGTATCTTTAAAAATCTTCCATTTGGAAATTTCACAGCATCCTTTTCAACACATAGGTCAAATATGAAATCACAGTAGAAAAGAGACAGTATTTTGAACTACGGGATAAAAATACAAATTCCCTAAAGAATCATTATAAGATCTATGTAGATCTTTTTTTTAATGTTTATTTATTTTGAGAGAGAGAGAAGGAAAACACACACACACACACACACACACACACACAGTGCAAGCAGGGGAGAGGCAGAGAGAGACGGAGACACAGAATGTGAAGCAGGTTCCAGGCTCTGAGCTGTCAGCACAGAGCCAAAAAAATCTTTTTTAATGTTTATTTATTTTTGAGAGAGAGAGAGACAGAGAGACAGAGAGAGAGAGACAGAGCGTGAACAGGGGAGGGGAAGAGAGAGAAGGAGACACAGAATCTGAAGCAGGCTCCAAACTCTGAGCTGCCAGCACACAGCCTGATGTGGGGCTCGAACTCACAGACAGCAAGATTATGACCTGGATCGAAGTCAGAGGTTTAACTGAATGAGCCACCCAGGTGGCTCTTTGAATTAGTTTTCTATGTACTTATCATAAGTTATATACCTCTGTCAACTACCAAAGTGTTCCTTCAGGGTGCTGAACCTTATAGGTACTCTGCCTTGAAAGGGCTCTCCTGGAGCCTCTGCTCCTGGAGCCTCTAGACTCCAGTCTAGACTGGTTAACATCCACCAGTGGCATGGTAGTTAACCTGGGATCGCTTGTCAGAAAATCTGAGGGATTTCCTTTGCTGCTCTAGCATGTTCAGTGTCCTATTTTCCATATCTCATACCTTCCTTTTTAAACTTTTTTTTAAATGTTTATTTATTTTTAAGAGAGAGAGAGACAGAGTACGAATGGAGAAGGGGCAGAGAGAGACAGAGAGAGAGAGGGATACACAAAATCTGAAGAAGGCTCTGGGCTCTGTGGCTCGAACTCACGAGCCATGAGATCATGACCTGAGCCAAAGTTGGACGCTTAACTGACTGAGCCATCCAGGCACCCCTCATATCTTCCTTTTTTAACTGACTATAAGTTAGTAGGTCACATCTTCTAACTTCCTGAAAAGGGGGGATTGGGAGCTAAAATTTTTTTTTTAATTTTTAAAAAATATTTATTTATTTTTTTTTTTGAGAGAGAGAGAGAGAGGGAGAGAGAGACAGAGAGAGACAGAGAGAGCAGGGGAGGGGCAGAGACAGAGGGAGACATAGAATCCAAAGCAGGCTCCAGGCTCTGAGCTGTCAGCACAGAGTCTGACATGGGACTTGAACACATGAACTGGGAAATCATGACCTGAGCTGAAGTCGGAGGCTAAACTGACTGAGCCACTGAGGCGCCCCAGGGAGCTAAAAGTTTTTAAACGTTCATGAAATTTTTGTTAAACTATCCTCAAACTTTACGGGTAGTTTGGCTGAGTATAGATTTCTAGATTGGAAATAATTTTTCCATTCCAAATCCAATACTGTTTGTCTTCCTCCTTTCTGTAGGGGAGATGAGCTCTGTTCTAGTTCCCAGGGTGCTGACACTGAATAGTGACAATTCCTAGGTACACTGGGTGAGTGGTATCCTTACTGAGACCCTTCACAGTGGAATCACATCTACTCTGAGTCATTTCATTGATAATGCTTATTTTTTCTTTTCTCTCATTCTGGTTATTGGACATCCTGGACTAGTTCTTTAATTTTCTTAACTTTTCTCTCTTATTTTCCACTTCTTTCTGGCAGTTTCTTCAAATTTGGCTTTCAATGCTTCTAATTAGATCTTTCATAATTTCTCCTTTTCCTATGTTTAACTTCTAACAGTTCTCTTTTAAGCTCTGAAAGATGTTTTCTCGCCCCTTGACAGTGTTCTTTTTTGTTTTATGGTTGCAATATCGTAACTTCATTTAAGAAGCTTTCTTCAGGCCTCTGCTATCTGTTCCTATGTTAGAGCAAGCTCTAACAAGCTTCCTGGATTCTCCCAAAGGGTAGGAAGAGGAACTCATCAACCATGGGTTGAATGAGCTGGGTGATTTTATAGTTGGGGAATCTCAGATGTTAATTATCTTTATATCTTCTGTTGATGAGAAAATTCCTCAGAAAAGACTTGTGTTTAAATACCCACTATATACCAGGGTAAGGCAGGAACGACCACTCAACAGTGTAGGCTAGGGGGACAGGATATGATCGCTTCCTGGACAGACTTGCAATTGATTGTTTTTCTTATTTTAGTCCTTTTTATCTTCCACAGTGGTAGTAGGAAAATTGAATATGCAAAGAAAAATAATCCTTAACCATTATCTCACATTATACACAAAAATTGACTCAAAATGGATCATATACCCAAATATAAAATCTAGAACTTGAGAAAACACAGGAGAAAAAATTGTTGTTAACCTTGGAGTAGGTAAATACTTCTCAATTAAGACACAAAAACACACATCATAAAAGAAAAAAATTATTTTGACATTACCAAAATTAAAACTTCTGCTCTTCAAAAGACACCATTAAGAAAATGAATAGGCAAACCATAAGCGCTAAACTGACAAAGAGCTTGTGTCTAGATTCCATAAAGAACTATAGAGCTTATTATTGATATTAATAATATAATAACACTCTATATTACAAGAGTAATAAATGAAGACAATCCAATCAAAAATGGGTTAAAGATACAAAATATCATGGGGCACCTGGGTGGCTCAGTTGGTTAAATGTGTGACTTTGGCTCAGGTCATGATCTTGCATTTGTGAGTTCGAGTACCACATCGGGCGCACAGAGTCTGCTTCAGATCTTCTGTCCCTTTCTCTGCTCCTCTGTTGCTCATGGTCTCTCTCTCTCAAATAAATAAACATTAAAAAAATACAAAATATCATGAATTCCATTTCTATGAAATATCTAGAACAGTTAAATCCATAGAGACAGAACAGAGAATGGTCGTAGCCAGGGGGTAGGAAGAGACAGAAATAGGGAGTAACTGTTTTATATGTATGGGATTTCCTTTTGGACTGATAAAAATGTTTTCGAACAGAAGGAAATGGTGACTGTATAATACTGTAAGTTTTATATCAGGTGAATCGCACTTCAGTGTAAAACAAACTGGACAAATATGTGAATAAATGCTTCATCAAAGAGTATGGCCAATAAACACATGTGGCCAATAAACACATAAAAAGATGCAGAACACCATTACTCATAAGGGAAATGCAACTTAAAACCACAATGAGATACCACTATACATATATATATATATATATATATATATATATATATATATATATGTATATATATACTGGAAAGGGGGAAATAAAAAAAGGTTGACGGTATCATGTTTTGTTGAGGACATGGAAGAACTGAAACAATCAGATTTTAGGTGGAAATATGTATGTTAAAGCCACTTTAGAAAAAACTTTGGCAGTTTCTAATAAAGTTAGACATATACTAATCACATGGCTAGTCATTCTACTCTAGGATTTTCCCAAGATAAATAAAATAATATATCTGCACAAAAAATTACAGATAGGTGTTGATGGTAGCTTCATTAAATAATAGCCCCAAAGTGGTAACAAGACAACAGTTGAATGGATAAATAAATTGTGATGTATCTTTATAATGAAATACTACTCAGTAGAGAAAAGAAACAAACACCTGACACAGGGATGAATCTTGAAAACAGTGTGCTGAGTGGAAAAAACATAAAAAACAGTTTATATCAAATTATAGAAAAGGCAAATGACTCTACAGTAACAGCAAACAGATCTGTAGTTGCCTAGAACTGGGGCCAGGCAGGATTGACAGCAGAAGGCATATGGAAACTTTTTGGGGTGACAGAAATAGTCTATGACTTCACTATGAAGTGACTCTACATGGTAAATGTATTTGTCAAAACCCAATGAACTATATGCTTAAATGGGTGCACTCTATTGTATGTATGTAAACTGTATTGCATATAAATTGTACCTTCAAAAAGTTGTTTAAAGGAAAAAAAAAAGGGTAGAGGAGACAACTTGAAGAAAATTCCACTGGAGAAACATAGGATAATTATGGAGAAGAGATTGGAAAACTTATTGTTACCTATGGAAGTTGCTACAGTTCTAACTCATTGCGCTAACAACAGGCAAACAATGAGAAAGAATCAAATGCTTAAAAATCCATTAGAAAAATATTATCCTTTGCAAAAAGGCATTTCCCCTTGTCATTATGAACTTTCAAAGGAAAACTGATATAACTTAAGCACATGTTTTCTTGTGCATCTTCAACAAATACTGAAAACGATCTCATACATACATACATACATTTATTTAAATTGACTGCTCTCTGCACTTTTTTTAAAAGTAGGCTTCATGCCCAGCATGGAGTCCAACGTGGGGCTTGAACTCACGACCCTGAGATCAAGACCTGAACTAAGATCAAGAGTCGAACACTTAACCAAGTGAGCCACTCAGGCGCCCCTGAAAACCACTTGCTTTTAGAGACAACTCTCAGAGTATGAAATTATAAATACATTTGGATATTTTTAAAAAGGAAACAAATACATTATTAGTGTTTCATGAAACAAAACTTAAAATCTTACCTTTTTCATGAAATCTCCATTACAAGGAACCACAAGCAAATTAACTATTAATTCCACCCTGAAAACATTAGGGTTGAAAATGCTCCCGTGTTCTCTATCTGAGCAGGCTCTCAATGAAAACTCTTTCCATGCTTGAGAGATTGAATGAGGCTGTGTTGTGAACACACACACAGCAAACTCATATAATACTTAACGCAGAAATATTCAATCACTTATTCACTCACTAGTGAGTTCATTTAAAGCTCACTGAGCTTAAACTTTGTAGGATATGTAAGGAGGGAAGGAGTCCTTACATATAGAATAGAAATAGAATAGAAATATACTTGAAAATCAAAAGATTTGAGCAACGTTAACACCTAACACTAATATAATGTATTATGGCTAATTACAGCATTGGCATAGTGCCTATTTAATCCTTCACCTGAGGAAACTAGGCATTGTTGACAGATGAGTAAAGTGAGGCTTAGAATGTTTTTAAAAAACCTAGCCAAGACCTTATGGAGATAACTGAACTAGGTCTTAAATGCAAGGCACTTGATTTGGTATTTTTGTGCCATAATATCACGTTACAGTAACAAGTTGTACGAATGTAGAAGAGTGATTAATTTTGTGGAGTGGAACAGAAGAGAACATCTGAGAGCAACTAGCATTCTAGTCTGCAAGGCAAGCACCAAGAATGCAATAAGGAATTAGCTCACGGCAAACTGCATGATGACACTCCAGAATATCTTAATCTAATCTTTATAGAGAGGCAACGATTTTTCCTACTGCTAAGTCAAACTATTTAAAATATACGTAAATCATATCTAGAAGAACTTTATCCACTCTACAACTTTCAAAAGATACTTTTAAATGTTTTGACAAGAATTGTATTAGAATATTAAGGTTAGAATGTAAGGAATTTATGCTAAATTATTTTCTAAGTCTGCTAGTGTAATAAAATGAAAAAGAAATACTCTTAAATCACTTGAAAATAATTTTATTAACTGTTTGATACTGTATGACTTTAATCCAAGACCCAAGTGGGAAAGAACACAAGATTACTCTTTCATAATATTATCCTATTTAAAACAGTATGCTATGTGAAAGCAAGGATAAAAGTATACATTTTCGTGTTGAATTTATAATGTCTTTTTTGGTCCACAGACCATTTCCTATCATAACCTTTGGGAGTAAGTGCTTTAATGTTTTGTTTTTTGTTTTTTGTTTTTTTTCCTCAAAGGTCTATTCACCTTTAATTACCCCATCACCCAACTTGCCTCTCTGTTCCATGTCTAATTAGGGAGGCTAAGGCAGAGTCTTGGGGAATCAGGCTCCATTTCCCAAGGAGGAAGTCCTAGACTTCCTGTAAGAGTGGTCCTATACGAGTTCAGTTAATGCCTGCTTGACTATACTGATGTGTCCTGCACTGTTTTATAAGCATTATTGCTTAATAATATATGCAAAAGTCAAGATGAATATAAAAACTTCCGTGGATCTGCTTTATAAAACTAGAGAGATTTGCTTGTGTTGAGGAGAGAAGAGGAATTAGCTAATACCTTTTCCTTAAACCTGTTCTGGTATTTGCCTTTATCTCAAATAACCAAGGAATGGTGCTCTTACTCTTCTGCCCTAGAGAAGAGCTATTAATATTTCCCTTCTCCCTTTTTTCTTCATGCCTGGCCACACACGCTTTCCCGCCTTGTCCTGCTCACTCAGCTGAAGCTCAGGGCTCACCAGCTCAGGCCTGAGGTGGAGTCACTGTCCTCATTAGTTCAAATGGGTTGGAACTGTGGCATTCAACAGTCCAAACCAGAGTTAGCTTATCAGCAGCATACAAAAAATTCCACCCACTCGTTGCTGCTTCCTGCTCAGTAGATACCATCTCCTAAAATCAGTGCTAGTGTGATAGGTCTCAGCAGAGAAGGGCCCCCTGATCAACTTGTTTTTCCTGACTCACCAGAGATAGATATTCCCCATGAAGCACATCATGTGTTAAGGGAACACAAATGGCTTCCCAGGGAGGAAAGAAATACCATGTGAGTAACTCTGGGACCTTGAAAAAGTTACTTACCGCATGAACTTGAATTTATTCATCTTAACATGGGAATAAAGGATCCTAATTGAGAGGCTGTTGTGAGCATTAAACAGTAACACAGGGCTTAGCACAGTGACTGGCACAAGTAGATCAATTTTTCCTTGGCAGGGTCCTTAGGCCAATTTTATAATAAGGTTTTCCCCCATACAGTTCTTGAACATTTTTGTTAGATCTATGTCTATATCACTTGCAATTTTGTTTGCTATTTTAAATGGGTTTTTTTTTTTGTTTGTTTGTTGCTATGTTGCTGGTGTAAACAAATACAGTTAGAGTTTTATACAGAAAATTTTTGTTAACCCCTCAATCTTATTAATATTATTTGTGATACTTTTTATGAAGTTTTATGTAATCATGTCCTCTGTGCATTATGACAACTTTCCTTCAGGCTTCCTAACCCTTATGGTTTTTTTCCTTTTTTAATTTATCTTTTCTGACTGCACTTTAGGACCTTCAGCACAGTGCTGAAGAGAAGCTAGTGACATTGGGCATACTTATCCTGATTTTGAATAAAATGTCTTCAGTGTTTTATAATTAAGAATGATGTTTGGCAGATATCGTTCATCAGGTTAAACATTCCTAGTTTGCTGAAAAAATTTTTAAATCATGCCTGGGTATTGGATCTTATCAAATGCATTTTCCATATTAATTGGAATGACTATATGATTTTATCTCCTCTGATAATGTTGTAAATGACAATTATAGCTTTTTAAGTTAAAACAATTTTTTTTACTCCTGAGATAAAGCCAAGATCCTATTTGCTATGTTTTGTTTGGGATTTTTCTATGTCCATGAGTGATACTGACCTTTAATTTTACTTTTCATAGTAGATTTAATTTCATTTCTGAAAGCAATTGACTATATTATTTTCATATGATAAGTTGACAGGGATTCTTTTTTTTTTTCCTTGAAAAATCTGTATGAGATTTGAATGATTTATCAAAAGTTTGAAAAAATTTAGTAAATACACACACACACACCCCCCTCAGATCTTTATCCATTCATCTATTAATGGACACTTGAGCTGCTTCCAGATGAGTAAAGTTTACCAGTCAAATCTGAAACGTTTCAGCTACTATTTACTCAGATGGTTTTTCTGCACCCTCTTCCCAACTTTCCTGCCATTCTACCACTCCCATTACGTGTATGTCGGTGCACTTAATGGTGTCCCACATTTCTATGAGGTTCCGTTTCATTTTCTTCATTCTTAAAAAAAAATATTTTTAAATGTTTATTTTTTGAGAGAAAGACAGAGTGCGAGTGGGTGAGGGGCAGAGAGAGAGGGAGACACAGAATGGGAAGCAGGTTCCAGGCTCTGAGCTGTCAGCACAGAGCCAGATGTGGGGCTCAAACTCATGAACTGCGAGATTATGACCTGGGCTGAAGTCGGATGCTTAACTGACTGAGCCACCCAGGCACCCCTCATTTTCTTCATTCTTTTATTTCCCCTCTAAGAATATTTGCTATTTGGGAGATTTCTATAATTGTACAGAAATGATTTATTTTGGTGTGTCCTGTTTCTTCATAAAGATTGAGTATTTATTTATTTAAAATGTATTTATTTTGAGAAAGTGAGAGCAGAGGGGAAGAGTAGAGGGAGGGAGAGACAGAATAGAGTGGGGCTCAAACTCATGAACTGTGAGATCATGGCCTGAGCAGAGATCAAGAGCCAGACACTTAACCAACTGAGCCAAGATTGAGTTATTTAAAAGTCTTCACAAGTACTCTGAATCTCTAAAATACTCTGTATTCATAAATTTGAGATTGAGTTTTAACATCCTATTGAAATTACCATACTCTTTTTGGGAAGAATTTTAAATTTGAAAGTCTTAAAAATATGTAATGTTTCAGGGCGCCTGGGTGGGTCACTCGGTTGAGTGTCTGACTTCAGCTCAGGTCATGATCTCTGTGTTCCCGAGTTCGAGCCCCGTGTCAGGCTCTGTGCTGACAGCTCAAAGCCTGGAGCCTGTTTTGGATTCTGTGTCTCCCTCTCTCTGTCTCTCTCTGCCCTCCCCCTGCTCACGCTGTCTCTCTCTCTGAAAAATAAATAAACGTTAAAAAAATTTTTTTAAATAAAAAAGTATGTAATGTTTCACAAATTTGCATGTCATCTTTGTGCAGAGGCTATAGTAGTTTCTGCGCCATTCCAATTTTAGTGTAAGCGCTGCCAAAGTGAGCACTCGACATTTTTTTCCCTCTCTCCTTCACATTGTGCAAGCTCAATTACTCTGGATTCATATTCACAATCTTTCTTCTGTCAGCTCAAATCTACTGCTGAGTCTATCTAGTGAAGTTTTCATTTTGGTTATTACACTTTCTAACTTTAGATTTCCCATGTGGTTCTTTTTTATAGGTTGTATCTTTTTCTTCTGTTTATTTTGAGAGAGAGAGAGCGAGAGAGAGAGAGCACGTGAGTCCAATGGTGGAGAGGCAGAGAAAATGGGGGGTGGGGGAGAGAGAGAGGATCCAAAGCAGGCTCTGCGCTGACAGGAGTGAGTCCAATGTGGGGCTCGAACTCATGAATTGCAAGATCATGACCTGAGCTGAAGTCAGACACTTAAACAACTGAGCCATCCGAGTGTTCCTAGAGTTGTATCTTTTTACTGATTTTTTCCATTTGATTAGACACCGTCAACATTCCACCCTTTAACTCCTGAGGTATGGAGCCCTGCGTCGGGCTCTGTGCTGACAGCTCAGAGCCTGGAGCCTGCTTCAGATTCTATGTCTCCCTCTACCTTCCCCTCTTCCACTTGTGCTCTCTCTCTCTCTCTCAAAAATAAATAAAATGTAAAAAAAAATAAAATTTAAAAAAAAAAGAAATTTTTGTCTGCTAGGTCCAACATGTGGGCCCCTTCAATTGCCTGCACTTTTTTCCTCCTGTGTATAGGTCACACTTCCTTGTTTCTTCATAAATCTTGTAATTTTTTGTTGACAACTGAGCATTTTTGACAGTGTATTGTGGCAACTCTAGATATGGATAACTCGCCTACCTCAGGGGGTTGGTACCGTTGTTAATCAGTTATTTAGTGACTTGTCTGAACTTTTTCCTGCAGGCTGCAGTATGTGATGTTCCTGCTCCGATTTTTTTTGTTGGTTTGTTTGGTTTTAATCTTTTCACATGGTTACCTAGGGGTTTCCCATAGGTCAGCATAAGCTACTTTGAAAGGTTGTGCTTAAGCCCGCTTGGAAGTTAGATTTTTACTCTTTGCCATTGGGTGTATACACCTTGGAGGTTGCTATCATGGTTCAAGGAGGTAGGATTTTGTGCTCCTGCCTCTCCATCAGCCAGGGCTTGTATTACTCCTTTGGAGTCACTCCTGGGAGGGCATGGCCTTGGGCTGCCAAACTGCCAGGGATGCATCGCCTTTATTTTAAAGTCTAGCTTCCTAGGAGCTGCTCCTGGGTCAGAGCAGCCTACTGTTCACCTAGTATGGTTGCAGGGGTGCTGAGGCCTGCAGTGCCAGTGAGGCTCACACTCCAAATCTTCCCTGTGGGTTGCTCTGATTGCTAATGAGTGGGGGCGGCTGAACACACCCTTCCTGAGTCTGAAAGTTTTACTGTGATACTAGGAGGGTTCTTCTTGGCTATGTCTTTTCCCTGACGCTCTCTGTTAAAACTGCTGATTGTTTGGTCATCTCTTTATTGACACAGTATCACAGGGCTATAGGCAGTCTTGGAATTGCTCTCCACCAAGATCCCCATTACTTTCAACAGCACCCTTGAGCAGAGGATTGTACCCTGTTTCAAAACAGGTCAATTCTCTCAGGCAGTGCCATAGGGCTCTTCTTCCTTATAACCTCTTGTCCTCTGGGCAGAACCTCTGTGCCACTTCACAGACCCGGGGGTGAGAATGGAGTCCCCTTCTCCTGGAGTTACACTTCGGATCCAGAGTGTGTGTTGGGGTGGGGGTGGGGACACTGATCTGGGACTGCTTCTCTGCTCTGGTGCCTCTGTCCTATGGGTGAGCTGGGATAGGACAACTGGGCCAGTATTCTTGGCCCACCACACTTGGGGTAGAGCTGCAACGTGGGCTAGGAGATCTCCCACAGTGAAACTGTACCCTAGACTGTGGGCTGAGGGGAGCGGGGGCTTCTTCTTGACTGCAGTCCTGGAGCAGAATCCCAGAACAGTCTTCTTAAGACAACTTGGGCTGGTGGGGGCATGGATCATGGCTCAAGGGCCACGGACTCCTTGTTCTTTCTGACACTTAGTAAACTTTCTTGGTTCTATTGATGGAATGTTTCTCCATTTGGTGTATGCCTTTAGGAAAACTTCCTGAGGCTTTAAATGATTTTTAAAGTTTTCTCCAGCTAAAATATTTGTTAGGGACAGAATTCACTGTGTCCTCACTCTGCTATTCCAAAGGCAGTCTTCTATTTTTTTCTTCAATTTACATCCAGGAGAAATTATGATCCCATGGATATTTTGCATGTGCTATATAGGAAAACATAATGGCTCTTTAGCCATTATTTATAAGTTTTGAGAGTATTTGGAAACTTTCCATCCTAAATTTGTAGACTTGAGTGTGAGTTGTTCTTTTTTCTTAAAAGACATCTTGATTTGTTTGAACACAATTGCTATGTCAGACAAAAGAAATGCAGTGAGGCACAGAGGTCCACAGAGCCATGATATAAATGTCACAAGATTCTTAATAACAATGGCACTTGTGGGTTTTTCACTGTATACTACAACAGTGCTCTGGCTTTTGGGTGGCATCTAGTAAATATGATACACTTATTTATGTGCTAAATACAGCAGGACTGCTGCTGGCTCAGGCTGCCTGCAAGGCGCTAGGAATCTGGCAATGAGCTACATAGACCCTGCCCTCTGTGCCTCCTTCGGGAAACACCTAATATGCATATAAATATACAATCACAAACCGTGGGAGTGCTAGCAAGGCAATACGCAGAGTGCCTTTAGATACAACTTGGGGTGGGATGGTCTAACCAGGGTGGTCAGGGAAGGTTTCTTAAAAGAGCTGAGTCCTGAAGAAGGATAAGCCAATCATGCAAAAGTTTGAGAGAAGAGGACTTAAAACATAGAAAACAGCATATACAAAATCCTGTAATGGGAAAGAGCTTTTCCATGACTACGAAATTGAAAGAAAGCTAGAAAACAAGAAAGAAAAAGAGAGAGAGAGGAAGAAAAAAAAAAAAAACAAAGAAAGAGAAGAGATTAGCAAAGTGGTAAAAAGGGTAAAGACTAATAATTGTGATTTCAATTTGCATTGTTCTTTTTTTTTCCAATGCATTATTGTAAATTTAAGTTATATTTATAATCAAAGTTATATTAATAATACAATTAAAATGTTGACAGCATTTGTAAAGAGAGGAGAAAACGGGACGGGAAGGAAAGGACCAGGTAGGGGTAGGAAAGAGAGGCATTGACCTAGTCGTCTCGTGGTTGGACGTGGCTGGTACCGTGACGCCCAGTAGTGGCTGGAGGCAACAGCCATGTGATGACGACCTGGTGGAGGCTGACCTGAGAGGAAACCAGGGGTGACAAATGCGGGCATGTGTGCCAGGCAGCACACCTACCTCCTGCCATCAATGAGTCAACAACAGGGTGACACGGGACGAGGTCTGATAAAATCACTGTTTCAGAAGCAGAAGTCTTGGCACAGGGTGGAGGATGGCTTGAACGGAGAACTTTGCAGAGGGTCTCCTTAGACCAGCATGAGGTCACTGCTCTGATCAATGGCAACTGTCTCACAGAAAATAGTGAAGCTGCAAAGTGGTGTTCACAGGCCAAGTCCAGCTGGTTGATAGGTTTTCTTTGGTTTATACGGTGTTAAAACTGTGTAACTTAAAACTGTATAAAACTGTCTAAATTAGTTAACAGATAACAAAAATTGGGAGATTTTACGCAAACCTCAAATTTCCTGTGGTCTTAAGAAACCTAGAGTCTGGCAACGCTGAGTGAACACTCGTGGATGAGGCACCAGGTTGTGAGCTCATCCCATGGGCCCTGGCCCTCACCCTTGATCCCCAACCCTTGTACGACTGCTGTTCTCTCTTGGCCTCTGTCAGCATGTGAGAATGCATTAGAAAAGCATTTCAGGGAGGAGACAGAAGAACATGGTCACGATGATGGGTGAGGGTCAGGGAAGGGTCTACACTGGCCTACGATTTCTTTTTCTTTTTCCTTTCGTTTTTTAATTTATTGACAGAGAGAGAGTGCGCACATGTAAGCAAGAGCACACGCAAGTGGGGGGAGGGGCAGAGGGAAAGGGAGGGGGAGGGAGAGAATCTTAAGTAGGCTCCATGCTCAGCTCAGACCCTGACTGGGGGCTCACTCTCACGACTGCGAGACCATGACTGTGAGATCACGACCATGAGACTGCGACCTGAGCCGAAATCAAGATTTGGATGCTTAACTGACTGAGCTACCCAGGCACCTCTCTCTCGCTTACTCGCTGGTGGCCTTCTCAATTATTTCAGTCTAAGGTATATCAGACCAGCATCCGAAGCATCTGAGCAGACACTGTATCGGCATGTGGTCATGCTCAGAGGGAGAACCAGCTGACACTCGTACTGTCCTTAGTAACGTCTGAAATGCTGTGAGCTCAGCTGCTAGCCAAGCCCCATGGAGATTAGATCGGACATTTTAAAGTGATGTGACGGTCAGTGTTAATAAAACTGGGCTTCCACTTTGGAAAAGCAGGTTGAGTACATCCTTTTGCTTTCCTGCCACAGAATACCCACTGGGCAAGGAAGATGTGCACGATCAGTAATCCCAAATCCGTGCAAGCTAGGGCTCAGGCCTAGGTGACTTTTCGTACTCCACGTGGCACTGAGCCCTGAGCACTGCTGGTGGGTACCATACACCTAGCCCGAGGGGGGCATTGCTATTCTTAGCAGCGATAAACTTCCAACAGCAGAGAGAAAATGTGTCACAGGGAGGAAATAGGATGTTAGTGGTTTGAATAAGTGCCTCAGAACTGCATTCATTCCATGAGACAGACTTTGCCATTCAAAATTCTTGGACTAAAAGTCTGGCAAGTGGATGCCACTTATTTAAAATCAATGTTCCACCCATGCCTAAAATGTAGACCCTGACCCCACATGAGATCCTTCCTCTCATTTTCATGATTGGAAGCACGTGGGGCAGGGGAACGGCAGGTCTGGAGAAGACGGGCTCTCTTTCGAGCTCTGCTGTTGCTGGATGTGGGTCCCCGGCTCCACACGGGTACAATGAAGATTAACTGAAGTCTGCTTCGCACCTAGTAAATGCTTGCACCTAATCTGCGCTCAAAATCTTGGTGTCCTTTGCTCACCAGGCAAATTCACTACTACAAATGCACTTCATGGACAAGATTCTTTTCTCTTATCATGTGCCTGCTCTCCTAAGTCTGTAGTAGGCGTGTGCACCTTGGTGAAGGGGCTTGAGGGAAGTGCACGAGAGCAGCACGGGGGTGCATTATCCCACACAGAAATGGTGTTACTACACATGAAACCAACTTGTGCCCGGCCTTGCGATGCTGCCCTGGTCATCCACGGGACAGCAAGAAACAATCGTGAAAATGCCCATGGTCTTCAGCTTGCGCCTGCCCCCCGTCAGCCACGCTCCACCCCTCCCAGCTGGGAATATAAGACAGTCAAAAAGTAGTTCAAGAGTCTCCCGTTTCAGCCATCAGGAGTCATTCAGCAGGACTTTGATTCTATGCATTTCTGAGCCATGAGGGTGAGGCCAGGACCATGTTGGAAGAACTGACTAAAACGGGTGCCAAATGAAACTACATTCCACTGCGCATTCCCAGCAACATAAAATAATACAGATAAGAGGTTCACTGTTCAATCCCATCCACATCATGTTGGAAGTATAAAAGTCCATTATGGAGTTAATATTTATCTTTAAGAATTTCTTTTCCTTCTCTTACCAGCTTAATGGCACATCACGCCAATTGAGGAATACTTTAAGAATTCTAAAAATTCACGTATTGTCAATCTGCAAAAGCAACAGAACAAAGCACTAGGAATAAGGAAAGCAAAACTGTTGTAGAGGGAGTTTCAGAGAGACTGTAATTTAATTATTCTTTGAAGTTTTAAATGCCCCTCCCCCACTTTGGAAAAATATTCATTTTTCCCTTTCTTTTCACTCACTGACTCAGTATCACAGAAACACAAGTGAAGAAGAGAGAGAAACAGTAGATTCGTGTGTGTCTGCGCGTGCGTGCGTGTGTGTGTGTGTGTGTACGCATGGACAGTGAGAGGGGAGATTACGTGAACATGTGGGATGTTTGCCCGGGTTATGGGAGCAGTTCTTAGCAGTCCACCAAGAATTCCCGGAATCAGAGTCAGTCCAGCCGCTTTCTTCCAGGTCAGTGTCAACTTAAGCAGCCTCTAAAGATCAACAGGATCTTTCCCTCCACGTTATGATTTCTTGCTAAGCCTCTGTTTTAAGGAAGAAATGGAAGAAATCGGAGGATGAAGTGAGGGGAAAAAAGCAGGAGAAAGGAAGGGGGAGAGGGAAAAGGGAAGAGAAGAGAGGAGAGAGAAGAAGTGTTCGAACATGAACAGGGGGAGGAAAAGTCAAAGCAAGGAGGGAGGGAAGAGGAAGAAAAGGAGGAGAGAGGGACAGCAGAGGGCTGAGTGGGTGGAGGGCCTTTCCCCACCTCCACCAACCCGCTCGACAGACGGGAAACCAGATACAGCAGGACATTGTGTTCTTCTCCTGAAAAACAACCAGACTGCGCTCCTAAAGTAAACAGTTAATCCTGTTGTTTATCTTTGTAACATGACGAGATGTTAACAGGATGATTTCTACTGCACAGAAATGTGGTTTTTATTCATTTAAAAAAAGATATTTTCTCTTTGCTAAAATACAGGTGTGACATACAAACTTTCTAATATCAATGAACGGGAAGGAATAACAATCTCTCTTTGGTAAAAGTGACTTAACTAAAGGATGCCAAAAAAGCCTGAGAAAGGCCTTTTCTTTACTTGCACATCCTATTTATTTTTGGAAAATACTGCATTACTGAAATTAACCAAGCCAAACCAAAACAAAACCTGCTGTAAGCTTGGTCCATCCCGGAGTATGATCTGGGGTACTGCTTGTGGAGATAAGACTGTAACTGGGCCAAGACAAGAGTAAGAAGTAATCCCTGTTAAAATAACACCAGCATTTTTCACAGAGCTAGAACAAACAATCCCAAAATTTGTATGGAACAAGAAAAGACCTTGAATAGCCAAAGTAATGTTGAAAAAGAAAAGCAGAGCGGGAGGCCTCACAGTTCCAGACTCTAACCTGTATTGCAAATTTCTAACAAGGTAACCATGGATTCACATGCAACTATAAGGTATGCTATCGAGCTCGGATGTACACTTTGCCCAGTCTCCCCCACTAGTGTAGTACTATACTAGCAAATAATAGTACAACATCACAGCTAGGACACTGACATTGATACAATCCACCAGTCTTATTCAGATTTCAGAAAAACACATTTCACTTGTGCTCGTGTGCACGTGTTCATGTGTGTGTTCAGTGCTCTACAGTTTTACTGCATGTGTAGGGTCCTATATCCAGTACCAGTCAAGACACTGAAGAGTTCCAGGGCACCTGGCTAGTTCAATCAGAAGAGCATGAGACTCTTGATCTTGGGGTTGTGAGTTTGAATCCCATGTTGGGTGTAGAGATTGCTTAAATAAATTTAAAAAAACACTAAAAAAAAAAGACACTGACCAATTCTATCACTACAAGAATTCTTTATGCTGCCTTTTATAACCCACTTCCCACTATCTCCCCACCCCCATCCCAACATCTAGACGCTATTAATCTGTCTTCCATTTCTAAAATTCTGCCACTTCAAAAAGTTATAAAAACAGAATTGTCCAGTACATAGTCATTGGGATTGGATTTTTTTTCCCTCAGCACAGTTTCCTGGTGATTAATCCAAGCTATTATGCCTTTCATTTCTATAGCAGTTTTGAGACATAATTCACATACCACAAAATTCACCCTGTTTTTATTAACAGGGCAGAATACATATAGCATAAAATTTACCATTTTAACCATTTTAAGGTGTGCGATTCAGTGGCATTAGGTATATTCACAATGTTCTGCAACCATCAACACTACCTTATTCCAGAACATTTTCATCACCCCAAAAGGAAATTTCAGTCTACTAAGCAGCCTCCTCATCCTCCCCTCCCCCAAGTACCCAGAGACACGTAATCTCCTTTCTGTCTCTATAGATTTGCCTATTTTGGATACTTCACATGAATGGAATCACACAATATGTGTCCTTTTGTGACTGGCTTCTTTCACCTAGCATAATGTTTTCGAGGATAATCCACATGGTAGCATGTGTCAGTACATCATTCATTTTTGTTGTGGAATAATATTCCACCATATGGATATACCACATTTTTGGGTTGTCTCTATTTTTTTTTTACATTACTGAAATAATGGTGCTATGAACATCTGTGTAGAAGTTACATGGATAGGGATGCCTGGTGGCTTAGTAGGTTGAGCATCCAACTGCTGATTTGACACAGGTCGTGATCTCATGGTTCATGGAATTGAGCCCTACGCTGGGCTCTGTGCTGGCAGTGAGAGGCCTACTTGGGATTCTCTTTCTCAACTATTTTTAACTTTTTACGTTCTATTTTCAACTTTCCTATAGGGGCTACCCCAGTTTGCAATCCCAACAGTACATAAGGTTTCCTTTTCCTCTATACCCTCGCCAATACTTGTTGTTTCTTGGGTTTTTGATTTTAGCCATTCTAACAGGTGTGAGGTGATAGCTCACTGTAGTTTTGATGTGCATTTCCCTGGTTATACAGAAATAAACCCACAACTATATGGTCAATTAATCTTTGAGAAAGGAGGAAAGAATATACAATGGGAAAGAGAGAGTCTCTTTAACAAATGGTATTGGGAAAATTGGACAGCTACCTGCAAAAGAATGAAACTGGCCCACTTTCTTATGCCATACACAAAAATAAACTCCAGATGGTTAAAGACCTAAATGTGAGATCTGAAACCATAAAAATCCCAGAAGAGAGCACAGGCAGTAATTTCTCTGACATGAACAGTAGCAACATTTTTCTAGGTATGTCTCCTGAGGCAAGGGAAACAAAAGCAAAAACAAACTATGCAGACTACATCACAATATAAAGCTTCTGCACAACAAAAGAAGTAATCAACAAAACAACAAGGCAACCTACTGAATGGGAGAAGATATTTGCAAATGACATATCTGATAAAGGGTTAGTACCCAAATATATAAAGAATCGATACAACTTAACACCCAAAAAACAAATAATCCAATTTAAAAATGGGCAGAATACAGGCACAGACATTTCTCCAAAGAAGACAAACAGATGACCAACAGACATCCATGCCTGGAAGTTTCTTGAGGGCAGGGATCATATTTTTTATCCCCTATGTGCCTAAAACAACTCTTATCCCAGAGCTTTATACTTTATAGGTGATCAACATATGCTTGGTACACCAAGTTGAGTTAATTGATTAGTATTTATTCAGGCTTTTGGGGATACAAGGTATAAGACTTAGTTCCTACCCTCAGGAACAATAACAGGTATTTAAAATGCTTTATACAGGTAATTCACAAGGTGAGACTTCTACATTGTTCTAACATACAGGTGTGGGAAGGGAAGTATTAGCATCCTAGTGAAATACTGAATTAGAACAAGATAAATGAAGGAAAGGAGAGAGGGAGGAAGGGAAGGAGGGATCTTAGCTAAGAAAGTTTATTACTCAAAACGTACCGAATTAACCCAGGAGCCCTGGGAAGACTGTGGTTTTGTTTTCTCTCATTAATTCCCCAATTCACTCTCGAATGAGGGGTCATTTGGTATTCCCACTTTTCATGTCTACTCAGCACTGAAACCTAAAGAGACAAGGGTCTGTAACTGAATATAGAGTAAAGAAAAAAACACCAAGCAAAGGGCATAGTTTTGGTGGTGCCATAGATAAGTTACAGCATCCCATTGCTTCTTCCAGATCACCAAATAATATTCTCAACCAGGGTTCTGAATGGGGATTAAACCCTAAAACTCTATGGCTGCACTGCAAGTAATAGATAAGGACCCTTCATTGCATCTACAATGGCACTGGTTATGTGCAGTCTTAGGCGAAATGAGAAGACAGTCATTTGAATAAGCTTCAGGGTTCTGTACTCCCAATGAGGGAGCCAGTCTAGAGTAAATGGACCTGGTAGTAAACAGCACTACTGTATAGGGCCTGTTGAAACAATGGGGAACAGAGTTTAATCATCATTCTTAGATGACCTGCTTCTGAGTCAGGGTTTCACATTCTAGGTTGCTAATTGGCCTACAAACCAGTCTTGTCCCATGCAATGGCTTATAAATCATCTGTGTTTATGAAGTACATGGACATATTTTACCTGCTCTGACCCTACCAAATAAAACACAAATTACCTAGGCAAAGGCATACACATAAAGCTTGTTTATTATTTTTTTTAAATATCAAAGGAAACTTTCTAATTTTTTCTGCAGTCTTAAGAATACCTGTTCTAGGAACAATATCACTGAGAAAAATATTAAGTTGTTTTAAGATATTTTATAATAAGGTAATTTCAGTTTCAAAGACCAAACCATATTTAGTTTACCATTTTGAGAACAGACAAGGGGTCGTTTTTAGAAGACAACTCTATTACTCAGAGAGAAGGAAGGTTCTCACGCATGAATTTGTTCCATTTCCAGCCCGCCTACCTCAGTCCACAGGACTGCAAGCCACATCAGCTGACATTCCTCCCAGCTTATAAACCAGCTTCAACTTCTCACCTACCCTGGGCACCCAGGACACCCACCACCTACAGGTAGGTGTTCGTTTTGCAATGACTACCATCTATCCTACATCTGTTTGCTCTCCAAACACTAGCTTTTGCATGTAGACCAGCAGACTAGCACACTTTGAAAACTTGAAGCAGTCTCCTCTCATCTGGTAGCCTGCACTGCCCTCTTTCCTGTCAACCTTCTAGAAAGTATGGATGTGCCTCACTTACTCCCATTTACTCACTTCTAATTCACTTTTGTGATAATTTAGAGGTTTTTTGAAACAATCCCAAATTTACTAAAAGTTTTAAATACAGTACAAAGCATGTTTTTTCCCCGAATCATTTGGGAGTAAGTTTGTACAAAAAAGGACTATATCTTACATAACTGTTATACAACCATCAAGGGGAGGAAATGAATATTTACATATCCCTACACCTAATTCTCAAACCCCACTCATGATTCACCCATTGTTCCAATCATATGCTTTGTAGCAAAAGGAGATAATTCAGAATCATGTATTGCATTCAGTTGTCATGTCTCTTTAATCCTCTGCAACCTGGGAGGGTTTCTCAGTCTTTCTTTGACTTTCATGACCTCAACATTTTTGAAGGATACAGGCCAGTAATTTTGTAGTAGAGAAGCCTTCCATTTGTGTTTGTCTGATGTTTTGTCATGAGGAGATTTAGTCTATGTATCACTGGTAAGGATAACACAAAATTGGTGTTATGTTCTTCTGAATCATTGGCACACTATTTCAATTTGTTCCAGTACTGATAATGTTCACTTACTACTTGATTAAGATGACGTCTGCCAGGCTTCTCAACTATAGGTTACTTTTCCTTCTGAAATTAAAAAATATTATGTGGGAGATATTTTCAAAATAAGTAAATATCCTATTCCTTATCAAAATTTTCACTCATTCATTTTTATATATCAGTGTGGACTCATGGATTCGTATCCTCTGGGCTGCAATCCGTAACTATCATTTATTTTGATGTTCTAATTGTGCCAGATTTTGCTAGTGGTAGCCTCTTGTAAGCTAGCTCCTGTGTCCTTTTGCTATGTCTCCATCATTCTTTGAGAATGTTTTCACTTTCTGACCTAATGAAATGTTCAAAGCTCATCTTATATTTTCTCTCATCCAAACCTGAAATCAGTGATTTCACCAAGGAGCCCTGGTTTCTTTCAGATATGTAAAAGCTAATATCTGGGTGCTAAATGTGCTCATTGATACTGGAGTATTGCTGCCTCAGGACCTCTTAGTAGAGAGAGCTAGGGAATGTACACACACACACTCACACTCATACACACACACACACACACACACACACACACACACGAGTAAAACACATTTACTTCTGTTTATTCATCCATTCATCCATCTTGAAAACTATGAGTTTATACTACAACCAGGTTCATTTCAGTTTTCCCCTTTTCTACATTTGTAACTCAGAGGTACCTCAAATTCAGCACGTCTAAAACCAAACATAACTTTTCTAGTTCTCCAAATCTGTTCACCCACCTAATTTCCCATCTCATTTAATACCATTTATCTTGATGCCCAAACCTTAGAATCTTTCTAGGTTCTTCCTTTGCCTCCACCTTCCACATCCAATCATTCACGGAGTCCTGCCTTTTCCATTTCTCGACTATCTCCAGGTGTGCACCATCTTTTTATCCACCAGCTTGTCTTAACGGATGAGTTAGACTTCTCGCTTTTCACACAGGCATTTGTGGCTACTTCCACTTCCGTTCAAAAACTTCCAGGAGCTTTTGTATCACACTCAGAAAAAATTCCAAAGGCTTTGCTATAGCTTTCCAGACCTTCTCATGACCAGAACCCCTATTCCGTCTGCCTTCATTTACAACGTCTGGAAAGCCACACTGGCCTCCTTGCTGCTGTGCAAACATGCTAAGCATGCCCCTGCCTCTCAGCCTTTTGCACTCGCCCTCTCTTCCCCTGAACACCTGCATGATTTGTTCTCTCACCTCCTTTGGGATTTTTCTCAAATAGTAACCTCTCAGCAAGGCTTTCCTTGATTCTTATGTAAAGATAGTCACCCCTCGACATTCACTATCCCCTTATCCAACTTTATTTACAGTCATAACCACTACAACTTTCTTATATTGTATCTCTTTGCCTACTACCAGTCTTCCCCAAAGTAACATAAGTTCCTTTAGCACATAGATTTCATAGGTTTTCTTTTTTTTCTTGGTCTCATTTATCGTTGTATCCCTAACATCCAGAACAATGTGTGACACAGAGTAGGTGCACAGTAAATATTTGGCGAGTGAACATTTCCTCCTGGTCTTCTTAGTTACACTGCACGGTAGCTTACTATTCTGTCATGTAGTATGTCATAATTAAATAATTCTCCTTATAACGGATGTTTAGGCTGCTTCTTTTTGTCCCCCATTATAAGGCACTGCTATCACGAAGAACATCGTGTGTGAATTTTTTTGTTTTTCATGAATGAAATTTCTAGGAGTTTCTGGGTAAAAGAGTTTATCATTATTGTTATATGTTATGCACTGCTCTCCAAAATACTTGTAATGTTTACAAATTACAAGAGCAATAATTGTGTATAGAAAGTCCTATAGTTTTTCTAAATAATATATATAATTCAAAAGTTTAAATTATTACAGAGGCATGTGACGCAAAGTTTCCGTCCCATTCTCGTCCCCCATTCCCCTAGTCCCCCTATACCCTCACAGATACTCACTGTTGTTTGTTTTCATGTATCCTTCCCCAGTTTCTCTCTCTCCCCCTCTCCTTCCTTCCCTCTCTCTCCCTGTCTCTTTTATATGCTTCTTTTTATCTATGAACTGTGTGTTCATATCCTTTGCTCATTTTTATGTTGGGTATTGGCTTTTTCTCTATTTCTATGGGCACTCTGCATATTAGAGAAATTGGCTTTGTAATATGGATTGCAAAGATATAGTCCCAATTTGCCATACTTTTGACTTTACCATGCAAATTTAATAGAATTTATTATTATTTTCTTTTGGAGGTTTTGGATGCTAAGTCACAGTTAGAAAAACTTCCACCTCAAGATAACTCTCCTATGATTTCTTCTAGAATGTTTTAGTTTTTATCCTTAGATCTTTGATCCACTTGGAATTTACCCTGGTGTGGGATAAGGGACACAGATCCCATTTTATTTTAATTTTTCCAGATGACTCATCTATTGTCCTTACGCCACTTATTGATTAATCTTTTCCCAGTTTTCTGAAATACTTGTATTATTTACAGAATTCCTACATATATCTGGGATTTTCTTTTTCTGTTCCATTGGTTTATCTATTACATGAAGGGAGAAAAACCCTTTAATTTTAAAAAGTGGCTTTCATTAAGCAAAGGGAAAAAAAGGTAGACAAATCAAAAAACAGACTCTTAACTATAGAGAACAAACTGATGGTTAATAGAGAGGAGGTGGGGGTGGGGGAAATAGGTAAAGGGGATTAAGAATACACGTACACGTATCTTGTTGATCACTGAGTAAAATATGGGATTGTTGAATCACGATACTGTGAAATGAATGTTAACTACATTAGAATTCAAAAATTAAAAAAAAATTAAAAAAGAAGTGGCTTTCATGAATTTCTGCTTCTAATAGCCAGATGTTACCCATCTTATGTGTTTTTGTGAAAAATAAAGGAATTAACTCCCACCTGGGAGTTATTTCCCACCTGACTCTCATGTTCTGGTCTCTCTTCCACTACAAGTTCAAAACCAATTTATTTTTTTCAGCTCAGTGTTTAATGGCACCTCTATTTCAAGAAAGCCATGCTGAACTCTAGACTCCCACTGTTGAGCCTCCCAAGTGCCCACCACCTCAGTTAACTGACAACCACCAAACCAGTAACCTCACGGTCATCCTCTTTCCCTCTATCACCCCACACCCAGTCATCAGCAAATAACATGCACTCCATCTTTAAAACAGATCCCAACCTTTCAGTTGTCAACACCCCCTCACCAGCACTCTGGTCCAGCCACCAGTCCCACCTGTCTGATTTGCTGACACAGCCTCCTAACTTGTTTCCTGTTCCTACTCTTGTGCCTCAACATTCCATTTGATCTAGAGCAGCCAGAGCAATCTTTCCAAAGTACAGATCAGATCACATCAATCCAATCCCATACTTAAAACCTTAAAGTTTCCTCATCACACTTGGCATCAAGCTGCCTGCCTCCCCTCTGTACTCATCTTCTGTCATGGAGCCCGACCGTGAGATCATACATAGACCTGAACCAGAATCAAGGGTTGGGCGCTCAACCGACTAAGCCTCCCAGGTGCCCCCAGCTTGTCTCGACACATTTGTTAATATATGGAATATCTATGCACACTAAGATTTGCTTATTTCAAAAAAATTCTTAAAGTGCACCTCAACTGTGCATAACCACTTTTAGCATCTATTAATTAAATTTCCCTTTTAAATCGCAGCTCAATAGCTGTAGTCTACAGCATAAGAGTTTATAGTTTTAACACTTGTTACTAAGTAAGGTATCCAGTAATTTTGGGACTTTGAAATCTTTTAAAAAGACAGAACACTAAGTTAAAAGATAGAAATCTAGTCTTGCATATTCTGCATTCCGTAGCTACTGGCATTCTAAAATGAAATTTTAAGACTGTGGAGATTTGCTGTTTTCCTATTCTTCTTTCAGGTATTTTTATTGCTCTCTTCCTAGTGAGCTCTTTCTAACTCTTTTGGTGGATATGAACGATTCCAGTTGCCTTCTATGGGGCTCCCTAAACTCCAGAGACTGGGAAGCAAACTCTTCGTGTCTGGGGTTCCCCTGTGGCTGAAGTCCCCAGTGTGACTGAGGGCCTGTCAATCAAAGTCAGAAGTGATACCAAGTCCGAGCACCCGATTCTGCCACTTGTGCCAGCAAGCCTAACAGTGACAAAGCTCTCAGGGATTGACGAATTGCTTTGGAGGGTCAAAGGCAAGAATGTGGCATCTGGCTTGCTGATTCAGCTTGTAGCTCACACAGAGTGGCTCTAGAGTGGGAAGCGGTAGTGAGAGTTTTCTGATAATACAGCCGCCTACTGTTAGCAGTGGCTCTGGAACTGGTACAGAAGCGAAGCACCAGGTACCAGGTTGTAGAAGAGACCGCAGCTCCCACGGTGGCCTGGTTCTTCAGTGTTGCTCTGACAGTATTTCTTAAAAATCCAGTATCATCTGTTTCTTTAGTTTCCCCAATGATTCTACACGGCTTCTGAATCCTTCAATAAATATCTTTCTGTTGAGTTGGATATAGTAGACTTCTTTGTCACTGAGCCTGACTGATTTTCTCTGATATGCACATTCTACTGAAAAGTGGAATTGGGGGGTGAGGGAACTCTATATATTCTTCTCTGGTAAATCATCAACAACTGAGAAGGCAAGAACAAAATCAGAAACAAAATAAACTTGGTGTTCACTTTTGTAGAAATAGTGTATCTCTTTGAGAGGCAGGTGAAATCAGAAATGAACGATTTCACTTATCTAGCCGAGAAAGCAGACACCTAATTAATTTTTTGGACGTGGGCCTCTTACTATATAATTTTGATGGCTTGCAAGAAAAAATCTGCAAGAAAACATTATTTAAAATGTGTATCAAGAATTAAAGAATTTCTACATGGGAATCCATCCTGAAAAAAATGCCAAAATGAGTGACACACACAAAAAAGGAAGAGTACACTCAGATAATTCTATGTTTCTATTTATTGTTTAGTACAGTTTTGATTAGGCAACCACAACTAAAATGCTCCTCAGCTAAGGATCCCACATTTTCATAAAAACAATTTCTGATGTTAAAAATGCTCTCAGTATTTGATAGCCAGTAGCTAAGAATACCTAGTTCCTACCTGACCAAACAATATTTTAAGAAGTATTTAAGAATGCACATTCTTCCGATACCACAGTCACAGATCATAGAAACTATAGCATCTAGGCACCAGAGACTCATAAACAAATGGTAAACCATTCAGGGGAGACTTCTTTCAAATAGGGACTTTTCGTGCAGATGACCTCCTGAAATGATTTAGAGCATGTGATAATGCTGCCATGTAAGGAAGACTAACAGAGATGAAGGAGAAGAGAGGCCCCCTGGGGATCAGGAATGGCACAGTCACTGAGGCTCACAGACAGAAGTTCTTATACAAGCTCCTCCCAAAATGCTTCATGATGACAGTAAATGGTAAAAGTGCCATTTATGGTTGTGGTGATACCGAAAACTATCTGAGCGACAGGAAAGAAATAATAAATGAGTACAATAATTTTCAAAAGCTCTATCTATAGAACAATTTTGAGTGAAAGATCTTTTCCTTGGGCTATAGACAATCCGTCCCAGTAGTCAGAGCTACATATCAAACGTTCCAAAACAGAGCATTCCTACTTCCAAAGTCTCTATCTGGCCATGATTACTGAAGCTAGTATCAATTCTATAATGCTTTAAAATGAACTTGTACTTAAGCCATTCTTCAACAAAAGGAACCTGAACTCCTTGGAGAAATGGTTGATTCTTGGACTGAGACAGGAAATGTACAAGATGAGCCTGAGTATCCTGTGGTGCCAGGAAGTAAGAAAGTACTCATAACAAAGCTGAGAACTCACAAGGACAGGGCTAAGGCAAAGAGACAAGAGAGTAGACGGAAAGGGGTTCAGTGGCAAAAGATGGAAGTTTGAGCAACAAAATAAATCAAATAGTATTGAAACATCACCCAAATTACAAAATAAATATCACAAGTCCATACTGATAAAAGTAGTTAAAAAAGTGGGGGAGAAGAATTCCAAACAATCATTCTACTACATGGAGGGGGATCAGAAACCTTCCCTTCTTAGGTGTGGGCTACACATAGTGACTTCCTTCCAAAGACCTCATGATGGAAAGGGCACAAAAGTGTAACTTTACAGTGGAGAAACCTGACAAGAATACCTCAGCTAAGTGATCAAGGCCAATATCAACAATTATTAATGTTGACAGTATATGCCATTGACATGGTGTGATAAAAACGTCACTTTACCTCTGTGATCTTCCTCCAAGAACCCCAGTGTAATCATGAGTAATAAACCAGATAAATATCAATCAAGGGGATTCTAGAGAATACTTGACCAGTGCTCCTCACAACTATCAAGGTCATCAAACAACAAGAGAAGTCTAAGAAACTGTCACAGCCAAGAGGAGCCTCAGGAGACTGATGACTGATGACTACATGTAATGTACTATTCTGGGCAGGACCCTGGGACAATGAATAATAAATAAAACAATAGGTAAAAACCTAAAAAATGTGAAAAAAGCAAGGATTTCAGATGATTAAAAAAAGCACATTGACATATGTTCAAAAACTAGTCCAGGTCTGTGTCAGACATTAGCCCTAAAGCTGAGGCTTCTGGTAGACATTTGGTGATCAGTACACTGGGAAGGGATAATTCTATCATATTCCAGTTTTATTGAGATATAATTGATATTCAACACTGTATTAGTTAAAAGTGTACAGCATAATGGGATAATATTTTTCTTGACTGGCATGACTATTTTACTATTTTGTCACTAATATGTTTCCAAACTGCTACAATTTCAGATTCAATCTTATTTCTTTATTTTACTTTATTTTTATTTTATTTTTTATTTTTTTAATCTTTATGTATTTTTGAGAGAGAGAAAGACAGGGCGTGAGCGGGGGAGGGGCAGAGAGAGAGAGAGAGAGGGAGAGACAGAATCTGAAGCAGGCTCCAGGCTCTGAGCTGTCAGCACAGAGCCTGACACGGAGCTCGAACTCACGGACTGCAAGATCGTGACCTGGGCCGAAGTTGGATGCTCAACTGACTGAGCCACCCAGGCGCCCCTTATTTCTTTTTTAAAAATGTTTATTTATTTATTTTGTGAGAGAGACAGAGAAAGAGAATTCCCAAGCAAGCTTTGCGCTGACTGCATGGAGGCTTCTTGTGATCCTCTCTCTCCCTCTCTCTCTGCCCCTCCCCTGCTTGTGCTCTCTCTCAAAATAAATAAATTAATTAAAAAAAAAAAAAAAGAGTTGGATGCTTTATCGACTGAGCCACCCCAATCTTATTTCTTAGTACAGCATTCATCAATTCCTTAGAAAGCATTTCTGGCTAAATTTCTCTACACAGAGGGAAATCATTCCCTTTGTGGGTGGGTTTTCTTGCCCAAGGCAGCACAGACCGCCACCAACTATGCCTGATTTTTACCCACTGGGAAGTAGGTGAGCATGTTAGCTTCCTATTCCCTCCCAGAGGTCAAGGCAGCTTGGCCCAAACAACTTCTTCTTAAAGGTAATCTGTTTTTTTATTTGATGCTTGCTTATAGTTCTTCCACAGTTCTTTTACCTGGGAATAGAGCAAACCTCAGGGTCCTACTCTCAGCTAACATGTTACCTGATGATATACTGTATATGCTTTCTGGGTCAAGGTGTTCAAACTTTTATAGCCAGAAATATAAGACATTCACAGGAAACTTTAGTTATCCTCATGGATGATAAAACTTTTCCTCTAGCTGTTTGCTACTTCGTTATTCTATTTCTGTGGGACTGACGAACTACAGCAGAAATCAGAAGCAGTGATCTAGTTGACAAATGTTTTGTGAACGTAAGTCAGTGAATGTTGCATAGACTAGGTGGTACCCGCACAGGTCCTGGGCCAGGTGAGCACAGTTCCTTTGGGCTGGTCAAGCCCGGGCCCAGCAGTCAGGCTATCCTCTGGCTCAGGCTAGGGAATGATGCTCAAGGAGAAATAGTGTCTTTAATGAATATTTTTGCTGATTTCAGGGTACATAAAGAGTGCAGGTTTTCCCCTTAGGGACACAGTGAGTCAGAATATGAAGTCTTCTGTCTCACTTTTCTATTTGAAAAAAAAATTCTTTTCTCTTTGCTTTTAAGAGCTGCATCTGGGATCTAGATGAGAATCTAGACTAGACTTGAGATTATTTTTAACTTAAGTTCACTATGCTTTTTTCAAATCATACTATTGTGCCATGTACCCTGAATATGTCTCATACATATTAAGTGATAGTAATGATGAATGCAGTTAGTCAAAAGACACTCTCTGTCTCCTTCCCCTCTCTTTTCAACCACATTTAGTGAGTGTCTGCCATGCACCAGGCCCTGCTTCCTAGGCTAGGGATGCAAACCTCAATGAGACAAATTTCTTATACTGATGAAGTTTGTAGTCTTGGGAGATCTACAGAAAGATAAACTCAGATTTTATTCTAAAGTAGCTCATATGATATGCCCCAAGTGGGGAAAAGTAAAAAAATACCAAAAATTCCAAAACTTTTAGTTTAAAATTCAACACACAGACATGAATCAGAATGGTTAAATGAAAAAATACTGAAAAAAAAAAACCAAAAAAACAAAAAAACCCCACCAAAACACCAAATACTGTTCAGGATGCAGAGCAACTGGGTCACTCATACTTTGCTGCTGGGAATGTAAACTGGTCCTCCCACTCTGGAAACATTTTGGCAGTTTCTTACTAAACTAAACGTGTAACTACCCCATGAGTCAGCAACTGCACTTTTGGGCCTTTATCCCAGAGAAACGAAAACTCAGGTTCACACAGAAACCTGTACAGGAATGTTCATAGTCACTTTAATCAGTCCAGCTGTCTTCCAACAGTGGAATGTTAAATCAGACTGTAGTAGGTCTATACCATGGAGCACTACTCAGCAAAAGACAAAAACAAAAACAAATCATTGATACTTGCAGCAACTTGGATGAATCTCTAGGGAATTATGCTGGGTGAAAAAAAGCCAATACCAAAAGGTTATGTACTGTATATTTATATAGCACTTATACAATACTCTTGAAAGGAGAAAATTAGAGAAATGGAGAACAAGCTTAGTGGTGGCCAGAAGGGTAGGGTATGAGGAAGTACACTGGGAGGAAGGTGGGACAAGAGGGAAGTGGATGTGGTTATAAACAGGCAACAGGAGAGAGCATTGTAGTATTGAAGACGTTTAGTGTCTCAATTGTGGTGGCCCATACATGCACTTATACATGTAATAAAACTGCATAAAACTAAACATACAAGCACACATACAAGACAAGTACATTATATCAATGTAATATACTGGTTGTGACATCGTACTATAGTTTCACAAAATGTTAACTACAGGGGAAACGAGGTAAAGGAAGCATGGGGTCTCTCTGTATTATTTCTTACAACTATATGTGACTCTACAACTATCTCAATAAAAACTCTAATTTAAAAAAGACAAAAATGGACTTCAAGTTGTATTACAAAGCTGTAATCATCAAGACAGTATGGCACTGGCACAAAAAAAGACACTGAGATCAATGGAACAGATAGAGGACCCAGAAATGGACTCACAAACCTATGGCCAACTAATCTTTGACAAAGCAGGAAAGAATATCCAATGGAATAAAGACAGTCTCTTCAGCATGTGGTGCTGGGAAAACTGGACAGCGACCTGCAGAAAAATGAACCTGGACCACTTTCTTATACCATACACAAAAATAAACTCAAAACGGATGAAAGACATAAATGTAACACAGGAAGCCATCAAAAGCCCCGAGGAGAAAGTAGGCAAACACCTCTTTGACCTTGGCTGCAGCAACTTTTTACTCAACACGTCTCTGGAAGCAAGGGAAACAAAAGCAAAAATGAACTACTGGGACCTCATCAAAATAAAAAGCTTCTGCACAGTGAAGGAAACAATCAGCAAAACTAAAAGGTAACCAACGGAATGGGAGAAGATATTTGCAAATGACATATCAGATAAAGGGTTAGTATGCAAAATCTATAAAGAACTTATCAAACTCAACACCCAAAAAACAATCCAGTGAAGAAATGGGCAAAAGACATGAATAGACACTTCTCCAAAGAAGACATCCAGATGGTCAATCGACACATGAAAAAATGCTCATCACTCATCATCAGGGAAATACAAATCAAAACCACACTGAGATACCACCTCACACCCGTCAGAATAGCTAACATTAATAACTCAGGCAACAACAGATGTTGGTGAGGAACATGTGGAGAAAGAGGATCTCTTTTGCACTCCTGGTGGGAAATGCAAACTGGTGCAGCCACTCTGGAAAACAGTATGGAGGTTCCTCAAAAAATTAAAAATAGAACTACCCTATGACCCAGCATTTGCTGGTCAATCCCTTGGTATTGATCCAAGGGATACAGGTATGGTGTTTCGAAGGGGCACATGCACCCCAATGTTTATAGCAGCATTATGAACAATAGCCAAAGGATGGAAAGAGCCCAAATGTCCATCAATGGATGAATGGATAAAGAAGATGTGGTCTATATATACAATGGAGCATTACTCGGCAATCAAAAAGAATGAAATCTTGCCATCTGCAACTATGTGGATGGAACTAGAGGATATTATGCTAAGTGAAATCAGCCAGAGAAAGACAAAAATCATATGACTTCACTCATATGAGGGCTTTAAGAGACAAAACAGATGAACATAAGGGAAGGGAAGCACAAATAATATAAAAACAGGGACGGAGACAAAACATAAGAGAGTCTTAAATATGGAGAATAAACAGAGGGTTACTGGAGGGGTTCTGGGAGGCAGGGAATGGGCTCAATGGGTAGGGGCATTAAGAAATATACTCCTGAAATCATTGTTGCACTACATGCTAACTAACTTGGATGTAAATTAAAAAAATAAATAAAACGTTAAAAAAATAAAAAATAAAATAAATATTTAATATGTTAGTGACAGTTTTCAAATTTATTGATTTAAGTCTCTCAACAATAAAATTGATCACATTCTTTCAAAAAATAAAAATAAAAATAATAAAAAAGACAAAAACACCAAAAATAACACAGCGTTAAAACTTTACTGAACACCTCTATAGCTTTCACTACCAAAACATGCCTGTGGGCTCTGCGTCAGGCAATAATTAAAATTACTATTGTTTCCATCATACACACATCTACCAACAAGACACAAGAAATAGTGAGATTCAAAGTGAGCATCTGTCCAAGTAGTATCTTTCTATCACAACTTTGATTTGGTAATAAAGCAGGTTTAAGCATCTATAATATTTATAGAGACTTAGAACCCAAGATGCTTATTCACAAAGGACATGTTGGAACCTTTCCAGTCATGTCCCTCCGTGGTATTATGTGAGCTGCTTTCATTTACGGCTCAGGACAGTCTAGGCAATGTGTCCACGTGTCTGAGGTAGAATGTGGACATGTGGACTCATCTCTTCCAGTTTTGACCCAAGTGGTAACACTTTACTCTTAAAATATATGAGTAATAGTGCCATGCAGTGATATCTGACAAGAAGGGATTTCCTTCCATCTTTTTCTTTTTTTACTTTTCCTCTTTACTTCACATTTGAAATCTACTTTTCCACATCTTTATACCTGTTTTGTTTTTTAAATTATCACTTCCATGTCTAACCTTACAAAGAAAAAAAACCAAACTTTCTACATCATCTCATGCACAATAGGTAGCACGGCATGAAGGCTTAACAACAGCAAGTAGTAACACTTGGCCCTATTGGTTCTGTTATCATTCCTTTCCCAACGAAAAACCATCTGAGTCCTTTAACTGCTACTCACACAGCTACGAAAAGCAAGAGGTGTGACACTGAAATGTTCAGTAACGTTTACTTTTTTTCTTCATCAAGCGGTCTGAGCAACATTCTGATTGAAAAGATGACTTTGGTTCAAAAATATGTTTTGGGGGAGGGGCACCTGGGTGGGTCAGTTGGTTAAGTGTCTGACTCTTGATTTCAACTCGGGTCATGATCTCATGGTTTGTGGTTAGAGCCCTGTGTTGGGCTCTGTGCTGGCAGTGTAGAGCTTGCCTCGGATTCTCTCTCCCTCTTTCTCTCTCTGCCCCTCCCCCACTCTCTCTCTCTCAAAAAAAAAATGTTTTAGGGGAGCAAGGCTGACTCAGTAGAGCATGTGACTCTTGATCTCAGAGTCATGAGTTCAAGTCCTGTGTTGGGCATGGAGCTTAAAAAAATAAAAATAAATAAAAATGTTTTAGACATCATAAGACAGTGTTATTCATATTAATTTTTCCAAACACAGACTGACTGTGACTACAGACTGACTGACTGTTTCAGACACCTGTTTCAACATCCGGGTTCTTTACAAGTGGAGCTGACAGTAAATTACTTGTATTTCAAATAAAAAGTCATAACTTTTGTTTTTTCTATTACCTGTACCAGTGCAGGTTTCCATTCTAGTGAAAAAGAATAACCATTCTTATGCTCTAGCCAGTGGTTCTATATGATCACTGTTCTAGTGAGCTACAGAATGTGAAACAACTTAGCTGCTATATTTATAAAATCAAATTACTCTATGCCCTTATTTGCTTTAAAGGCTCAAAGTTGGGGCGCCTGGGTGTCTCAGTTGGTTGGGTGTCCAACTTCAGCTCAAGTCATGATCTCACGGTCCATGAGTTTGAGCCCCGTGTCGGGCTCTGTGCTGACAGCTCGGAGCCTGAAGCCTGCTTCAGATTCTGTGTCTCCCTCTCTCTGACCCTCCCTCGTTCATGCTCTGTCTCTCTCTGTCTCAAAAATAAACATTAAAAAAAAAAAATTAAAAAAAAAAGGCTCAAAGTCAAATGGACCTGGTTTTGAGTTCTACCTTAGCCTGAGACGAGACTTCAGCCTCTTGCCCTTTCAGCAGACTGAGCAAGGGGTACACTCACACGCACATCTCCAACTTGCTAGCCTTTTCCATTAGTGCAGTGCAGAGTGCTACCAGCAGGTACTACATGGATAGTTTATGTGCTTTCTTTCATTAGTTCCTCAACAAACAAAGAAAAACACAAGTACTTGGCATATCGTAAATTTCCAACCAAGTTATCTTCTCCCCACCCAGTACATAGTCAAATTGAAATGTTGCATAGAATGAATGAAGACAATTATAGTTTGCTGACATTGTTTGGGCTAGGAACAAAATGTTTCATGACCTGAACTTAAAAGAAGTAGTATAAAAAAGCCTAGAAGAGGGGTGGCTGGTTGGCTCAGCTTGGTCATGAATTTGAGCCCCACACTGGGTACAGAGATTACTTAAATAAATAAATAATTTTCAAAAGAGACTAAAAGAAGGGTGCCTGGGTGACTCAGCTGGTTAAGTATCGGACTCTTGGTTTTGGCTCAGGTTATGATCTTGCAGTTTCGTGAGTTGGAGCCCCACATTGGGCGTTGAGCTGACAGTGCAGAGCCTGCTTGGGATTCACAGTCTCCCTCTCTCTCTGCCCGTCTCCCGCTCATGCTGTCTTTGTCTCTCTCAAAATAAGTAAATAAATTAAAATAAATAAACAGAAGATAACATACAAAATGATTATACATATGGTGGAATTAGAACAATTTTTCTATTTGTGCAAAATTTGAAACTTTCTATAGTGTCACTATATTGCTTTTATCATTTAAGGTTACACTAAAAATATTAATGGACCAGGCTGTCACTTGCATGGTCTTATTACTTCATGCACAAACAGTGAAAGAGTGCAGTGTTGAGCAATGCCGTTTGTATTTTGAGTGTTGCCAAGCCTAGTCTATGCTTGGGTACTATGTGTTAACTCAAATTTCAGAGCAGGCAAAACTTTGTCGTTTGTTTGAAAAAGATGGTATGGTAGTTCGACTGGGTATTTCACTATCAGTAGAGTCAATCACATTACAGGACATGTCAAAATGGAATTAAAATGTAAATAGCTGTTATGGTATGTAATGAAAAAAGTTGTGAAAAAACATTTCCTAACCCCCTGCCATTTTTCTAAAAATAGTCCATTCCAAAGGGTTTAACTCAAAATATGTTCCATTTGGGTGTTGGGGAGGGGGATGTGTGTGCAGAATTCTCTTTTACATCTGTGACTCCTGCAAAAATATCTGGCAGTACATTCAGTTCTGTGTCTTAAAACCTCACAGGGCCAATTTAAAAATAATATTATAAATGCTCATGGTTATCATCACTTAACTAATCTAAAGCAATAAAACTGTTGGCCCTTTAGTCTTCTCATATCATCCCAAGGTAACGGCTGAATGGTGGCCTCTGGTCTCATTATTAAGACTTAGTTTGTCACAGAGTAAATTTCATATAAACCAAGGAGCTGTATTTCACTGGCTTTCCAGAAAATAAGCTACAAGTATCAATGAAAACTGCGTTTTGATTCTCTGAATTTTTGATGAATTGTGAACTCTGAAAAATCAAACAAAAATTATTTGTCAATTCTTCATTCCTTTTTTTTATTAAAAAAATTTTTTTTTACATTTATTTATTTTTGAGAGATAGACAGAGTGTGAACAGGAGAGGGGGAGAGAGAGAGGGAGACACAGAATCTGAAGCAGGCTCCAGGCTCTGAGCTGTCAGCACAGAGCCCATATGGGGCTCGAACCCATGAACCGTGATATCATGACCTGAGCCGAAGTCGGAGGCTTAACCGACTGAGCCACCCAGACGCCCCTATTCTTCATTCCTTTTATGTACTCTAAGCAAATAAAATCTAAGTCTATTTTCGAGACACAAATTTCCTTTTTCACCATTTGCCTGATATATTTATTGTGATGATTTGTGAATCCAGTATTCTTCTGTGCTACTTTTTACTCTAAAAATATGCAGTCATAGTTATGTGCTTTTAAAATTAATTAACTAATTCATGAAGTATGCAATATTAGGAGGTAAGACCTAAGTGATTATAAACAAACGCCTACATTTTGATTTTAAGAGCTGCTTGTAAATTAATCCTAATACAGGTTTTTCTTAAAATCTGTTGTTATAACTAAGTTCAAAGCCTTAAATCAAAGACTGTGTCCTTCATTCTCCCAGTATTACCAGGCCCTGGGGCAGTCGAGGTTCTGGTCTGGAGTCTGCCCCAGGGAGGAGCAGAGACTTGGGCTCATACTTACCCTCTACCACCCAGGACCTACATGAGCTTCAGCAGTTTGAGTGCTGGGAAATTTTGGCACTCTCACTGGGGTGCGCCTTGGTCTCTTTATGGCTCCCTCCCTTCCTATGGAGCCCCTCATTCCTCCTGCCTCCCCCTTCCCTGAGGATGCCTGGGGTTGGTCACATTTTCGCTCTTACTAGTCTGTAGGTCTCCCTTTAAGGTCTCATTTCAGACTACGGCACTGTGTCTTCCTTCCACTGGTTACAGTTTTCTGTTTTTTCACTCCGAAGTGCTAATAAATGGACTTGATCTATACTCCACAGGAATAAGAACCACATAGGCCACACAGGTTCACCCAAGTGCAGGGGGTTACAGGTCAAGTGACATTTGCTGAATAAGAAATTAGTCATCTTTTCTGTAGAACACTTAGCCCATACGTACCTCTCAAGTTTGGATATGTGAGCCATGATGACACGTGTAGGTAACTAAGAGAAGCTACATTTCCTCTCAAGTTCTACCCCTCTGGAAAGATCAGGTCTACACTCATCAGAAGGCAGCTCCAAATTGCCCTTGGTAAGTATACTGTTACATGTACAATCAATAATGATATTCCACAGCAATCTAAAGCCCACAAAGCACTTTACACATCTCTTCAACACTATAAAACAATGTGTAAATGTGTAATAAAAATATTGTTCTCTCTGCTTAATAGTGAGAAAACTAAAGCTCAGAAGCAGTAATTAAGCTGCCCCATGTCATAAGACCATGTGGAGTACCAGAGCTGGCACTGGAATTTAGGGACTTTAAATACAAATGCTATTCTTTCCCACCCATCTCTATTGCTTTTCTCAGGATGTACATTAAAATGCTTTCATCCATATTTTTATACTATTTACACTTTTTCATCATGTGCTTTCCATTTGCCCTGGTGTGTTCGTTCTCTCACTTGCAAACCAGAAGTCCCAGCATAACAGTTGTGATTTTTACCTTACTTTGGTTCACAAATTTGGTATACCCTCTGTATCATTTTGTAGTTCAACATATTTGAGAGACAAAGTATGCAGAGAAATCCCAATGTTTCTAAATGTCACATAATTTTACCACATGGGACAGTAGCTATTTTATCTGAAAATTAATACATTAAGTCCTGTAATTTTACACATTCTTTTCTGTATGTAGTTCAAAAACACACAAGCATATACTTGTACCTTCAAGTATTATTTTGATGTGTAGGGTGGGAAGTTGAAACTGTAGTAAACAGTGGCTGAAAATTCTCTTACCCTTCAAAGGAAATACAAGACATAAAAAAATTATCCATTTGTATAGGTCATGGGCTGGCAAACTATGACCTATGGGACAAATACTGCCTGTCACCTATCTCTGTAGATAAAATTTTATTGGAACACTGCAATGTTCATCTGTTTACATATTGTGTGTCTATGGCTGCTTTCACACTACAATAGCTGAGTTGAGTAACAGAAACTGTGGTATGGCCTACCAAGCCTAAAATACTGTGTTTGCCAACTCTTGGTCTACATAAATGAAAAAAAAAAAATTAAGACCTACTGTGTGGCAGGCATCTCATCTTTGTTATCTCATTTAATTTCCTAAACAATCCTGTGAGTTAGGTGATAGCTGAGTACCTATTATCAGAATAACACATGTAATTACTAAATCTCTAATACGGTCATACTCTCTTCTGGGGAGAAAGAAAGTGGAAGGAGAGAGGGGAAGAATCAAGGACAATTTCTTCTTAGGAGACCTATTCAGGCTGGGATCCTATGAGAGGTGGCTGTATCTCTTCAAACAGCTGCTCGCTTAAAGAATCTTAGCCCTCAGGGCGCCTGGGTGGCTCAGTCAGTTGAGTGGCTGAGTTGAGGTCATTATCTCATGGTTCATGGGTTCAAGCCCCATGTTGGGCTCTGTGCTGACAGCTTGGAGCCTGGAGCCTGCTTCAGATTCTGTATCTCCCTCTATCTCTGCCCCTCCCCAGCTTGCGCTGTCTCTCTCTCTCTCTCAAAAATAAACGTTAAAAAAAAAAAAAATCTTAGCCTTCATATTTTCATGACTTAATCATTCAGTGCTTTTCAAAGGCCTAAGCTCATTTTTGCATATAAATTAAGTTTAAAAGGAGGATATATTTTCTACTTTCTAATGAGACTGATCTAGGAAGTAGCTGAGCTCCACAGATTCTTGGCCAGTATTAGAATACTGGCTAAATTGGTTTTTACTTTAATCCCCAAACAAGGTACACATGAATTCAAATAAACACTGTCCATTCAAATGTTTTCCATTTCCCATTTCCATATCTCTAGATAGAAATGAATATATAATTAATAAATATAATGTAAATAATATATATTCATTTCTATTTTATTTCTACATTTCTATATTTAACTTTTTAGAAATCATTTAAATAGAAATATATATAGACAGACATATATATTTTTTCACTGCTATCTAGCTATTAATGATTCCTAAAAAGTTAAATTTTGCCTTTAGTCAAAGTTCAACTTGTGAAAAGCTAAAGCAATATGAACAGTTCTATTTAACTTATTCAGAAATGGTTGGGTAAATTATTTTCCACCCCCTATAGGATGATGATTCCTTGTTGTGACTAGAGGAAAAACAACTTCTCCACCCAATTTTTAAGATGCTGATGGGAAAACATTCTAGCTCTCTTCAAAAGTGTCATCCAAGGAAGCAAAATCTGTGAAGGATGGCTAGTTTAATAGGGAAAGCTATCTATATTTTTGAGTTCCTTGTTTGTTTTCAAGGATGGACCTTAGGGAGTTCCTGTATTTTAACAGAGCCATTCTAAATCACATCCCATGACAGACTGAGTGAGTTCATGTAAACACAGTCAGTGGTATCATGAGTAACAAAATCTGTTTCCATCAGAAGCCCTTTATCCTGCGTAAGAGACCTGTACACTAATAGGCGGCCCAGGCTAACATTAACCAGCTACAGCTGGTTCAATGCTATAAAAAGAACTAATGAAAACACAAACACTAAATCTCTACTCCACTTCAGCCAGGACGTCAAGCCTGCACAAAGACAACCCTTTCCAAATATTCTCTGTGAATGAACTGGCTGGGCCTGGTTTTCTGAAGTTGTTTACTGAACAGTGTGTGCAAGGACTCACTGAGCACTGAGGTGGGGGAGGGCAGGAATCCCATGATCTATTAGTGCAAAAAGCCAACTTTCCAGATGATCTTGGATTTAGTTCTATAATAAACAGGGGGCAGAGAAAATTTTCAACAGCAGGGCTAAAGTACTTTGAGCAATTTCTTAAACACACACACACACACAAATATACACTTTGAATACTTAGATTTTTGTTATGAAAATGTATCATTAAAGCTGAGATAAACTGATGCCTTATCAGATATTCTAAATTCTTAAGTAAATGTAAATAACTTCTTATTAAGTGAGTTACTTTCCAAGAGGAAGCAATCTTTTGATGAAGAAATTATCACTATTTTAATTCTTTATACAAGCTAAAAGGTCCAGACTTTTAGTGCAAGAAGGGATCATGGTGATTTTCTCCCGTCTTGTCATCTCACAAAGGGATCATCTGGGGCTCCAAGGATCCTTAGCCCGCCTGCCTTAGACCACACTGCTTGGTGGCATAAAAAACCTGGATATCCTGGCACCCCAAACTGTTTCTCTATTCCATCTTGTGCTAGATGTGGCTAAATGAACATAGCCAAGAATAAAATGAACAGAGAGCCTGGCTTACTTCATAAAATCATGGGTTTTGACCTGAGTCTTTTAATGTATGAGGTTATTTGCAACGTCAACTGAAAATTTAGGGAGTTTCCTTGGCACTTCTTCACGGTCTTGAATAGGCTGAAAGTGTTATTCAATAAACTATTCTGCTGGATAAAAGAGTTTTTGCCTTGGATGTGCAGGGCTGATGCGTGTGCCAGAGGCATTAATCTGCAGTGCGGATGCTAATTCATATGTCATCACCATCCCTCCCCAGAACTCCAGTCCTGTACTTCCATCTGCCTGTGTGACGTCCCACTAGGGTGTCCTGTCATCACCTCCATTTGTACATTCTGCTGAGGCACCCACATGCAGATTAATGTCAGACACCGAACCACAGATCCAGGAAGCTCAGAGAACACCAAGCAGGATAAATGCCAAAAAGCCCACCAAAACCCAAAAAACAAAACCCTGAAACCCTGCACCTCTCCATATTATTCCCAAATCACAGCAAATGAAGATAAGGAAAAAATCCTTAAAAGAGCCAGAGGGGGTAAAAAATAAATAAATAAAAAATAAAGATTAAAAAAAACTTTACTTATCGATGAACACAGCTAAGAATTATACCTAATGTCTACCTGAGAAACTGCTCGAGCAAGAAGAGAGTTAAATGAAATATTTACAGTGTTGAGAGGAAAAAACCCACCATCCTAGAATTCTGTACTCCGTAAAATTATCCTTCACGAGTGAAGGAGAAATAAGACTTTCTCAAACAAAGAAAAACTGGAGTAATTTGTAGCCAGTAGACCCACCCTGTAAGAAATGGTAAAACAGGTTCTTCAGAAAGAAGGAATATAGGTGGGAAACTTGGATCCTTAAGGAAACGAAGGAACACCAAGAAAGAAATAAGTTAAAAAAATTATGTTAATTCTTAATTAATCTAACAGATAACAGTGTATTCAAAATAATTACAGCAACAATGTATTCAATTATATATGTTTTTATATATATATATATATATATCACATGTATATGTATATATATGCTCATGCATGCTTATAGATAAGTGAAGTGAATGACAGCAAAGAAGGAATTAGGATTATTTTCTTATGAGGTACTCACACTATCTGTGAAGTGCTCAGAGTTATTTGATAGTAGACTTGTATTTGTTGTAAATGTATACTGCAAATTCTTGGGCTATCACTAAAAAATTTTTTTCAATTAAAGAAAAGAAGTATAACTGGCATGCTAAGAGAAAAAAAGGGAATCATATAAAATGCTCAAATAAAACTACAAAACAGAAAAAAACAATGGATATACTAGATATTAATCCAACTATCACTAATCACTCTGAATGTCAATGGTCTAAGTGCACTAATTAAAAGACAGATTATGAGAGTAGATCAAAAGACATGACCCGACTATAAAAAGAACCCACTTTAGGGGCACCTGGATGGCTCGGTGGGTTAAGCATCTGATACTTGGTTTTGGCTCAGGTCATGATCTCACGGTTTCTTGGGTTCAAGCCCCACATCAGGCTCCTGCTGGAGGCATGAAGCCTGCTTGGAATTCTCTGTCTCCCTCTTTCTCTGCCCTTCCCCCACTCATGCTGTCTCTGTCTCTCAAAATAAATAAATAAGTAAATAAACAAACAAATAAATAAATAAATACTTAAAAAAAAAAGAAACGTACCCACTCAAAAAAATTTTTTTTTAACGTTTATTCTTTTTTGAGAGACAGAGACAGAGCACGAGTAGGGGAGGGGCAGAGAGAGAGGGAGACACAGAATCCGATGCAGGCTCCAGGCTGAGCTGTCAGCAGAGCCTGATGCCGGGCTCGAACTCACAAACCGCAAGATCATGACCTGATCCAAAGTCGGACACTTAACTGACTGAGCCACCCAGGCGCCCCAAGAACCCACTTTAAATATAAAGACACGTATATAAGACAAGACAGACCACAGACCGGGCTATAAAACACATTGTAACAAATTTAAAAGAATAGAAACTATGCAGTGTTTGCTCTCAGTGGAATTAAACTACAATTTGGTAACAGATAACTTGAAAATCCAAAAATACACGGAGCTTAAAGAACAAACTTCTTTTTAAAAAAATTTTTTTTAAATGTGTATTTATTTTTGAGAGAGACAGAGTGCGAGCAGGGGAGGGGCAGAGACAGGGGAAGACACAGAATCCGAAGCAGGCTCCAGGCTCTGAGCTGTCAGCACAGAGCCCCACGCGGGACTCACGAACCATGAGATCATGACCTGAGCCGAAATCAGATGCTTAACTGACTGAGCCGCCCAGGCACCTCAAGAACAAACTTCTAAATAACACATGGGTCATAGAAGAAATCCCAAGAGAAATTAAAAAATATTTTTAAATAAATGAAAATGGAAACACAACTTACCAAAATATGTGGGATGCTGCCAAAACAGTACCTAGAGGAAATTTATGTCATTGAATGCATTCGTTAGAAAAAAAGAGTAATATAAAATCTAAGTTTCTACCTCAACAAATTAGAAAAAGAGCACACTAAATACAAAGTAAGCAGAAGAAAGAAAATAATGCAGATGGGAGCAGAAATCAGTGAAATAAAAAACAAACAATAGAGCAAAATCAATGAAAACAAAAACTGATCCTTTGAAAAGATCAATAAAGTTGATAAGCCTCTAGCCAGGTTAACTAAGGAAAAAAAGAGAGGACACAAATTACTAGCATCAGAAATGAGAGAGGGGATATCATTACAGATCCCAAGGAAATTAAAAGGGCACTAAAGGAATACTGTGAACAACTCTATGCCACAAATTTAATAACCTAGATAAAAAAGACCGATTTCTTGAAACATACAATCTGCCAAAACTCATACAAGGAGAAACAGATAATCTGAATGGGCCTGTATGTATAAAAGAAACTGAATAAATAATTCATAATCTTTCAAAACAGAAAGCATTCAGGCTCAGCTGGGTTCACTGGTGAATCTGATCAAACATTTAAGGCAGATATTATACCAATTCTCTATAATCTCTTTCAGAGGACAGAAGCAGGGAGAACACTTCCTATCTCATTCTGTGAGGTCAGCATTACCCTAATACCAAAACTGGACAAAGATATTACAAGAAAGAAAAACTACAAACCAATATATTTCTCTAAGACAGATACAAAAACTCCCATCAAAATATTAGCAAATCATATCCAACAATGTAGAGCAGGAGTTAAATACCATGATCCCACCAAGTGGGATTTTGCCCCAGTTATGCAAGACTAGTTCAACATTTGAAAATCAATTAACGCAATCCATTACATCAAGGGACTAAAAAAAGAAAAATGTGATCATATCAATAGATGCAGAATTAGCATTTGACAAAATCTATCACCCATTCATGATAAAAATTCTCCGTAAAGTAGGAAGAGTTGAGTTTTCTCAACTTAATAAAAGGGTATCTACAAAAAACCTATAGCTAACATCATACTCAATGGTGAGAAACTAGAAGCTTTCCCACTAAGATCAAGTACAAGGCAAGGACTCCCCCTGTCACCACTCCTTTTTAACATTTTACTGGAAGTTCTTGCTAATGAAATAATGAAAAAAAAAAAAAAAAAAAAAAAAAAAAAAAAAAAAAGGAAGGAAGGAAGAAAGAAAGAAAAAAAAGAAAAGGAAATAAAACTGCCTTTGTTTATAGATGATGTGATCATCTATGTAGAAAATCTGAATCAACAAAAAGACACCTGGAATTAAGAAGTCATTATAGCAAGCTTGCAGGATGGATACAAGGTTAATATACAAACATTAATTGCTTTCCTATACACCTACAGCAAACAAGTGTAATTTAAAATTAAAAACATTATACCATTTACATTAGCACCCCCCTCAAATGAAAATACCTAGTTGTAATTGTAACTAATTATGCACAAATATACATGAGAAAAACTACAAATCTGTGATGAATGAAATCAAAGAACAATAAATGGAAATTTATTCTACATTCATGGGTAGGGAAATTCAATATTGTCAAGATATCATTTCTTCACAACCTGATCTATAGATTCAAAGCAATCCCAATAAAAGCCCAACAAGTTATTTTATGGATACTGACAACGTGATTCTAAAGTTTGTATATAAAGGCAAAAGACTTAGAACAGCCAACACAATATTGAAGAACAACAAAGTTGGAGGACTGACAGTAGCCAACTTCAAGACTTTATAATATAAAGATACAGTAATCAACACAGTGTGGAACTGGTGAAAGAACAAATAGATAAATAGAACAGAATGGACAGCTGAGAAACAGACCCCCTATAAACATAGTTAACTTCTCTTTCACAAAGGAACAAAGGCAATACAATGGAGCAGACAGTCTTTACAACAAATGATGCTTGAACAACTGAACATCTACATGCAAAAACAGAATCTAAAAACAGACCTTAAATCCTTCACAAAAATTAACTTAAAATGGATCCAGATCTAAATGCAAAATGCAAAACTATAAAACCCTTAGAAGATAACATAGAAGAAAACCTAGATGATCTTGGGTTCAGTGATGTCTTTTTAGATACAACACCAAATAAATGATCCATGAAAGATATAATTTATAAGCTGGACTTAATTAAAATAAAAAACTTCTGACCTGTGAAAAACAATTTATGAAGAAAATGTGAAGACAAGCCACAGACTATAAGAAAATATGTGTAAAAGATACATCTGACAAAGTAGTCATATACAAAATTTACAAAGAACTCTTACAAACTCAACAATAAGAACAAAAACAACCTGATTAAAATATGGGCCAAAGACCTTAACAGACACCTCACAGGATAAACACACACACACACAGATGGCAAATAAGCGTATGAAAAGATGCTTCACATCATATGTCATGAAGAAAATACAAATTATAACAGAGATAAGAGGAACCACAAAAGACCCTGAATACCCAAAGCAATCCCAAAAAAGAAAAACAAAACTGGAGGTATCATGATTGTGAATTTCAAGCTATATTACAAAGCTGTAGTCATCAAGACAGTATGGTACTGGCACAAACACAGACACATAGATCAATGGAACAGAATAGAAAACCCAGAAATGGACCCACAACTATATGGTTAACTCATTTTCAACAAAGCAGGAAAGAATATCCAATGGAAAAAAAGACCATCTCTTCAACAAATGGTGTTGGGAAAACTGGATGGTGATATGTGGAAGAATGAAGCTGGACCAGTTTCTTATACCATACAGAAAAATAAATTCAAAATGGATGAAAGACCTAGATGTGAGGCAGAAAACCATTAAAAGCCTAGAGGAGAACACAGGCAGCAACCTCTTTGACCTCAGCAGGAGCAAGTTCTTACGTCGCCAAAGGCAAGGGAAACACAAGCAAACATGAACTACTGGGACTTCATTTAGATAAAAAGCTTCTGTACAGTGAAGGAAACAATCAACAAAACTAAAAGGTAGCCTATGGAATGGGAGAAGATATTTGCAAATGGCATACCTAGGAAAGGGTTAGTATCCAAAATCTATAAAGAACTTCCAAACTCAACATCCAAAAAACAAACAATTCAGTTAAGAAATGGGCTGAAGACATGGGTAGACACTTTTCCAAAGAAGACATCCAGACACCTAACAAACACATGAAATGATGCTCTACATCACCCATTATCAAGGAAATACAAATCAAAACCATGATGAGATACCACCTCACACCTGTAAGAATGGCTAAACTTAACAACACAAGAAACAGGTGTTGTGAGGATGCAGAGAAAGGGGAACCCTCTTGCACTGTGGGTGGGAATGCAAACTGGTGCAGTCACTTTGGGGAACAGTATGGAGGTTCCTCAAAAAACTAAAAATAGAACTACCCTATGACCCAGCAATTGCACTATTAGATACTTAACCAAAGGATACAAAAATACAGACTCGAAGGGGTATATACCTCTCCAGAGTTTAGAGAAGAATTATCAACAACAGCCAAACTATAGAGATAGCCCAAATGTCCATCGACTGATGGATGGATAAAGAAGATGTGGTGTGTACGCACACACACAGACACACACACACACACACACACATTTATTTATTATGGAATATTTCACTCAGCCATCAAAAAGACTGAAATCTTGTCATTTGCAATGATGTGGATGGAGCTAGAATGTATTATGCTAAGCGAATAAGTCAATCAGAGAAAGACAAATACCATATGATTTCATGCGTATGTAGAATTTAAGAAACAAAACACGAGGGGTGCCTGGGTGGCTCAGTTAGTTAAGTGTCTTGACTTCAGCTCAGGTCATTATCTTGTGGCTCTGTGGGATCAAGCCACATGTGGGACTCTGTGCTGACAGCTCAGAGCCTGGAGCTTGCTTTGGATTCTGTGTCTTCCTCTCTTCTCTGTCCCTCCCTCACTCTCTCTCTCTCTCTCAAAAATAAACATGAAACAAAATAAAAAAAAAAAAGAAAACATGAACATATGGGAAGGGGGGAGAAGAGGAGAGAGGGAAACAAACCACAAAAGACTCTTTTAAGGATTGAGAACAAACTGAGGGGTGATGGAGGGACATGGGAGGAAGACGGGCTGGATGGGTGATGAAGATTAAGGAGGGCACTTGTGATGAGCACTGAGTGTTGAATGTCAGCGATGAATCACTGAATTCTATTCCTGAAACAATAATGCACTGTATGTTAAATAACTAAAATTTAGATAAAACCCCCAAACAAAAATAAAATAAAATATAAAATAAAATAAAATAAAATAAAATAAAATAAAATAAAATAAAATGAAATCAGACACCACTATACACTATTAGAATGGCTAAAATCAGGAACACTGACAAACCTAACGCTAGTGAGGGTGTGCAGCAACAGGAGGTCTCATTCATCGCTGGTGGGAATGTAAAATAGTACGGTTACTTTTCAAAAAATATTTTTCTATTAAACATAACATTGCTGTTACAGTAGGACGTTTTACTCCATTGTGTAAGAACTTACTGTAGTCTATGCACACATATTTCACCCGTCTAGGTGGTGTCAGATGATTGATTCAGTTTGGATGATGTTTTTCTTTGTATGTGGTATAACGTATGTTTATTTGAATATTATTATTATTATTTTATTTTAGAGAGAGGGAGAGTACAAGTGGGGGAGAGGGGCAGGGAGAGAGAGTGAATCTTAAGCAGACACCATGCTCAATGCAGAGCCTGATGCAGAGCTTGATCCCACAACCCTGGGATCCCCCAGTACAGCTACTTTGGAAAACAGTTTGGCAGTTTCTTAAAAACAATTTTTTTAAATGTTTATTTATTTTTGAGAGACAGAGAGAGACAGAGCATGAATAGGGGAGGGGTAGAGAGAGAGAGGAAAACACAGAATCCAAAGCAGGCTCCAGGCTCTGAGCCATCTGCACAGAGCCCAACACGGGGCTCACACCCATGAGCTGTGAGATCATGACCTGAGCCGAAGTTGGATGTTTAACCGACTGAGCCACCCAGGTGCTCCCAGTTTGGCAGTTTCTTGTAAACCTACCCTGACCATAAGATCTGGCAGTCACACTGCTTGATATTTATCTAAATGAGGTAAAAATTTATGTCTACACTAAAACCTACAAATATTTATAGCAGTTTTATTCATAATTACTGAGACTTGGAAGCAATCATGATATCCTTCAGTAGGTAAATGAGTAAAGTAAACAAACTGTAGTATATCCAGACAATGGAATATAATGAAGCACTAAAAAGAAATGAGCTATCAAGCTATGAAAAGTCACGGAAGAAACTTAAATGCCTGTGACTAAGTGAAAGAAGCCAATCTGAAAAGGCCACACCATGGAGATGGTTAAAAGACTGGTGGGTAGGGCAGGGGACACGAACAGGCAGAGTATAGAGGACTCTCAGCAGTGATAATACTCTGCATAATATTATAATGATGCATATTGGTCATTATATGTCCCTCTAATCTCATAGAATATAAAATACCAGTGGCGAACCCTAATGTAAGGTATGAACTCTGAGTGATTATGATGCATCAGTGAGAGTTAATCCTTGGTTAAAAAAAAAAAAAAGTACCATTCTGGCAAGTAATGTTAGTAAGAAGGTATATGAGATACCTCTGTACTTTCCCCTCAATTTTGCTGTAAACCTAAAGCTGCTCTAAAACAATAATTCTTAAAAAAGAAAGTGGGGAGGAATAACATAATTGTCAGATGTTAGAATCAGGATGAAAACATGAACTGATTCATGGGCGGAATCTCCAAAAACAAAATTTAACAGAGATAAGGTGCTCCAACAGTAACTCCAAAGGCAAGTATAGAGACACTCACCAGCAACTTCAGAGGCTTTAATACAGGGGAAGAAGTAGGATTATAATGAGAACCATGTATCATGTGTGTAATATGCAGCATAGTTAGGGCCATCATGCATAAAAGCAAACAGATTCTACATGACCCAAAGAAGAAGTGTCGGTTTCGAGGGTCAGAAGAGCCAGGAAAAGAGATGTAGCCTCAAGACAGGAGAGAAATTTCTCGGAGTGAGAACTGTACATGCGATGAGTGGACTGTGTCAGAGTCTGGTGTCTGGCACCCGACGAGTTCAATCCTCTGCTGCAGCCGAGACTCAACTATCAAACCAGTAACTTGCAACCGGTATCTCAGGGCCAATCTAACTCCAAGATTCCATGATTCTGTAACATTTTTATTAAAAGACATTTAAACCCAGAACACCACATTAAACCAAACCAAGGCTGAAAAATCCTACCACCTGGAAACAAATATTCAGAGGTTCATTGTGTTGAGCTGTACCTTACAGGACATAAAGTTGACTCCAGGACTAAGAATAATTGAAAGTGAGGTTCCGCTATCAACAAAACTTAAAGCTGGCAATCGACTTCTGTTTTAGATCATTTATTATGAGAGTTTTTTTAAAAAAAAAATAGGTAATACGTTCTTATTCTCCCTCTTCTCAACCACCTGGTTCTCCTCCCATGGGACAACTAAAGTTTCTAGCTTCTTGTGTATACTTCCAGAGATATTTTATGCATCTAAAGCATTTAAATCCATTTTGTGCCCAACCGCTGTTTTAACTAAATGGTAGTATATTTTGTACATTGTTTTGGACTTTGTTCACTTGTTTTAATAGTACATCCTTGAAAATCATTTCATGTTAATACATAAAGAGCTTTCACATTCCTTATTTCTAAGTGACAGTATAATATTTCATTTTTGACATGGATACGGTTCCTAAAATAGACTATAATTCCTCATGAATAAAGCTGAAGACCAGTGGAATTAAATAATAACCATTACTTTTACTTTTTAAAATTTGTTTTGTGATGTTAGGTTATTTATTTTGTGCATCTGTGGCAATTACTAAGATCTCAGTGGTGGTATGGATTTGACTCAGCTCTGCAACTGAGCATGGCATGAGGCCTAGAAAATGATATCAAGATCCCAGTAAGGAGTGGGGAGGGCTGAGAGCTGGACATCTGGGATAGCAGAAACATCAAAGCCTAGGAAGGAAGGAATAAGAGTGTAGGGGAGGGGATGCACCCCTGTCTCTTTGCTTCCTCCTTTTTCCTTTCTCTCCCACGGACCCAGGCCCCTGGGATTATGTTAGATCTGTCTCTGAAGCCAAAAGATGGAGGAGAGAGTTGGCTCTAAGGAGCCAGGGTCTAAGCCAGCTTTGTTGGAGATCCTGTATCATATGAGAAGGGTGAGGAGAGGCCATGACTATTTCCTTTTCCATTTTCTATGAAAGGTGAGAAAACAAAGACCTCTCTCTCTCCCAACTCCTCTGGAGGGCATGAGAGCAGAGGGCAGGAGAGGAGAAGGGCTGGAAGCCCTGAGGTCTCCCATGAGGCTGCACATCCCACAGCAAGGACTAAGAGTTTGGATTATATAAACACATTACTGGAAGAGCTCTAAGCCAGGATTAACAAGCATAGCTGGGGCAAGATTGCCCAGAATCTGACTGGGACCCTGGCAGTGAAAGCTGGGACTGTTGAAAACCCAACTTAAGCGTCTGGACTCAAACAGAGAATGCAAGGGGCCAAGATAACTGGATACCAGGACAGGCAGTTTGGCAGTGAGAACGAGGGGAAGAGACTCAAGATGCCTGGATCCCTGGAGAGAAGAGGATGAGAAGGAGAAACGAGGGCTGGGAGAACCCAGGAGCCTGGGTTCTGGCATAGGAGCAAGTCAGAATTCCAGGATCTCTGTGTACCCTCTCCTTTTCCCTCCATCAGGCAGAAGAGAGGGCAGGAGGGGGCTGGAGAAGGGGTCAAACCATGGGTTTAGTCCCCAAGTAGCCACATGAATACATTCAGGGCCAGACAGACACAGGAATGGTGGGGGAGAGAGGAATTTTGTGCTGCACTGACCCTGGAGGGGGCTGGGAGGGGTCAGGAGGCTGGGGAGGGTGCTGGGACTTGGTCCTGGGGTTCTACGACACTGTCCTTTGTTGTGGTCTTGCACACAGCAAGACCACAGCCCTTCTCTTCCTCATCACTGTCCATGGAGCTCACACCAAACGCCCGAGGCTTCTCATGAATAACAGCAGCCTTTGATGGGTGGCGCCCCGTGTGCTTGTTGTCCACAGTGTCGCTTGTCCATTCTACCGTCTTCTCTGGCTTCTGTTTCTGAAGTTTGATGGTTAGGCTCCTGTCCTCTCTCTGTCTCTCTGGCTCAGTTCTCTCAGTGAAGGTCTCACTCAGCCGGGCCCCATGGCTAAGACTGAGGAGAGGGCAGAGGGGAAGAAGGGGGTGAGACACCCTTCCCTTTCTCTGTGTCTCTGGGTTTAAGACAGTCGGTAGCGATTCAGAGCAGCAGCCAGGACCCTCCACCTTCTTTCCCCTCACCCTGGGCCTCCGCTTCCCCACCCCCGGGGCTAATCTGTCCAACCTCACTTCCAGCTCCAATAACTATTACCTTCAGAGTCAGTTTTTTTGTTCTTACCTCAAAGCATACAGCTGTCTTTAAAAAAAAATTATAATTATGCAAAATAATATCTACAGCCATTTAAAAAATAAGGCCTTGTATAGAGTAATAAATTGCTTCCCAATTCATTATGGGAAAATAACACATTTGTTTATCTTGTTTTTGTAAAACATGTTTTTGAAAGTTTAGTCACAAAATTAAATCATGAAAAAATATAGCTCTATGAAGAAAAATTAACTCCTGTTAAAAAAAAATTAACTCCTGTTCAGTGTGCAGCCTATCATCCTTGGAAACATTGTATTTTATTCACTTTGAGTTAATGCATGCACCTAAAAAGGAACAACACACTTATAACTCAAATGATTCTAATTTGGAATAAATTCAGTTTGGTTTTCTTTCAAGACTGAATAAAAGCCGCTAAAATGTTTTGAACTAATAGGATGAAGGAAAAGTCTTACAGTGATAGATACAGCTTCTTACAAAAGATGAAGAAATGGAAGCTAGTTCATTAATTAAAGAAAAGAAAAAAACAGGGATGCCTGGATGGTTCAGTCGGTTGGGCGTCTGACTTCAGCTCAGGTCATGATCTCACGGTCCGTGAGTTCGAGCCCCGCGTCGGGCTCTGTGCTGACAGCTCAGAGCCTGGAGCCTGCTTCGGATTTTGTGTCTCCCTCTCCGTCTGCTCCCCCTGCCCCCACTCATGCTCTGTCTCTCTGTCAAAAATAAATAAACATTAAAAAAAGAGCTGGACAAATAAACTAGAAATGACACAGGGGAGGGATTCTGATTGAAACACAAACCACAAATATAAAAGCCTGTTAACTCTGCAGTGATCTCTTGACTTTGGAGATTTTCATCCAACACTAAATTTTTACTGCTACTTGGTGACTAAAAATACACCAGGGGGCCTGAAGGCAATTTTTCAGGGCAGCTGCCCTGCAGACTCAGGTGCATCTCTGGCGTGCAGGCCTACAAAGCAGCAACGTAGCTCCAGGAGTGTGCGCACAGCTGCTCAAACAGAGACATGACATTCATTCCAACATAGTATTTCCTATCTCTCAAATGGCATTAAGTAATCTAAGGTTAGTGTGTCATCCAGGGCACGTCTTGATATGGAGGTGACTTCTGCTCATATGTCCTAAAACAACTATATTAGGACAGGAGTTCCAGTTTCCATATTCTCTTTCTTGTAAATGCCATTTTTTTTTTTTAATTTTTGCACTGCAGTGTGATTTGCCACAATAGGAACTAGATAAAGGTCTGCTAATTGAACAATACCTCTTATCTATTATGCTATTTAACCCATGCAAAAATAGGCCTTATTATTCCCATTTGACATTACCAAAGGGTGATGTTGGGTATTCTGATGTCCAGAATAACGTTCTTCTCACTACACACTTATGTTTAAGGAAGAAATCCCAACCTTATACTTTCAATACAGAAATGAACATGAATAAGAAATGACCTTCAAAGACTTCTCAGAAATTTGGCTTGTATGTTACTTCTCTGATCCTGTAAAAATCACAGACGCTCTTGCTTCAGATTCCCTTAGGTACCAACGAAGGCAGCCGTGTATGCTCCAGCTTTGCTCCCAGGACTTTATGAAATGGGTGTTAAAACATACATTAATTTTTTAAAAAATAACTTCACAGCGTAGAAACCTAACAAACAATAACTCGTTAACAATCAAAGTCAACAACAACAGAGATATGCTGTTGATATCATGTTGTATGTACTCTTCATATGATCCAACGAAAATGGCACTTTACCTCCATGATCTTCCACCCCTAAACCTATACTGGTGTAAATATCAAAGACACACAAATTAAGGGATATTCTACAAAATACCTGGGCAGAAATCCTCAAAGCTGTCTAGGTCATCAAAAACAAAGACTATCTGTAAACTTGACAGTCTAAAGTAGTCTAAGAAGAGATGACAATAACATGTAATGTGGTGTCCTGAATGGGATCCTGGAACGTTAAAACAACAGTGGAGAAAACCTAAAGAAATCGGAATATAGTATGGATTTTAGTTGATATGGTATCAATATAGTATAGTAATATTATAGCATATAGTATAGCATAATAAAGTACTTTAATATAGTATGGTAATAATATAATATCAATATTGGTTTAATAAGCGTAAGACTTATTAGTCTCACACACTAATGTAAGATGTTAACAATAGGGAAATTGTGTGTGTGTGTGGGGTATGTGAGAACTCTCTATTACTTTTGTGAATCTAAAACCACTCTAAAATAAAAAGTTTATCAAATCTAATTAAATACAAAAGCAAAGATACATTTATAAACTCCTATTACAGAAAATACTGTTGCAAAGAAGGATCAAGCAGAATGGAACGAGTTCCATAACCTGATGACTCAAAACAGTTATTTTTAATAATTTGGTTATAACACACTCTCTACTAAGAATCATCATATGTAACTAACTTCTCTGATTCTTAACCATATAATGCATAATACAAAAAACGTGTTTTAGGCTATGCAGAAGAATTTGACAAAATCTAATGTGCTTTCATGATAAAAACACACAACAAAGTAGGACAGGGAATGTCTTCAACCTGACACAGGATATTTATAAAAAATAAAAAACACATTTACACAATGGTGAAAGACTGAAAGTTTTTCACCCTTAAGGTTGGGAATAAAAAAAGGTGCAGTGTTTACTACTACCATTCAGTGTTATACTAGAAATTCCACTCAGAGCAATTAGTTGAGAAAAAGAAATAAATGGTAAATAATTTGGAAAGGAATAAGTAAAAATATCTCTTCATAGCCATCAGGACAGTTGTTATTTAAAAAAAAGAAAGAAAGAAAATAATAAGTGTTCGCAAGGATGTAGAGAAATGGGAACCCTCGGATATAACAGTGGGAACATGGTGTTGGTTCTTCAAAAAGTTAACACAGAATTACCATATGACCCAGCAATTCTACTTTTAGGGATATACCCAAGAGAAGTGAAAAACTTCAAGACCGATGTTCATAGCAGCATCATTCATAATAGCCAAAAAGTAGAAACAACTCAAATATCCACCAGCTGATAAATGGGCAAACAAAATTTGATGTATCTGTATGATGAAATATTATTCAGCCATAAAAAGACATGAAGTACTCATACATGCTACCACATGAATGAACTTTGAAATCACTATGCTAATTGAAAGACACCAGACACAAAAAGACCACATATTGTAAGATTCCATTTAAATGAAATATCCAGAAAGGTAAATACATAGACACAGAAAGCAGATTAGTGGTTGTCAGGGGCTGGGAGAGGGGTTTATAGGGAGGGACTGCTTAATGGGTACAGGCTTTTCTTTAGCATGATAAAAATGTGTTGGAACTATACAGAAATGGAAGTTGCACAGCACTGTGAAAGTACTAAATACCACTCAAATGTATACTTAAATTTTTTTTTTTAATTTTTAATTGGTGGGGGGGGGGGGGGGGGCGGGAGAGGAGTAGAGGAAGGGAGGGAGAGAATCTTAAGCAAGTTCCATACTCAGTGTGGAGCCTGATGAGGGGCTTGGTCCCATGACCCTGGGATCATGACCTGAGCCAAAATCAAGGGAGATGCTCAACTGACTGAGCCACCCAGGCACTTTATTCAACCGTATACTTTAAAGGTTAATTTTATGTTATGTGAATTTCATCTCAATTAAAAAAATTTAAAGAAAAGACAATGTGTGCACACACACAAAATTCATATGTTCTAAACAGGTATTTAGGGAGCCTGTCCCACAGCATCCAGTTTCTCCTCAAGAGGCAGGGACTAGAAATAGTCTCTTCTTTTTCATTTTATTTTTTATTTTATTTTGTTTTTATTTTTTAAGTAGGCTCCATGCCCAGCATGGGGCTTGAACTCATGACCCCAAGATCAAGAGTCACATGTTCTATTGACTAAGCCAGCCAGGCTCCCCAAACAGTCTCTTCTTATGTAAACTTCTAAGCATTCATAAGGGGGCATATATGAACATATATATGAAAATGAGCATAGTTGGTGTTTTTACTAAACGTTAACTGAGCAGGCTCTCCCCAAACAGAGGAGATGGTGGAGTCACACTACCCCAGGGTCAGAAAGCCCTCGCAGATGGGATTTCATTGCTCCACCCTGACTCCTCAGGCTGTACTCTCCCCCACTTTCCACCCACCCAAAAGACAGACACCAGATACTCTTCTTTAAGAAGCACCTGGAAGAGGGGCGCCTGAGTGGCTCAGTCGGTTAAGCGTCCAACTTCAGCTCAGGTCATGATCTCCTGGTTCGTGAGTTCAAGCCCCATGAAGCCTGCTTCAGATTCTGTCTCCCTCTCTCTCGGGCCCTCCCCTGCTCATGCTCTGTCTCTCCCTCTCTCTCAAAAATAAATAAACATTAAAAAAAAATGAACAACAACAACAAAAAGAACCACCTGGAAGAAACTGCCAGAGAGCCTAGTGTGAGGAATGACACTTGCTACTAAACACAGGTTTCCTCTGCTATCTGGAAGTAGACTGTTCCTATGAAAACCTTCATCAAGTGAAGAAGCAATCACCACTAATTTACATGAAAAATTTCTGAGTGTTCTCAGACGCCCAAAATAACCTCTGTTAGGTTTTTCTGATACTTTGGACACCTTGCTAAGGGATGCACAAAATACATCAAGACAAAGCACAGATGCTCACAGACCCAGTTGGAGGCTGTGTGGCTTGATGTTGAGATGCTGGGTGTAGTTCCGAGGAAGGCGCTGCGCAGTGCCCCTCTTGGGGGGCACGTACTACGTCTAGAAGAGCTAGCTGTAGTACAAACGCTGAAGGCTATTTTTGCTTTTCATTTTCACTTTTTTCCGTAAAAGCGAAACTCCTCTTTTGGATTTCTTTTGGTTAGTAAAAACAGGCACTAAAGTAGGTCTTTTGTAAAAGCAAAGAAAAGCGAGGAATACCTGTATATAGTAACCTTTGTGCAAAGTATATCATTTCAGGGTATGTCATTCTAATCTTTTCTGAAGAAGATTCCTTAATGAGCAGAATAAAAACTGGATTACTTACATCCAAAAGTTGTAGAGATAAGACTTACTAGTGTCCTTGCTGTCACTGCAGTTTTCCACTATTTTTTTTTTGTTTCAAGTTTTTATTTAAATTCTGGTTGGTTAACATAATTTTCCGCTTATCTATAGCTCACATAAAGACAGGCCCACAAGACCTTTGGATTTTCCCCATTCAATGTCTGTGGTTTTCTTGGATAGCCAGTGTTCTTACATTATAAGTCATCTGGGTGCAAAGACTTGAGGTACAGAGTTGAATAAAATAACTTTTAACTTTTCCAAAAGTGTGTTTAAATGGTAGAACATCCAGGAGATTAAGACATCCATTCCGTTCTTCTTCCCACTCCCAAACATACAAGTAAAGTCTGGTCTTTTTTTTTTTGCCTCCCTGCCCCCGCTTCCCTCCCTCACCCCCCCACCCCCCACCCCCCAGAGCTTGGTACATCTGCATCAGATTCCATACCAGGATAGTCATGCACTTAAAGGAAACAAAATGGCAGCCCAGGACACAGCTCACACGGCAGCTGTGAGATCTAAGGCTACTGAAGACCTGTACTAAAAACCTACCCCTGCTGTTTTCCGCTGGACGATTCAGTCTTCTTTTTCGCTTAATTCAAATCATCAGTTCCTTCCTTTTCCGGTAATTCAGTTTTGTTTAATGTCAAAAGGTATGTTTTCATCCTTTCATCTTTTACCCATGGCTGCTTAGTTTTTTCTTGACCTCTCTTAGTTCTGCATTAATTGTAACACATGCTTTAAACCCTTAAATCACTGTCAACCGGATTCTTCTCCTTTCTTTGTAAACATCCTCAGTCAAGAGCTGCTAATAGTCCTCTTTGCCATCTCCTCTTTCCTCCTCCACTCCCCTCCTTCTTTTACACTGACTTAACACTGTACAGGGGCCTCTGGTCCAAGTGTCTCATCTTCTATAAGACTGGTGCAGACCAGACTTCACCTTTTTCCTAAAGCAGAGGATTTCTGGCAATTCTTACTGCACTAGCCTCTTTGTCAGTGTCCTTAGAGAAACAACAGCATTGTCGTACATCTCCCTGGACCAGCACATCCCAAGGAAAGGGGGAGAACACACAACTTCACATCGCCCCCTCAGCTGCTCACTCAGCTACTACTTGGCGCCATCTGCATGTACTTGTTAAGTCTCCACTACATTCATGGTCTGGTACCAAAAGATGATGAGTCACAGTGGTTGATTCCAAAGGGTTAAACAGGAAAAGCAAAATTTAAGGAAATATGTACGAGCTTATTCTGAAGGCACTGACAAGTACCCACGGAGTGTGCAATACCTGACCATTACGGTCACTATGTAATCAAGCACCTGTCTAGATATCTTTATCTGTCGCTCTCTTTTTGTACCTATGCGAATAAATGTGAAGGTTCAGAACATTTATGATATCACTGCCAGGCAAAAAGGTCCAGAAAACAAAACAAAACAAAACAAAACAAGGGCACCTGCTCCTATATCACAATGTCTTGCTTGTAAAGCAGGACACTCTTGCCAAGAACTGCTGTGGAGGTTCTGTCTGCTCAGTCTTCTATGGAGCATGGGGTTGATTTGGCGCTAGCTAATTAGAACTGTAGAGCCAGGAAACGAGCACAAGGATGAGCTTGCCAAGACGGCCAGCTGGCTGCCCCAAGGGCCCTGGGCCTGGCAGCAGCTGGAAGACAAGGCAGGAACCGGTCACTCGACAGAGCCAGACAGGGTGGAAAGGGGACAGCAAAGTGCAGCAGCCTAGCGAGAGCCACAGCCAACTTGGATACTGCATCCGATCTCACCTTGTCTGGCTTTGGGCTACAGAGCCACGTGCCGCTGTGTGCTTGCACGTGGCTGCCCCTACAGACTCTGCCAGTCTGTGTTCCGTCTCGCATAGTTTTTTATGCTGTCACCTCAGAAAAGTACATTCCAGAACTGCAATCTAGCTCATAGGAAAGTTCTAGTGCGGCCACAGTACTGCTCCAGATTGCAGCTGCAGGCACGGAAGCGCAGGGGTGCAGACCATTAGAGGTCTCCAGCCTCTTTCAGCAACAAAAGTTTCCAGGGAAAGGAGGTCAAGAACAGGCAGAAAATTCCATGCCTTCTGTATAGGGTCACTTTGAAATCATTCTCCATCTTGATGAATAACAGGCACTGGAAAATCACTAAGGCCAGGTTGGGATGCAAACTTAGAACTATGGTTGCACATACCATGTCTGGCTATGAATCTGGAAAATTACTTTAGCTATCTTCATCCTGCATGAAAATTTTATTTTCATGAGTGTCTGTACTCACATCACTAGGCTGTTGTCATTTCTTTTGATCTTTTTCTTCAAGTCTACCAATGATTTAATGTATAAGAAAAGAACATGGAAACTTTCATTTCAATTTCACATTATCAATAAACTCATTAAGGATACATATTCAAGCTATGCCCATTATAAAGATGAATCAAATGACATGGGTTGGTATTAGAAAATAGTTAAGAACTTAAACATGCTGTTTTCAAATTATCTACAATTCTAATTCTACTCGGAAGCATTTAAAATTTCAGTCAGCTAACAAACCTGACACTCCATCAATAAAATATAAAAGTTTAAAGATGAGATAAAGGATAGAAAAATGGGTTCATTTCTGCCATCTAGAATGCGAGAAGTGACACTCACACAGACATAATATGGTGCCAAAAGTTACCCATGTGAAAAAAAGAGACGGGTATAACAGAAATATACTTAGGAACATATAGAGCAGGAACAGCATATGCAGAAAATGCACTGACGAATATTAACACTACTACACATAATCCTTACCGGCAAGGAATTTACAACCTTATAGTAAAGAATGACACATCTGTAACTAACTACAATACAAAAAAAAAAAAAAAAAATCATCTCATCCACTATCTATTAGTTCGTGTCCCTCACACTGCTCTAATACTGGATCATTTTCACCATCAGGAATCTGGGATGTTTTTTTTACTTCTTTTTAATGTTTATTTATTTATTTTTGAGAGAGAGAGAGAGAGAGAGACAGAGAGACAGAGAGAGAGGCAGAGAGAGAGGGAGCAGGGCTTGAACTCAGGAAGCATGAGATCACCTGAGCCAAGATTAAGAGTCGGATGCTTAATTGACTGAGCTACCCAGGTGCTCCAGGAGTATGGGATATTTTTAAATGCTCTAGACAAAGACAAAAATATACCAACCATAATTATCAGCACTATCCAGTACTGGACCCAGCATTACAGCAGTTTTTTTGCAAGGTGTTTATTACAGAGGAACTTTTATTCCTCCATCATTTAGAAGGCCGTAGTCACATGTCATATGTATGAATTTACATAAATGTTTGTTTTCTCAACTAAACGGGCAGCAGCTCCTTGTTGATGAGGGGGGTGAGGCAAGGTGGGGTGCAAAAGGTTAGAAGTAAAAACCACCTTCAATCAAGCTTCCCCTATAGCCAAGGCAACAGACTCACTGCTAACAAGAATGCTGATTTGTAATAGGATCTTCTTCGCTTATTTTACGTTTCTATAATTATAACAACATTATTTGTCAGTATTTTACAATCTTTAAGTATTTGCACCTGTTTTTTAAAATTTTTTTACTAAAACTTTTTTTTAAGTGTATTTATTTTGAGAGATAGAGAGCATGCACACATGCGAGCAGGGGAGGGGCAGAGAGAGAGAGAGAGAATGAATCCCAAGGAGGCTCCACACCCAGTGTAGAGCCCGATACAGGGCTTGATCCCACGAACCTTGAGATTATGACCCTAGCTGAACTCAAGAGCTGGATGTTCAACTGACTGAGCCACCCAAGCGCCCCCGCACTTGCTTTTAAAGAGCTAGCAAGCCACTTTCCATTGAGTGCTTATTATATTGGAAGCATCAGATTACAATGTAATGCTAAACACATTACATACATGACCTCAGTTAATCTTCATCATGAACCTGAACTGTGGAAAGTATTATAATTCAAATTTCACAAATAAGGAAACAGAATTTGCCCCAAGTCTCCCTACTTAGTGGCAGAATCAGCATTTGAACCCAGCACCAGTCTGATTCCAGACCGTCTTCTGCTCTTCCCATTAATGGCCTGCCTCTACCTCAATGCAGTTTTAAAAATCTTAATTCCAATATATTTAATGTACAGTGTTATATTAGTTACAGGTGAAGAATGTAGCAATTTAACAATTCTATATATTACTCAGTGCTTACCACAATAAGTGGACCTCAATGCATTTTCAAAAGAAAAATGGTACCTGTGTCGAAAGTGATAGCCAGAATGCCCTCCCCGGTTTTGTTATTCTGCTGAATGTTTGACTTTCTCATTCCCTTATGCATCAGAAAGCACTTGCTATCAAAATCTGTCCCTCCTCCCCACACCGCATTCACTCTTCATCTCCCCCCAGCTAGCTTCTAGCCTCACCTCTCCCCTGCATCTCCTGTTCATAAAGTTACATAGGAGCCTCTCAGCAATGCACTGCATGTTTTCACTCCTTATTTTATTGGCTTCTCTGCACCACCACTCTTGGCTGTCCACTGGCACATACGGGAAATCCTATATTCTAAGTGCCTGTCACAGTACACTGGGTTTCACTCTTCTATCATTAGCTCTTCCTCTTTAGTCTCCCTTGGCTGGCCCCCTCTTTTACCAGTCCTCCAATGCTATAGGACATGTAAGTCCATGCTATCACTTCTTCTTTTCTTTGTGTCTACCTTTTCCCTAATGCGATCTTATCCACTGCTCTGGCTTTAGAGACTTACTAGCTGTGACACAACATACCTAGAAGAGGTGTGGGGAGGAAGAGCAGGGGGCACCACCTGGGATGAGGGCTGGGGGATGTGCCTTTCACTGTATGCCGTCTAGTGCCTTTAGCGCAGCACCATGGACAAATATAACCTATTCAAGTTAGCAAATAAAATATGCATACACACAAAACATACATACTGACCAGCTGTAGGCTGACATGTTTATCTCCAACCTAAAATTCTTCTCTGAATGTGAGATCTTTATATCCAATTTTCTCATCTGACACCTCTCCTTAGATGTCTCAGGAATCTCCAACTAAACAGGCCCTGAACTGAACTCTCAAGCTTCCCTCCAAACCTCTTCTCATCCCAGTTTTTCTCACCTCAGTAAATAGCTCATCATTCCATCAAGCAATCAAATTGGGGATCATTCTTAATATTGCCTTCTACTTCACTCGCCCCACACCCAAGCCACCCCTAAGTCATCACATGCCTCCAGAAGGTGACCCTTGTCTCCATTTCTCAGTGTGCCATGTCGGAGTCTGAGACTCTGGAACCTAGGCTCACTTGTACTCCTGCAGTGCGCCTCCTCCTGGTCTCTCAGCTTCCACTGGGGCGTGTTCCATGTGCCTCCCCCGCCCTGACCATTTTCCACCTGGCCGCTAAAGTCGTCTTCAAACCCTGTGAACTGTATTTGGGGTCAGTGGGCAGCCACGGCAACACCCCTGCGGACTGTGAGTGCAGCCTACAGCTGGCTTGCCTCTCTGGCTCCCCCACTGGCCCACACACCTTGGCCACATCCGCTTCCTTCTTCTGCCTAGGAGATTCCAAAGGTATTCTCTCTTCCACTGTAATTCTCTTTCATCTGGTTTTTATCTGACATCCACTTACCTTTCAGGTGCCACCTGAGATAGTACTGCCTTACAATACCCATCCTTGAATCCTCCCCTGGCCTCCCTCATGGCGTCCTACTTTTCTCACCAGAGCACTTATCACAACTTATAATCATGAATGTATTTGTTTTTAATTGTTCTGTGCAGGACTTCCCGACGGCAATATGCTCCATGAGCATAAGGACAATGTTTGATTTTGTTCATCACTGCAGACTTAGAACCCGTCCTAGGACAATGGTGGATTTTTTCGCCCTTAGTGAAAAGGAGGAAGAAACGCAGGACAAGAGACGAAAGGAAAGGTCAAAGATGAAAAGAGAAAATAAAATATCAAGATACAGAGAAAGAAAAATGTGCTCTTTCCCTGACTTCAGCTCAATGAATTTCCATACAACTACAATGCACAATAGCTATTAAAACTATAAATGGGAGGGGCGCCTGGGTGGCTCAGTTGTTTAAGCGCCTGACTTTGGCTCAGGTCGTGAGCTGACAGGTCTGTGCTGACAGCTCAGAGCCTGAAGCCTCTTCGGATTCAGTGTCTCCCTCTCTCTCTGCCTCTTCCTCCCTTGCACTCTGTCTCTGTCTCTCTCTCAAAATAACTAACTAACTAACTAACTAAATAAATAAATAACATTAAAAAAAAAAAAAAAGATGTTAAAAAACTGTAAATGGGAGGTTCTGTCCTTCCAGCTTTTTGTCCAAACACAAGACCATTGAGCAAGTTGTTTGAATTAAATACCCTCACAAAAAACTCTCCCATTATCAATATTTCTGTAATGACAGGCAAGAAAAAATGTGCATCTTTAAAGGATAAAATTAAACTACTTGTCCCTAAGTTAAATATCTGAAGGAGAAAGGAAGCCAATGTTTCCGAAAGGGAGAAAGAAAGGCAATGTTTAATGGCAGCCAACATGGACTGGGAGTGAGGTAACATGGTCCAGATTCTGTTCTGCCATGAGGTAGGCAGTTACTAGGGAATTCACTTACTTTTTCTTTTCCTCAGTTTCCTCCACTATAAGTTATCTGCAAGACCAGTGCTCCCATTCCACTAAAAAAAAAGCCTGTTACTTTATTAGTCATGCATTTATTTAACATTCGTTCAATATACAGTGGATCTAGATAAAGGTGGATCTGGGCTCTGAACAGTCTGCCTAGATTATTGGTTAGGGAGTGCCTTTGAAGCTGGGTTTTCGCTACTATTGATTTTAGTGATTTATAAAACTTAAGTTTGTATTGGTTATTCTGACCTGTAACACTTTGAGAAATCTTGTGCAAGTGTTTTCTTTACTAGCCTGAGTTAAAGGAAGTCATCCAGAGGAACAAGGGACAGGAGGCTCTCAGATGTTATATTTTTGAAATCTAAAGTATATATTTGATAACGTTTCACAGCTCAGAGGAAATGAGCCTCTTGACTGAATCTATGTGACTCTGTTCAGGACTGATTACCTTCAAATAAATTTCCTTTAATTTCAAAGTTGGCAACAATCTGGGGGTCTGCCATCAGAAGATAGATAAGTTGTTACTGATCTTAGAAAAGTGATACTGCTAAAGTATAGGGAACAGACTGAGACTGACATCTATGATTGAGGTGCTAAGCAAAGTTAGATATAAGACTCATTACAGTGCTCCATGAAGAGTCATCTGACCTCATTTGGGCAGAAAAGGGAAACTTGTTGTGGCAAAATATCTACTATACGTCAGTCATTTCTTTTTCTGCAGGCCTTAATTTCTGGCACTTTACAGAAAACACATAGTGACCAAGATTGTCTTTCAGTTCACTGATAGAAAGATCTTTGGATCTTTGGAGTATAGCAGGTTATGACGAGAGAGCAGACCGGGGGCTGCCTTCAGTGTAAGGTGTCACTGTGCAATTTCCTGTCTGCTGCAGTCATGCCTCTGGACAAACTGACTCCGTGGATTGCACAGGAGTCCACCCAAAGTTACAGGCAGAAGCTGCAAGTAGAAAAGATAGGAATCTTCCAAGCTATAAACCTAAGTCTTTAAAAAAAAATTTTTTTTTAATGTTTATTTATTTTTGGCAGAGAGAGAGAGACAGAGCTTGAGCGGGGCAGGGGCAGAGAGAGAGGGAGACCCAGAGTCCAAAGCAGGCGTCGCCGGCTCCAGGCTCCGAGCCGTCAGCACAGAGCCCAGCGCGGGGCTAAAACCCAGAGACCGCGAGATCATGACCTGAGCCGAAGTCAGACGCTCAACCGACTGAGCCTCCCAGGCGCCCCTAAACCTAAGTTTTTTAAATAATGTTTTCTCTTATATACATGTTACATGTGTATAAATTAAAAATTCTACATTATAAAACATATTGCTAACTGATTCTCCAAAGCAGATATTTTGATGTGCTTTTTAAGTAGATACATTAGCAAAGAATTAGTACAATGTTAAGTATAATTTTACTTCTACATTAATTTTGTGTGTAAACTGGAGCTTGATCATTGTGATAGCATTATGAATCTATAAAATATTAATAATCATTATACAATAATACCGTTTTGTACCCCAAAGACATCTCAGAAGTCTTGTCCTCAAACCCAAGCTCAGATGCCATGATTTTCTGTCCAAAGGTTCATTTTCCTACACAGTCCAGACAATTCTCCTCAGGGCTGGGCACTTTTACCACTCCTGCTGCCCAGGGTGATCTGACCGCCCCCCCCCCCCCCCCCCCCCCCCCCCCCCCCGTCAGCTTTAAACTAAGCAGAGCTTGGTCTAACTCAATTTTACCCTCTTTCTTTCAGCTCCATACTCTCTGCAACCCTGGCATTTTAGGATTCTGGATCTCATGATGCTATTATTTTTGTCCACCTGTATAACTGTCAGCAAGTAAGAACCTTTCTGAAGCTCAGTTTCCTTGTTTGTGATACGACTAATACCCTGTACCCTTGGCACTGTACGGTCTCAAGTGTGCTGCAGGAAACACAGCGCATACGATGCATATTAATGACATCTGAATAACTGAAGGCTATTTTCTTGTTTTTGAGGTTTATGCCTCGCCGTTTTTCAATCCACAACTGAGCCCAGTCTCATGTGACATGTCCCAGTGTATGTTCTCAGGCACAACCCACAGCATTCATAATGCCAACCACCAGCAGCAATTCACCAGACTTTGGTCTCCAATCCTTCTCTGATATTCATGCTCAGCAAGTAAAACAAGTACCACCAAAGGAGCTGGAGGGACAGACTTCAAGGTGCCACTCATAATTAAGCAAAGCAAACTCACTGTCACTTTCACCTTGCCTTCTCATCATTGTGACTCAGTCTCAACTGTCCCCAGTCTCCTCTGAGGGTGGTCTGTGTGCTGGGCTGGAGGAGCTTTACCAAGATCATCACTGCCTAGCTTACTCAGTAGTTCCTTCTCCAAAGCCTAATGCTGGATACATTCCATGAAAAAAGCAAAACAAAACAAAACCTATGGCTGATCTATAACTGGCTCAGATAAAGAGTATAAGACTGGTCTATAGCTATAAGTCATGATAAAAACCTTGAAAATGATAAAATCATTTCACACGCACATATTGCAAACAAAATAAATCTTTTCCTATAAATCCAAAAGAAATGTTCTCTAACTACATCTGAAGGAGACTTTGAAATCCGTAGGACTTTCAAATAAAGTGCTCATCCACCTGAGGAGGATTCATAATTAACAAAGAACTGTTTCCTGTTACTCTGTCTGAATGGCATCAGAAGGCATTATAAAAATAGGATATTGTTGTAGTTACTATTTCTTCAATATGTGTTTTCTTTTAAAATTAGACAGAAAAGAATGATTGATAAATTGATATCCATTCTTTTAATTTCTATTATGTTGTAAATCCACCTCACTGCTTTGAGGGCAATGTCACATAGAAAGAAATATAATCTCAAAAGGTTATGCCAAGGCTCTGACATAAACTCTTCAGTCAATGACATGACTGCAGCTATTTGAAAAAACACAGGAAGGACCTAAAAACGAGTAGAAAGATGTCATTCCCATAGTTGGTATAAACAAAGTACTTTGAATTATAGGTTTGGCTCATGTAGCTAGCTAGCTACACTATATACGAAGGTAGCCACTTGACACATGGGGCTATTAAGTTAATTAAAATTAAATAAAACTTAAAATTTAGTTCCTCAGTTCCACTAGCCATATTTCAAATACTCAGTAACCATATGTGGTCAGTGGCTACCTCACTGAATAGTACAGATATACAACATTTACATCACTGTAGAAAGTCCTATTAGGTAGTGCTGATATAGGTTAGAATAGCACTCTCTGAAAGCCACGGATTTACCAACTGCCATTTATTAGGTTTTTAAGATATATAAAACTTGATAGACATTGCAGTGGTCTTTTTAGGTATCATGATCACATATCTTGGCTTTTCTAGAACAATACCGGTATTTCTTGTTTGTATCACTTTCAGTAATATGAACCATTAAAGGTAAAAGTAAATGCAACAAATTAAATTTTTAGTAGGACTTTTTATATTAAGTAAACAGGGGGATTCCTTTGTTACACCACATGTCCCAAATTTTGATGCAAGAAAAAACCCAAAAAACCCAAAACTCATGTATATGGTGAATGTAGCCAAGAATTTCTGCTTTCTCTAGGAAGGGTCTCTACTTTGTCTAAGTGACTCTAGCACACATGCCTGTGTCTTGTCACTCACCGAGCTCTGGATGGGTCTGGGCCTGGTGGAACAGCTGAGCCACCTCCCTGATGATACCTGCAGGGAAGAGAGTAAACTCTTTGTACCACCACTCGGACCTTGACTCCTGACCCTGGGGCAGCTCCCTGGCTTTCCACTGCATCCAGAAGAGAGTCCCTCAGGGGAGCTTGAGCCGGGAAGCATTGCTTGGTTTCCTCATGTCCACGGGTGCATTCTGTCCTCATGGTAGTGAGATCACTACACATAACCTGGCCAAGACATGCAAAGGAACAATCTCAGTTTAACTAATAGCAGCATGGCACACACCAAGTAATGATATTCTCAGGTAATTCTGTGATGTAACTGTACAACACCGAAGGAACGATGAAGACAAAAGACATGGTGTGGGTCTCTGTGTCTGCCCCATAACTAATGCTGCTGAGGCGGGCAACGTGAGAAATCACATGGAAACAGCAAAAAGTGTTTCCAGTCAGTGGAAGCACACGTTGTCCTGAGTCTTTGAAAACATGCAGAAAGTCCTGCTATTACCGCACTTCATGGTAATCTAGAAAATTCTTGTATGAGGTAGCAATCGCAGCAGGACAAAGTGAAAAACAAAAAATGACTAGGGTTTAAAAAATAAATCATATTATTAAGTGCTTTTTATATGCAGTGTACTATGCTGGGTACTTTATAGGCTCATGTAGCCTCCCAACAACGCTTTACAATAATATTAGATATTGTAATAAGATAACACTTCTAGGACACATCCCAGGCACTCTTCTTTATGTACTGTGCTTACTTATATAACAAACATATTTAACCTCATAGCCACCCAAGCAGGTAGATTATCATTATTACCATTTTAAAGATAAAAATATTGAGACACAGAAAAATTAAGTATTTCATGAATTTAATATCCTGTAGCTGTTTACAACTATATGTTAAAGCAGTAATGCACTTTGAGCCATAAATTAATTGATTAGAGAGCCCTCCTTTTCCCATAATCCCCTTCATACACTTCTTTTGGTTATCAAAGGGGGAGGATGCTTGACGACATTTACAAGCAACATGAAAGTCTGTGTACGTTTCTCTTTCTTATGTCCCCTCACACTACCTGTCAGTCTCAGCCTTCTGTTCGGTGCTAACTCAGCTAACTAGGCGAACCTGAGATGGTACACCTGGAGTCACAGACACTTAGAGCCTGGAATGGTCCCCAGAGTGCCTTTCATGCCTGCTGTAAGGGAAATTTAGGGGCTCCCTAAATTCATCTTGATAAATGATCATGATGGAAAGCCAATAAAATTCCAAAAAGCAATGTATAATCTCAGTGTATAATCTCAAGTTTATGCGGTTCTTTTTGTCCCAGGGGATATAGATACTTAGAAAAAGAAAAACATGTGACTTTTTTCGTATTTAAGAACTTAAAAGCTTAAACAAAATTCTTAGACAATTACAAAATGAGAATTAAAAAAAATGAAAACTCATTTATTTTGACAGATTAGGAGAAAGATTAAAAATGAACAATTAGATGAAATACTGTGAAAGCTCACAGCTAAACACTGAACTACAGCAGGCATAACAATAATAACAAGCTGTTTGGGCATATACATTTGCTGAATATCTGAAGGGAAACCAAAGGTAAACATCTTCACTTTCAATCCCAATATTATTACAAAGCATAAAACCTCTAAACCAATGAAAGTTTACCTGGCCTTCAGGAGATTTAATTGTTAGATTCTTAAATATAAACATCTGGGCCAAGGTGATACTTCTTCTTGGAAGGGGTGTGTCCCAACAGTGCACTTCATGTATTATTTTTGAATCTTCTTTGGTGACAATTTTCTGACAAAAATAAGTATTCAGAATAACAGGGCAACTTCCATTTGGGATAACAAGCTTTTGCCTGGAAAAGAGAAAGAAATATAACAGTTTATTTACCGTGTTGGATTCCCCTCATGTTCTTGCTAAATCAGGAATACAAAGGGCAATGACTCGCCTGCTAAGGAAAGACAAAACTAAGCCAGCTCATTAAGCGACAGCAACAGATGAATGGATAAAGAAGATGTGGTTCACATATACAATGGAATACTACTTAGCCATAAAAAGAATGAGATCTTGCCATTTGTGACATAGACTTAAAGGGTTAAGTGAAATAAATCAGACAAAGATAGGCAAATACCATATGATCTCACTTATATATGGAATCTAAAAGCAAAAACAAACAAACAAAAACAGAAACAGTCTCATAAATAAAGAGAGCAAACTAGTGGTCATCCGAGGGGATGGGCTTGCAGGGATGGGCAAAATGGGTGAAGGGCATTCAGAGGTACAAACCTGCAGTTATAAAATGAATAAGCCATGGGGATAAGAAGTACAGCATGGGGAACATAGTCAATAACACTGTAAAACTTTGTATGATGGCAGATGGTATCCTATCATGGTAAGCACTGTATAATGTACAGAACTGTCAAATCACAATGTTGCATGCCTGAAACTAACAGGATATTGTATGTTGACTATACTTCAATAAAACAAACAAACAAACAAACAAAAGTGAAACCCACCCTCACACACTGAAGAGTGAATGTCAGTGGAATGAATTCTACTTTTCCAGTGTAAGTCCTGTGTTGGGATAAGGGGAATGGAAGAAGACCATGTCAGTACCTGGGTTAAAGTTTCCTCAGATCTCCTAGTCTGGTAGGTGATGGCCTTAGGATGTTTCATGAAGAAATTAAGGGAGTAAGCAAAGACTATCAACAGGCTCAAAGAATTGCCCAGACATTAAAAGAAACGTTATTTATAAATAAAACCTTTAGACATTTTGGTGGCTCTAATCTTTCAAAGAACATGGCATCAAGTCCCAAAGAAGCTTCCACCTTCACTATCAAATGGAGCACAGTCACAGAAATGCCTCATGTTTAAGTAGAAAAGGAGTCTGGGAACATAAAAGACAAAATTTTCCTGGTTCCATTCAAATACCAGATTTGAGAAGACTCTTCAACACTCATTCCTCAAAAGAGGTAATGCTGCTACACATCAAGGAAAATTTAGGACTTCCACTTCCACTCCATTTAGGAGCAGACATCTTTTTCTCTAATTTATCCCATTAAGCACAACTAAAATGCCTGACATTAGATATCAACTAAACATAAGAAGATACTGAGAGGTGGGAAGAAGGCATGCCAGCTAGGCCCTAGAGACCTTGGGACCTAAGGAACAACATACTGGTGAGCTTCTGGGTTTTCTGTTTGTCTCTTATATCCCAGACTTCAAACTGAAGAAGGTGGCAACCTAATACAATGATGCGTACAGATAAAAAAGCCCCTACAAAAGCTTACTCTCTCCAACCAAAGGTCAGGGAAGGGGCAGCCTGGTGAGACACAAAACTTTTAGAAAATGACTGTTCTATTCTAGGCAAACATCACAGAAGACCTGTGACTCACTACCACACACATGAGAAAAGGATGAGTGGGGAGCCCTGACTTGCACCCTCATCAGGCTGTAATAAAAAGTCTTTAAAGCCCAGTTGGGGTAGTGTGAGAGAAGGCAGGATAGAGTGTTGGGACCTCCATCCCTGCAGGCTTATAATAGCCTTCCCTGATCAATCCCCGCCCCTGCAACACACACACACACACACACACACACACACACACACACACAATGACAGTGGAGACCACCTGGGGGTCTGGACTTCCACTCCCACCTGACATCAGTAACAAGTACCCTTCCCTGCCCCTCTGGTGTACAGTCAGAGTAGGCCCAGCAGAGTGTCAGGACTTTCAACTCCACCCAGTGGTACTGTAGCTACCCTCTATCCTCACACTTTCTTCCAGTGTTATCAGTGGAAACCATGTGGGAAGCAGCACCCCTGGCCCTCCCAGCAAGGGTTATGTCAGCTGAGGTCTAGCAGGAAGCCGGAACTCACATCTGCTCAGCAGTAACAATGAGTTCTTCACCCTTCAAGTATCAATGGGGATCAAGAAGAGAATTTAGACTTTTACCTCCACTTGGCAGTAATAAGCCCCCCACCTCCAGCTCCCTCCACTTTTCTTCTCAGAGCAGTGTCAGACAAATTCCCCTAAAACAGGTTTAAATAAGATCCAGATTCTCATATCATAATACCTCGATGTACAGGTTACCAACTTTAGATGGTTTAGATGGTTTCTTATACTAAAAACAAGGAAAAAAATCTCAAAAGAAAAAAACATAATACATGGCAATGCTGAAATGACACCGAAACAGTTTTAGAATTATCTGACAAAGATTCTAAAGCAGCCATTATAAACACGCTTCAGTAAGCAATTATGAACACACATGAGACAAATGAAAAGATAGAAAGTCTCAGCAAAAAATAGTTATTTTTAGAATGGAAATTTTAGAACCAATTAATAAAATAGTGAATATAAAAACTCAATGGGTTCAATGGCAGAATGGAGGAAACAAAGAAATCAGTGAACTTGAAGATAAAAATAGAAGTTAAACAATGTGGACAACAATAACAATAACAAAACCAGACTTAAAAAACAATGAACAGAACCTCAAGATCTGTGGGAAGGAAGAAATAAAAATGGAAAGATACAGGTAAGTACAATAGGCTTTCCTACTCCTGCAGGGTTTTCAAAATTGTATTTATAGTTGAAGCAAAAATTATAACAATGTCTGATATAGTTCTAAACACATGCAAAACCAATATTTTTTAAAAAATTATATTCTAATTAAGAAGAGTTAAAAGGATATAAGAGATAAGGTTTATTATATACTTCATAAAAACTGGCAAAATGTTGACCCAGTAGACTGTGGTAAGTTATATGTATAAAATATAATGCCTAGAGCAATCAATAAAATAGCTGTAAGAAAGATACATACAAAAAAATTATATATAGATCAAAAGAAAATTCTAAAAATTGTTTAGATAACCCATATGAAGCCAGAAAAAAAAAAAACAGAAATGAAAATAAAGAGAACAACATGAAGAATACAAAAAGTAAAAAGGTAGACCTATGTCTTAACATATCAATATTTACACTAAGTATAAATGATCTAAATAAACTAGGTAAAAGACAAGGATTAGCAAACTGGATTAAAAATTATGATCCATCTATATGCTGTCTACAAAAAATTCACTTCAAATATAAAGATACAGGTTAAAGGATGGGGAAAATACATCACATAAACATTAAGAAAAATATGAAAATATAGCAGGGTATCAGATGAAGTCAGTTTTAGAGCAAAGAAAATTATGAGACCAGAGGAACATTACATAATAATAAAAAGGTAAGTCTGCCAAGAAGACACAGCCATCTTAATATGCACCAAACAATGTAGATTCAAAATACATAAAGTAAAAACTGATAAAACTGAAAGGAAAAATGACAAATCCACAATTAGAAATACAGACCACACAGCTCTCTCTCAACATCTGATAAAACAACTGGACAGAATGTCTGTAAAGATACCAAAGAGTAAAAAATACCATCAATCAACAGGATCTGATAGACATTTATAGAGCATTCCACCCAACAACAGAGAAAATACACATTCTTTTACTGAGCCCATAAAACATATTCCAAGAAAAACCATATTATAGGCCATAAGACAAAACTGAATGAATTTAAAAGAACTGAAACACAGTAAACTAAAAATCAACAGAAAGAAAAGAGAACTAAGAAATAAAGAAATAAAATAACAAACAGTAATAAAAACAACACACTTCTAAGTCATCCATGGGTCAAAGAGGAAGTGCCAAGGAAAATTTTAAAAAATAATAAAATAAAACATTTAACTGAGTGAAAATGTAACTTTAATATACCAAATTTTGTATGAAACAACTAAAGCAATACTGAGAGGAAATTTTTATAGCACTTAAAGCTTACATTAGAGAAGAGGAAAAATCTCAAATCAGTAAGCTAAGCTCTGACTTCAAAAACCTATATGAAAAAAAAAAAAAAGACAAAATAAACCCAGAGTGGATAGAAGGAAATAAATAATAAAGAACAGAAATAGATGAAATTAAGAATAATAGAAAAAAATGCAATGAAGAGTTGACTTTTTGATATGATTAATAAAATTAACTGACAAAGGAAAGAACAGAGAAGATATAATCACCAAAATCAAGAATGAAACAGAGGATATCACTACAGACTATGAAGACATCACAAAGCTAGTATGAGATTACTATTAACTGCTATATATATGAAATTATCAATAACTTAAATGAAATGGACCAATTCCTCGAAAGCACAAACTACCATAACTCAACCAAAATGAAACAGATGATTTGAACAGACCTATAAATAATAAAGATATGTATATATCTTTTATTACATATATAAATATGTAAATTAAAAAGTCCCAGAAAGATAACTCCAGGTCCAGACAGTTCCACTGGAGAATTTTACCAAATGTACAAAGAAGAATTAACACCAATTTTATACTATCTTTTCAAAAGGAAAGAACAGAGAAGATACAATCACCAAAATCAAGAATGAAACAGAGGATATCACTACAGACTATGAAGACACCACAGAAGAGGAGGAAACATTGCCCAATTCACCTTATAAAAATAGTACTACTCTAATAAGAAAACCAGAAAAAGTACAGAAGGAGAAGGATGAGGAAGAGGAGGAGGGAGAGGAAAAGGAGGAAAAGGAAAAAGAAAAACCACAGACCAACATACCTCAGGAATACAGATGAAAAATCCTTAATGAAATACTAGTAAATAGAATTCAGAAGTAAATGTAAGGATCATACAACATGACAAAGGGGTTAACTCCAGGGATTCAAGTCTCATTTGATATTTGAAAATCACCTCGACCACATTAAAAATGAAAAAAAGTCTTATATTTCTTCAGTAGAAGCAGAAAAACTATTTTACAACATTGAACACTGATTTATAACCAAAAAGTCAGAAAACTAGAAATAGAGTACTCCCTCAGTTAGCATTATAATTAATAGTGATGGAGTGAATGCTTTCCATCTAAGAAGGGAAACAAGGCAAGAATATTCATTCTATTTTTTCTTTTATTTTTTTTGTTGTTAAAAAGGGGCCTATGTTCTTTCTTCACACATAGGCCATTGAATACTTTTCACAGCATTTTCCACAAAGAATAAGGGAAATGGAAAAAAAAGAGGTCATGACAATTATTTACATTTTATAAATTGAGGGAAGGAGACTCCCAAGGGCATATGAGGTCACCTTTACCAAAGGTAAAGAAGGAGCAAAATTTATACTCCACTGACTTCTGCTGTGCTGGGTTAATGTTGCAGATCCTCTTACGCCCATAGAATTCAAGTGCCCCCAGGCCCCCAGATGGCCAAGGCCTGGGGACTCCAGGACCCACTTGACATTTGTCCCCTTGCTGCTCACTGAGCCCATCATCTACCTCCACCTCTCTACCTATGCCTTGGGACACTGGAAGGGCCCAGAAGAGAAGATGGCATGGCAGGTGATAATGGATGCAGTTTGGCTACATGGCTATGACTACTACCACAACCTGGCAACTCTCACCCTAGCGTATGAATTCTGAGCCAACCTGCAGACTGCCGCTCCTGCAGAGTAGTAGGGTGTGTTGGAGAAGGGGGCCATGTTAGGGAACCTGCAAGTCCAGGCAGTTCTGGAGGGCAGGCTTGCATGCAGCCCACGCCAGTGGGGTCCTCACCCTTCCATGGCACTCCACTGTGTGCCTCCCATGCAGGGTACCTGGAACACAGTTTCCAGAGGGACCAGCTGACTTTCCTGTGCAGCAGTGGGCCACTGGCTCGCCTGCTCTCACCACTTTTATTCAGAGAGCTGGAAGTTCTTGTCAGTGCAATGAGGCAAGACAGGGGTAGGGGAATGACATACAGAACAAAAAGGAAGAAATAAATCATTCCCTATTTGCAAATGACATGATTGCTTGTGTAGAAAATTACAAGAGAGCAATCGACAGAAAAACTCTGGAATAAGTGTGTTCAGCAAGATTACAGCATATAAAAAATGTATTTCTATATACTATCAATGAGCACGTGGACACCAAAATTGAAAATATAATTCATTTAAAAATGCAAATAATGACAAAAAACATTTCATGTAAATCTAATAAACATATATATTACTTGTGTGAAGCTATAAAACACTGCTAAAATAAATCAAGGATCTTATAGAGACATACCATATTTAGTGGCTCGAAAGACTCACTATCATAAAGATGCCAATTCTCCCCAAAAGGATACATAGGTTTAAAACAATTCCTATTGAAACTCTAGCAAGATTTTTTGCAGATGTACATTAGCTTACTCTCAAATTTATATAGGACATTAGCAAGGTGGCAGAATAGAAGATCACTACTCATATTTCCCCTTAAGAGCAATAATTTGGTAGCCATCCGAGTGTGATAAAAGATATATAATTAGTTTGATTGTGGTAGTTAGTTAACAATGTATATCAAATCACCATGTATACACCTTAAATATATACAATTTTTATTACCCGTACACCTTAACAAAGTTGGAAAAAAATTTATATGGAAAGGCAAAGGAACTAGGACATCTAAAACAATTTTGAAAAAGAAGAATAGAGTGGGAGGAATTACTCTCTTTACTTTCAAGACTTACTATATAGTTACAATAATCACTACTCTATGATATTGTTGGAGGAATAGACATAGATCAATAAAACATTATAGAGAACCTATTAAGTATACTCCACGCTATACTATATGTAAGTATACAGATACATATACAGATCTGCCCAACTGATTTTTCACAAAAGTGCCAAAGCAATACAATAAAAGAAGCAGACTCTGGATATTCATAGTCAAAAAAAGTATGAGCTTCAAACTAAGTCTCAAACTTTATATAAAATTTAACTCAAAATGGATCATGAACATAAATGTAAACAATAAAGCCATAACACTTTTAGAAAAACATAGGAGAAAATCTTCAGCACCCAGGCTAGGCAAAGTGTACTTAGACTTGAGATAAAAAAAAAATTTTACCCATAAAAAGAAAAAAAAATTACAAAACTGAACTTCATCAAAGCTAAAATCTTTTGCTTCGAGCCAGACCTTTTTAAGAGGACAAAGAGAGAACCTACAGAGGTAAAATATTTGCAAATCACATATCCAAAGAAGGACTATGACCTAGAATATATAAAGAAATCTGAAAACTCCACAGTGAAAAAATGAACAATCAAATAAAACACGGACAGCTGTCACTAACAGACAATTCACCGAAGATATAAGAATGGCAAATTAGCACCTCAAAAGATGTTAAATGTCATTAGCTATTAAGAAAACACACATTAAAACCAGACTTATATAGTACCTCTATACTATCAAAATGGTTAAGACAAAACATAGTGACACCATTGAAAGCAGATGAGAATATAGAGAAACTGAATTGCTCAAACATTGCTGCTGGGAATGTAAAGCTATATTATGTAGCCAATCAGAGAAAGGTTGGCAATTTTTAAAAACGCTAAACTTGCAATTACCATACAACCCAGTGCACTCTTGGGCATTTATTGCAGAGAGATGCAAACTTATGTTTATATAAAAACCTATGTAGGCATGTCTGTAGCAGCTGTATTCATAATAGCCCCGACTGGAAACCTAAATATCATCAATGGGTATGAATGGTTAAGCAAACTGTTAAATCCATCCATACCACAGTACTATTCAGCAATAAAAAGGAAGGAACCACTGATACACATGACAACAGGGATAAATCTCCAAGGAATTCTGCTGAGTGAAAAACAATCCCTAAAGCAATACAGAAGACACTGGTGCTTGCTAAGGTTTAGGGGTCTAGTATATTCCCACAAACTCTATCCAAAAATAAATTTGTAATAGTGAGGTTTTAAGCCTATAGGCTATAGGTATGGTAACTCAGAAGTTAAGAAATTGTGAGAGATGGAGAGACAGAGACAGAGCTAGACACATACATGCAAAAAGAGACAGGAGGAAGGGAGGAACAGAGACAGAGACAGTAAGAAGAGGCTGTAAGAAAATCAGAGGGTGGGGGTGGGGTACAGTGTCTTGCACTGTCTGGGTACAAATGCAAATATGCTTCCCACACCCAGATGGATGAAAGATGTCACAAACTTCCAGCTTTTTCTTTCAAGTTAATTTAAAAAATTATGATCAAGTAATATCATTTTAATAACTAAGTTAAGAAGAAGAACGTGCTAGATAAAGTTTTTCTATTTAGAACCTTTCAGTTTACAGGTAAACATTACCAATATTAGGGGCGCCTGAGTAGTTCAGTTGGTTCAGTGTTCAATTCTCGATTTCGGTTCAGGTCATGATCCCAGGGCCATGGGATCAAGCCCTGCGTAGGGCTCTGTGCTGAGTGTGAAGCCTGCTTAAGATTCTCTTTCTCCTTCTGTCCCTCTCCCCAGCTCATGTGCACTCTCTCTCTAAAAAACAAAACATTACCTGGGGCACCTGGGTGGCTCAGGTGGTTAAGCATCTGACTTCAGCTCAGGTCACGATCTCGCGGTTCGCGAGTTCGAGCCCCGCGTTGGGCTCTGGGCTGATGGCTCAGAGCCTGGAGCCTCCTTCCGATTCTGTGTCTCCCTCTCTCTCTGCCCCTCCCCCGTTCATGCTCTGTCTCTCTCTGTCTCAAAAATAAATAAACGTTAAAAAAATTAAAAAAAAAAAAATATAAAAAATAAAAAACAAAACATTACCAATATTAGAACTATGTTCTGCTCAATTCAGTCTTCTTTAAGGCCGTTAAGGTTAAACTGAATTAAAAACAGCAAACCACTCCAACTAAGTGAAAGCTTACTTTAGCCTTTCTTCTCTGGTACCAATAATCACTACAATTTTCAAAGCTATTTTAATGAGTTCAACGTTCTATTTTTTCTATGTAGCTCAAATCCAAAAAAGGATATCTTCTTTACTTAATATAAGCACTATTTCAAAAGAAGGTTAATTCACTGATTTCTATAGCATTAGATGTTCCTTGTCTCCTGGGTAGGACCACATGGTTAATTATGAGTAATTTATCTACAAGGTGGCATAATTCACACACACAATGCAAACCCTAAAAGGACCCATTTTTCTGATCTCTTGTTGACAAAGTGAATAAACTCATGCAAGATGCAGGATTATTACATCAAAATGAATAAAAACAATTAATGTATTTGGCTTGCCCTCAATACAACTACATTAGATAACTGTACAAATATACCCATGATCTCAAGCATTACATTCTTGGTGTTTTTGCTTACTTTACTCCATTTCCTTCTTATTTATGGGCACATAAATAGAAGAGGCCCTTATTTAAGGGCCTCTTAAAGGTTTCAAATTCCTTGCTAATCACTATTATAAAGCTAGTATTTTTATTAGCTATTAGTTTAACACTCCATATTTTAATATTTACCTAATAGGAACATAGGCCTCTTTAATGCTAATAGTTCCCTTATCCTAATTTTAATATTTAACATTCAGTTCTACATAAAAATATTCAAAACATATTCTTTTTTTAGAAGTTTATTCTGAGAGAGAGAGTGCGCATGTATGTGCTAGTGCATGGGGGAAGGAACAGAGAGAGAAAGGCAGAGAGACAGACACAGAGAGAGAGAGAATCCCAAGCAGACTCCATGCTGTCAGCACAGAATCTGCCACGGAGCTTGATCCCATGAACCGTGAGATCATGACCTGAGCCAAAATCAAGAGTTGGATACTTTACTGACTAAAGCCCCTCAAAACATATTCTTGATAAAAAAATTAACTTTGAAATTTTGTGATTCGTAGTAAGGTTGACTTGATAGGAATCCTTTTTAGCAATAAAAAATAGAACTCTTTTAGTTTCAAATGGAGTTTGCTGATATGCAATTAACAAAAATAAACATTAAAGTGATGCAGTTGGAAAAAGTGGTATTGTTCTTAATTGTGTATCATTTTGCAATACACAGCATTTCTGCTTACTCACTCAGCCCTCTACCTTGGTGGTTGACCCAAAGTCAGATCTTCAAGATTCCCAGGGATGGAGATGATAATATGCAGTGTCCTACTAAACAGGCAGATTTTTAAAAGTTTCAAGAACTTTTTAAAATCATTTAAAATCATTAAAAAAGATTTACCTGGTAACTATAAACCTGGACTTCTTTTATAATTAAACGAATCACTAAAGATTTAGCAAAAAAAAAAAAAACAAAAAACTCTATTTTGAAATGTGGCTGAGTAATTTTATATTTTCAAAAAGCACTTACATATGTATTTCAAACATTGTTAGCTTTGCTTAAAAGAAGGAAAACCCAAGGCAGAAATAAAGGTTCTTTGGCCCAGCTGCGGGGCTCTGAGAGAGACAAGAACTCAGGCCATGCTATTACAGCACGTGGCCAGCTCATCCAGTCCTGTATCTTCTGCAAGAAAATAGGGGGAGCATTTATACTAATGATGACACAAATGTTTATTTAATAATACATAAAACAAAAATGTTGACTGTACACATTTAGTAAAATTCTTCTTGATTCAAGTTAGTCAAACTGAATTAAGTCTAGGAGAGAAAGGATTTGTAAGGAAATTTAGTTCATTACTTCAAATTACAAATTAAAACCATAGTCCTTAGAAAAGAGAAAGTTTTGGAAAGTCTTCTGAAATAGATACAACTATTTTTCATTATTGGGGTATAATTGATATATCGTGTTATATTGTTTTAGGTGTACAAAATGAGTCAGGATTTGTATATACTGTGAAATGATCATCACAGTAAGTCTAGTTAACATCCCTCACCATATATAGTTACAAAATTGTTTTTCTTGTGATGAGAACTTTTAAAGTCAACTCTCTTAGCAACGTTCAAATGTACAATATTATTAACTATAGTCACCAGGATGTACATTACATCTCCAAGACTTGTTTTATAACTGGAAATTTGTGCCTTTTGACCCCCTTCATTCATCTTTCCTGCCCCTACCACCCTGCCTCCGGAAACCACCAATCTGTTTTCTGCATCTATGAGCAGACATGACTAATTTTTTACTAGCATATCACTTGCTTCTTTACAAATAGTACTAAGATTTGAAAATAATTGATTCTCTAAGGTAAACATACTTGAAATCTTGTTCAAATTTCTCACATACTCACAAGTACCCTTTACCTTGCAAAAATAACTATACAGGTAAGCATAATCTAACTAGATCCATAGGATGATAATTTCTGAATTAGGGAATCTGAATAAGGTTTAAAATGATTTACCATAAAATGGGAGGTCTGAAATTTTAGTTACAGATGTTACTCTGAGGGTCTGGGAAATTAATTCAAATAATAACATACCTTGTAAAATATATTTGGAAGGCTAGTTGATATAGGAAAGACCTTAAAACTCTTATCTAGGTCCATTTGGTTCATTTCACTCTTTTTACTGAATACATTTCATGTGCCAGGTAGTAGGCTAGGGAGCTGGGAATCCAGCCAGAGATAAGAAAGAAGGCTGAGTGGATGGTTTTACTGCAAAGGAAAAGGGTGTTCCTGAGTTAGGACATGCCAACTCAGACAGGATACTAAGTAAGCCCACTGGGGTTAGGGAAGGCTTCCCAGGAGAGGGAGCCAGGTAAGGGCCGTCGTGGGTCAATGAGGGCAAAAGTGCAAAGAGAGGCACAGAGGCTCCCAGAGGCTGCCCAGTGGCAATGCCCACAATTTAATTTCAATGTGGTGAGCAAATATGTCTCATTGCCACATCACTGAGTCTCTGCAAAAAAAATTTACACGTTCAATTTCCTTTACTAGTAGGAAGAAGTTAGAACTTTTCAGTATCTATATCTATGATTCCATCATTATTTCTCTAGGTAGTATGACCTCTTGACTTGTTTTTTAATTTTCTTTTTAAATTTGAGAGAGAGAGAGAGAGAGAGAGAGAGAGAGAGAGAGAAAGGGAGAGAGAGCACGTGAGCAAGTGGGGGAGAGGAGCAGAGGGAGAGAGAGAATCCTAAGCAGGATCTACGCTTAGCATGAAGCCCGACTTGGGGCTTGATTCCATGACCCTGGGATCATGACCTGAGCCAAAATAGAGTCCTGCACTGAATCGACTGAGCCACCAGGTGCCCCCAATTTTGTTTTATACTGCAATCCAATATTAGCTGCTGTAGACCTTACAATCACCTCTTGATGTGTCTGCCACAAATGTTATGTGACAACTAAAAAAGGTTTACAGAGTATGTATGTATTGAGATTAATATTGTACTATATTTAACTAGTATTTCTAAATATCAAACTGAAAATAAAAACAAACCTAAGTGTTAAACCTCACTTGATAAATCACATATACAATGAACGACACCAGTGAACATTATCATGACACTGGGCTCCTACTGATTTTTCTGTTTAAGGAATTCGAAGAATATGCATATACTTTCCAATAAACTCTCAGAGCATCCCTGAAATAGTGGCAGAATAGGCTAAAATATGGGAGAGTTACACACACATATGAAATACACAACAACTAGAAAGTAACAGTCTTCAGTGGAGTCCAAGTACTAAGGTTTCTGGTGTAAATGTTTTTTTCTTTTTAATAGAGAATACTGTTATGTATAATAAAAATGACAATTTGTCAAAATGTTTTCTGAAAATAGAAATGGCTGCTCAAACACACATGTTTTACGTTAAGAACCATTTCCACTTCTCCTCACCGGAGATTGTTCTATATAGAACTCAAGTAAACAGGAAACAATACTTTTGTTTTTAAATGTCATTGGGACCAGAGAAGGAAAATAAAATGAAAAATCTTTTCATTTTCTATAATTTCAAAGGTTCACAGTTCTATCAATATCAACACTGACAAAGTGTGAAATACCCTGTAAACAACTTTTCAGGAAGTCTGAGGTTTGTGAGCAATGTTTCTTTTTATTTTCCCACTAGTTATGTGTTCTCAGATTTTTTGCCTCTAGCACCCGATTACATAAAAACTGTGCTTTGCACTGAACATGCTGATAAGGATGATTGTGATTGACACACGATTCCCTTAAAAAGCAAACTCTCTATTCCAAACCATAAAATAATATCAATTTGCTTGTTTACCATGTAGGAAGAATTCATGCAAATCTGTGGTGGGAGCAAAGTGGATTAATGGGATTAATGCAGTGACCCAAAGAAAACAAAGACAAACAGAATTTCCTCTTCTTTCCTTCCTTATTTTAATGGCTAGCTAGCGAACAAGGTTGGACTAGGAACTATAGTTGCCAGAAAAACATAATGTAGGTTTAATTTTTCTTTTCACTGAAGACATGCTTGGGATAAACCAATCAATTTTGTTTACAGTTTAGTCTCAACTCTAAGCCTCACCCACCCCAGGCCCAAACCTGGCCACTGTACAGTCTTTCTTCCACCACCTGGAGGACAGGCCGGGTCATAACATGAGGAGTTAAGAGGGCTTAAGGGTGTATGTAGGGCCATACACCAGGAAACGGTAAGTGCAGTAAAACACTCTTCGTGCTACAATAGAGGGAACACTGGCTTCTGCACGGAGGCAGAGGACAGACTTCTCCATATTAATTAAGACCCTTCTAAAATGCTGTCTCTGTGAGAAGTCTTGATGGGCTGGTTCAACAATAACAAAAACAAAACAATGTTTTTTGAATGAATGTCAATCCTTCTCACAGGAGAAGCTGTTCTTTTCTCTGTGCTCTGAGAGTGCTTTTCACACTGGTTTGCTTGTGTCTGTCTCTACAATGAAACCCTCAACTACTAGAATATCTCAGCTGTTTCATTTTTATCTTTGTTTTTTAGTGCCAAACAGTACCTAACATCTGCATGGAACCCAACAGATGTTTTCTAAACTAATGGAAAAATATTTTTTATTCCTATTTATCAGATGTATATATAAAGAAGTGAATGTGCCTTTTACATAGATAATCAGACCTAATATAACTGAGTTCCATGAGCTTTAAAGTGGGATTCTGGGAACTGTACAAATTTAAAATAAGGGCTTGGAAAAATGAAAGCTCTAAGGGGAAGGATCCAGGCCCATGCAAGTCCACTGCATGGCACAGAGTGATTTGAAAGGAAGATACAGGTTTTGGATCTAAGACATCTTAGATTTAAACCCTGGCTTTGCCACTTACTAGCTGTGTGACTGTGGACAAATTCAATCTGTGACTCCGCTTCTATGAAATGAGAGTATTAACAGGAGCTAAAGGTACTCCACAGATTTCTTGTGAGAATGAAATGAATGAACTTCACACCCATAAGGGCTCAGTGGGTGAGGCTGTCAGTGCTGCTGCTGCTTCTGTGGCTCTGAGTCTCATCTTCAGTCACTTCACATTAGTCACTGTCTACTGTGCAGCCAAGACTAGGATTATTTAGTGTCATTTCCAAGGCCTGTTTTCTTTCTCTTCCTAAAGATTAATGAGAATTACAGGCCACTAGCAGCAAATATTACTTTTCCGTTACCTGCTCACATGTTTATTTGCATAATGCCTTATTTGCTATCGATACTCGCTGCTTAGATTCTGCTGGGTCTTATAACGCTAGCCTAAATTCTTACTTAGTCCTCAGGTCTCTCAGTCTTCACTGTACAGGGTAAATACAACTACCCCAATCTTCAGAGGAGGCTAAGTAACAACCATTTCTATACCACTGGTCCATTCCAGGGCTGAAATACAAACAAACTGGCTTTAAAGCTAGTCTATTGTTTTTCCAAGATACGAAGCTACCTCTCTGGAAGAAGAGTGGGACTCACCACTTTGACAATGGCAAGAAAGGTGTTGCCATTGTTCCTGGAGGAATCAAAGCATGAGAAAGGGATGTGACCCGTATGGACAGGAGCTGCTTAGCCTAGCCCACAGGATTAGATCAGGCTGACAAGAAAGCATGAAATGGGGCCCCGGGGTGCCTCAGCCAGTTGAGCTTCTGATATTGGTTTCGCCTCAGGTCATGATCTCCCAGTTCATGAGTTCAAGCCCTGCTTCTGGCTGGCTCGGTGCTGACAACAAGGAGCCTGTCTGGGATTCTGTCTCCCTCTCTCTCTGCCCTTCCCCAGCTCATGCTCTCTCTCTCAAAAATAAATAAATAAACTTAAAAAAAAAAAGCGTGAAATTTAGGTGGGACTGTAGGAGATTATACTTCCTGTTCACAGCTATCAAGTGTTGGGCAGTGTGACAAGCTGCAATGGAAGGACTTTAACTGCACAAAGGTCTGATGATAACAGAACATTTAGACCCACTTTCTACACCTGTGCCTATAAAGCCACTGACCCTTGTAGCTAATCAAATTTAAATAAAATAAAATAAATTTTAAAATGCAATTCCTAAATTGTCTGAGCCACATTTCTAGTATTTTCAGTGTGGCAAGTGACTACCATACTGGATAGCATCATAAAGAACACTTTTGTTACTGCAGAAAGTTCCACGAAGCTATGTGAGAATTCTCATTTTCAGGATAAACAATAAACCACATCCTGTCATTAGTAAATGCTTTTTGATCAGTTGATTGATTAATTGGATTTGAAAGGGGCTACTATGCCCCAGTGACTTCTAGGGCTAACTTCACAAGCTTAAGCACCACCCATGCTCCCTGCTGTAGACACCTACACCAGCACATGGGCACTAAATCCAAGTTAGTGACAAGACAATGTTAATTATCTTTATTATGAATTTTTAAAAATAGCAAAATATCCTGCCTACCTTCTTACTCATTTAAAGAGTGAATGGGCACTCTTTCTCTCCACCAAAAATCAGATTTACTTTAAGAAAAATTTAAAAACACAAGTCCCAAGAAATTTCTCTAAGCTGAAGAATTAAGCCAAGTTTAGGAATAAGAAATTTCAGGCTTATACTTTATTTTCCAGTTTTTTATTTGACAAGATTTATCTCCTGTGTTCAAATCCCTTTCTTCTAGCTTCCTACCCAAATCAGACCAAGAAACTGATAAAAAAACCGCTGAAGTGGAACACTGATATTTATAATTGTGTGTGCTGTTTTTAAATTCCCAGAATACAGTTTGTCTAATTCTTTTATCCCAATATACACAACATTGAGGAGCAATTTATTTGTTTGAAAGTGAATAGTATAGTAAATAACATTAAAGATGAATTCATACAAGGGTGGTATGAAATATGAGAATAAACTTCCTTTGTAAACCAGAAGTCTAATTCTCTTGGCAAACCCATAAATCTTGTATCATTTCCTTTTTTGAGGCAAAGGGTCACTGGGAATGGCAACTTAAAGAAAGAACCACCATGTTTCTAGCAGTGGTTATAAATTTTATGTTCAAGGCACAGATCCCGCACTTTTATTGGTAATGAAAATCCTGCCAGAACTTGACAGAAAATACAAAGAACAAAGCAGGGGGAAAAGCCTGGTTTGAAGTCTCACTGGCTTGGTTTTAATTCTAGCTCTGTCACTTATTTCCTATTTTGTCTTAATCAAATTACTCCAATGTCTTGAACTTTAACTTTTTCATATCTAAAATGGGGATCATACATACCCAATGGTGTTACTGTGAGATGAGGTACATATATTCATATATACAAGGCACACATGCAGATACTTACATACAGTGTTTGGCACACACACACTAGCTATTCTTTAAAACAGTAGCTAGTATATTACTAGAAACTGACTATTTTCTAGAGGCTCTAGAAGCTAATCTAATTTTTCCAATACAAGACAGGATATCTTAGAAAAATTAAGTTTTCTCTGAGTTATTGTAACATATCCATTTCTATACACAACTGGGTAAAGGTCTTAGAAATGTTCACACAGTTTTACTCAACAAAGTCACTATAAAGAATTTACACTAAAACATTTATGTATAAAATATTAATTACACTCATTTACAATAGGAGAGACATAACAAAAAATCTAAATTTCTAATAAAAAGTAGAAAAATCATGAAAACAGTGATACAAATGATAACATTAAAATTCCTAATTCAAAGGGGTGTCTTTGGGTGGCTCATTCGGTTAAGCGTCTGACTCTTGACTGCGGCTCAGGTCATGATTTACCTCATAGTTCACGGGTTTGAGCCCCACGCTGGGCTCCACACTGACAGCAAGGAGCCTACTTGGGATCCTCTCTCTCTGCCCCTCCCCTGCTCGTGCTCTTTCTTTCTCTATCTCAAAATAAATAAATAAACTTAAAAATCTAATTCAAAAAATACACTTAATGAAATTGTGGGTAAAGCTCTTGTTATACATTTGAATTAGGGAAACAGACTGAAGGGGCGCCTGGGTGGCTCAGTCGGTTAAGCGTCCGACTTCGGCTCAGGTCACGATCTCGCGGTCTGTGAGTTCGAGCCCCGTATCAGGCTCTGTGCTGATAGCTCAGAGCCTGGAGCCTGCTTCAGATTCTGTGTCTCCCTCTCTCTCTGCCCCTCCTCCATTCATGCTCTGTCTCTCTCTGTCTCAAAAATAAATAAACGTTAAAAAAAATTAAAAAAAAAAAGAATTGAGTGCATAGCACAGTCTGGAAAGAAAACTGGATACCTTAGTCTCAGTTATGACTGGTCTCTATCTTTAAGGATCATTCTGACACTGGCTGTAAGTCATCTTCTGAATACAAACCTGAATGTATTTGCATGCTTGTCAGCACTACTCCTCCCAGGCCAATCTTAAATCTTTATCTTTTGGTCTTTATCTCTCAGTGTGACTCTAGCACAGAAATTTTCAAACCTTAACATGAATCAGAACCATAAGCTTGTTAAAACACAAATTGTTAACCACACCTCCAAAGTTTCTGATTCAATAGGTCTAGGGTGGGTCCTCTTAGCTGGCATTTTTGACAAGTTCCAAAGTAGTGCTGATGTTGTTGGTCCCACAACCACACGGTGAGGATTACTACTGTAGAAAAACACACTCGACCATTTACACAAGTATCTATGATACACCTCAAGCTTACCCTGACAAAACACCTGCTCAGCTATTAGGACTTGGCATGAGTGACAGGAAGCACTTCTAAGCACTCCTTCTAAGGAGGCTTTCTGGTTTGGCCCGTATTGTAGGAAAGTAGCACTTCCTCCTTTGAGTTCCATCACAGCTGGTGGAGCTTTGCAATCATTACAGCTATAGTGTTTTACTGCTTTAACTTGTTGACATGAACAGCTTGGCTTTCTCATCCCCCAATTAACAATAAAGATCTTACTCTATGCCACAGAATAAAGAGATAAAAATTACACGGTAAGTTCTGGGCCTGCAGCTCAATTACTGCAGAAAAAAACTGCAATCTGATAAACACTTTTCTTCACTTGATTAACGAAGCCTCCTATGCGTCTCATCTGCAGTATACAAGTCAACAATATACATATTTTTAGAAACATCCAATACACCATTTCACATTTTTTTTTTCTAGGTATAAACTGTCTATTCAGAGTAGCAGGGTGGGATAGCAGAGAGAACAAAGAATATGAGTCTAGAGATTTGGGTTCAAGTCTCAGTTTTGTCCCGTACAAGACTAATGATCTTGATTATATCACCTAAAATAATAGAATCCATTTTGTCTTGTATACGAGTATAGCAACATTTATGTTAGAGCATAAGGGATACGAAAGTATTTGATATACTAAAATGCTTTATATAAAATGATATTTATTATTCTTCAAAGACCCTGGATTTATAAAAAAGTTATTCTAGAAAATTTTCAAAATAGTATCTTCTCCATAACAAACCATTTACAACTATCATTTCAATACAATTTAATGTCATTTAAACAAAACAATGATCCCTTTTTTTTTTTTAACTGAAATTGAGAAGTCTTTGGTGTAACATTTTTAATCAGAAATATGTACATTTCTAAACACACAGGTACATCAACTCTAGGATGTCAATAACCACAAACCTCAACTGTGGGAACCATCTTCAAGGAACACGGAAACTTAGAAACAAAAAGAAGTGCCAATATCCAAGATAAGCAAGGGGTCAGAGTTGGCGACTGAGTTTTCACTTACACTAATTTTTAGAAGAGCTCTGGGAGGAAGAACATGGCTCAGGGTAGGCTGAGCATTTACTGATTTCATATCAGTAAAAACAGCTAGGCAGTTGTTTGTCTAGTTCTCTAGTTTTTAAACTCAAATAGAGATGAAAAGTTGATTAAAAAAACACTTTATCAGGGCACCTGGGTGGCTCAGCGGTTAAGAGTCCAACTTTGGCTCAGGTCATGATCTCATGGTTTGTGGGTTCAAGCCCCAAGTCGGGCTCTGTGCTGACAGCTCAGAGCCTGGAGCCCGCTTTGGATTCTGTTTCTCCCTCTCTCTCTGCCCCTCCCCCGCTTGTGTTCTCTCTCTCTCTCTCTCTCTCTCTCTCTCTCTCTCTCAAAAATTAACATTTAAAAAATTAAAAAAAACGCACTTTATCAATAAACATCATAGTAACTATTCACATGAATAATTTAATAATCTGCAAACAGAGTCAGATCACTAAAAATCAACAAAGGCAACAAGGTAACAACATACTTTAAAAGGTGTTAAAAAGGAATTCTAGTAATGGTCACCACATATAATGTAGATCAGCTCAACAGAAGAGACAATGTTCATAGGTAAACAAGGTTTTAATGGTTCAATCTTTGATTTCACAAGGAGAAATACTACATGATTTGAATAGTGTACTGAGAATAGAAAGGGATAAAAGTAAATGAAATGGATGGAAAATTGTTTTCCTAAGATCCACAAAATGTCCCAAATTGAAATTCCAGTTGAAAACGTGTGAAATTCAGACAAAAGGATTCACAGTAAATGGCAATTAAAAGGAATCTGGGAAGACAGTGATCACAAGAGCGGAGGTTGACACTGCTAAAATAAAAGAATCAGTAAAATAAGACCAAGAAATATTGTCCTCAAAAATCATGAAGCCTAGGTTTAATTATTACCACAAACAGGCAAATACTAAGCTTAGTCTAGCTTCAAACAAAACAGACCTCACTTAAACTAGATAAATGTGCAACTCAGGTTAAAGGACACTGCTTTAAATTATACAAGGAATAAGAATTCCAAGATCAAAACTGTGTATTACAGAGGAAGCATAAGTTCTCTTGAATGGCACAGCTCGCTTACACAAACAAAGAAATTAGGGCAAATAAGGACAGCAGACACCTCACCATGACACATAGCAACCAGAGCAAAACCATAGCAAGGTGTGTCATACGCTAAAAGCAAAATAATACCCCAAGGTGAGCTTCAACCACCTGTAAGAGAGACACTACCCTGACCAGAGTCAGAAAAACAATTTTTGACCCTGAGAAAGTGAGACTGTGTCCCTGAAAAGGAAAACTTTCTCTGAGACTCTGCAACTCTTCCAAGTCCTGGTAAGGACTGACTGGGGGAAGGGAGAAACCTCCCAAGTTTAGTTTCTCCTGACTTGCTTCTAGCAGAGTTGGCCCCTCTGACATGTCCTTCTGAGAGCGGCCTGGCTCTGGCCTCAGATGTCATGTGGTCCCCACAGATGTGGGTGTAGAACAGGGGCTTGTTTGGGCAGACACCACCCTCATGACAGACTCAACACACTGTGACACTCCCAGGTTACCCTGGAGGATTCCTAACCATGACATATCTGAAGGAGATTTCGCTGTGACTACACAGAGAAATCGGCACACCATTACACTGTCAACTCTCCAACCTTGAAGGCTAGTCACGTCAGCTTACAACACAGACTTTTAGTTACCATCACCCGCCTCTGCATCCACCCACACTTCCATGTCTCCCCAGGTGTGAGACTGTTCAGAACTGTGCTGAGCCCTCTAGGGGACAATCAGGACAAGGAGCAACTGGACGGACTGCTCTCAAAAGCTCATCATGCAGAAGCAGCCTCACTTCATAATTTAGGTATCTTATTTTAAATAGAACTTCAGGGGCATCTGGGAGGCTCAGCTGAGTGTCTGATTTCAGCTCAAGTCACAATCTTATGGTTTGTGAGTTCGGGATCAGTGTTGAGCTCTGTGCTGGCAGCTCAGAGCCTGGAGCCTGCTTCGGACTCTGTGTCTCCCTCTCTCTCTGCTCCTCCCCTGCTTGCACTCTCTCTCTGTCTCTCAACAATAAATAAAAATGTCAAAAAATAAAAATAAAAAATAAAAAAGAACTTCAAGTCATTCTATACTATAGGCTTATCTGTGCTAAACTTATCTAAATAATTACTGTGAATGGCTTTCTGCTTAGCAAATACAAAATGTTGTTTGCTAATACAAAGACAAAGCCCATAAAAATTCGTTTTCATCAATGATAGAGTTATTTTCTTCTATTCATAGGGTATCGATCATTTAATGCTTTTCTCTTTATGGATGCTATTTAGTGGGCTTCCTTCAGGGCAGGTAATGGCAAAGCTCTAGCTCCCTCAGAGACAGTGAGTCAATGTGTGTTGAGAATATGAGAGAGAAACAGACCCAGCTGAATGGAAGCCTTTTTCATATTCAATTTTTGTCTTTAAAATAGTTCTCATTTGTAAAGCAGATCTCCAAAGAAAAACAATATAGGAATCAGTTGTACAAGTGTTTATACCTTCTTTTACAAGTTTATTACTGATAATATCTACTGACTGAATTCTTGGCCTTATAAAACTTATATACACATAAAGATAAATGTATGTTAAGGTTGTAAACTATCACTATAGTGATATGATGTATATGTCTATACACTATATAGCTATAGTACTTACAGCTTGGTGAAATTTTTAACAGTAAAGATTATCTAGGTTACCTTTGTCAAAATAAATAAAATAGGTTATTGATACTATATTCTAAATAGTCTGTAGCATTTCTCATGAAAACCAAGTAATATCCAAGTATTTTATATTATTTCAAAGTTTGGACTATTGCAATTACATTCTTCGCAAGGACATTTATTGAGCACATATTATATACAAGAAATTACTTAGTATACCAACAGTTATAAATAATAGGATTAGCTTGATAAAAAATTTAGTCTGTTAGGAGGGGGAAAGCATAATAATGTAGATTGTTATTATGTTTATCATAATCCTGTTTAATAATTATGTTTATTATTACACTTTATATTTTATACATTAATTTAAATGAACACTTTATAAATTACTTTTCCTTAAATGACCTGATATGATTCTTATAACTACCCTGGGAGAAAGCTGACTATACAGAATTATCTTCATTTTAGAAGTGAAGACGGCATGATTTGCATAGCAGATCAGTGTAAAGGCCCAGGACTGACACTAAGGTCTCAGACTCCTAAACTGGTAGTGATGATACTATATGATATGACAGAGCTTATGATGGCAACTAAAGGGAGCTAACCACAGCTAACAATCTATTCTTCCTATGTCCCTGATACCTTCCAACTCATTAACTCCTGTACGCCTCATAGAAGATCCTCTGAAGCAAAGACAAGTAAAGTTAATTGCCTAAAAGTACGCAGCTAATAAGCAGTGGACCAAGATTTGAATAGAGGCAGGTAAGGGACACTAAGGAATCTACTCCTGAAATCACTGTTGCACTATATGCTAATCTGGATGTAAATTAAAAAAAAATTGATTGATTACTGTCATCCTCACTATAAAGATAAGGGGATGGTCATCCAGAGCTATGCAGTATTTTCTGCAGGTCACACAGCTAAAAAAGGGCTGATCAGGGACCAAAAATGAAAATATTCATGAGGCAAACCATAAGAGACTCTTAAATACAGACAACAAACTGAGGGCTGCTGAAGAAGGGAGTGGGTGGGGGGTGGGGAAAATGGGTGATGGGCATTAAGGAGGGCACCTTTTGGGATGAGCACTGGGTGTCATATGTAAGAGATGAATGACAGGGTTTTACTCCTGAAGCCAAGACTACACTGTATGTTAACTAACTTAAATATAAGTAAAATAAATAAATAAATGTAGATAGATTTGTTTTTTAATTTATAATTTTATTATTTATTTATTTATTTATTTAAATATGAAATTTATTGTCAAATTGGTTTCCATACAACACCCAGTGCTCATCCCAACAGGTGCCCTCCTCAATTCCCATCACCCACATTCCCCTCCCTCCCTCCCGCCATCAACTGTCAGTTTGTTCTTGGTTTTTAAGAGTCTCTTATGGTTTAGCTCCCTCCCTCTCTAACCTTTTTTTTTCCCCTTCCCCTCCCCATGGTCTTCTGTTAAGTTTCTCAGGATCCACATAAGAATGAAAACATGGTATCTGTCTTTCTCTGTATGATTTATTTCACTTAGCATAACACTCTCCAGTTCCATCCACGTTGCTACAAAGGGCCATATTTCATTCTTTCTCATTGCCACGTAGTACTCCATTGTGTATATAAACCACAATTTCTTTATCCATTCATCAGCTGATGGACATTTCGGCTCTTTCCATAATTTGGCTATTGTTGAGAGTGCTGCTATAAACGTTGGGGTACAAGTGCCCCTATGCATCAGTACTCCTGTATCCCTTGGGTAAATTCCTAGCAGTGCTATTTCTGGGTCATAGGGTAGATCTATTTTTAATTTTTTGAGGAACCTCCACACTGTTTTCCAGAGTGGCTGCACCAGTTTGCATTCCCACCAACAGTGGAAGAGGGTTCCCGTTTCTCCACATCTTCGCCAGTATCTATAGTCTCCTGATTTGTTCATTTTAGCCACTCTGACTGGCATGAGGTGGTATCTGAGTGTGGTTTTGATTTGTATTTCCCTGATGAGGAGCGATGTTGAACATCTTTTCAGGTGTCTGTTGGCCATCTGGATGTCTTCTTTAGAGAAGTGTCTATTTATGTCTTCTGCCCATTTCTTCACTGGATTATTTGTTTTTCAGGGGTGGAGTTTGGTGAGTTCTTTACAGATTTTGGATATTAGCCCTTTGTCTGATATGTCATTAGCAAATATCTTTTCCCATTCCGTTGGTTGCTTTTTAGTTTTGTTGATTGTTTCCTTTGCAGTGCAGAAGCTTTTTACCTTCATGAGGTCCCAATAGTTCACTTTTGCTTTTAATTCCCTTGCCTTTGGGGATGTGTCAAGTAAGAAATTGTTGCGGCTGAGGTCAGAGAGGTGTTTTCCTGCTTTCTCCTCTAGGGTTTTGATGGTTTCCTGTCTCACATTCAGGTCCTTCATCCATTTTGAATTTATTTTTGTGAATGGTGTAAGAAAGTGGTCTAGTTTAATTCTTCTGCCTGTTGCTGTCCAGTTCTCCCAGCACCATTTGTTGAAGAGACTGTCTTTTTTCCATTGGATACTTTCCTGCTTTGTCAAAGATTAGTTGGTCATACTTTTGTGGATCTAATTCTGGGGTTTCTATTCTATTCCATTGGTCTATGTGTCTGTTTTTGGGCCAATACCATGCTGTCTTGATGATTACAACTTTGTAGTAGAGGCTAAAGTCTGGGATTGTGATGCCTCCTGCTTTGGTTTTCTTTGTCAATATTACTTTGGCTATTCGGGGTCTTTTGTGGTTCCATGCAAATTTTAGGATTGCTTGTTCTAGCTTCGAGAAGAATGCTGGTGCAGTGTTGATTGGGATTGCATTGAATGTGTAGATAGCTTTGGGTAGTATTGACATTTTAACAATATTTATTCTTCCAACCCATGAGCATGGAATGTTTTTCCATTTCTTTATAACTTCCTCAATTTCCTTCATCAGCTTTCTATAGTTTTCAGCATACAGATCTTTTACATCTTTGGTTAGGTTTATTCCTAGGTATTTTATGCTTCTTGATGCAATTGTGAATGGGATCAGTTTCTTTATTTGTCTTTCTGTTGCTTTATTATTAGTGTATAAGAATGCAACTGATTTCTGTACATTGATTTTGTATCCTGCGACTTTGCTGAATTCATGTATCAGTTCTAGCAGACTTTTGGTGGAGTCTGTTGGGTTTTCCATGTATAATATCATGTCATCTGCAAAAAGTGAAAGCTTGACTTCATCTTTGCCAATTTTGATGTCTTTGATTTCCTTTTGTTGTCTGATTGCTGATGCTAGCACTTCCAACACTATGTTAAACAACAGCGGTGAGAGTGGACATCCCTGTCGTGTTCCTGATCTCAGGGAAAAAGCTCTCAGTTTTTCCCCATTGAGGATGATATTAGCTGTGGGCTTTTCATAAATGGCTTTTATGATGTTTAAGTATGTTCCTTCTATCTAGACTTTCTCGAGGGTTTCTATTAAGAAAGGATGCTGAATTTTCTCAAATGCTTTTTCTGCATCGATTGACAGGATCATATGGTTCTTATCTTTTCTTTTATTAATGTGATGTATCACATTGATTGATTTGTGAATGTTGAACCAGCCCTGCAGCCCAGGAATGAATCCCACTTGATCATGGTGAAGAATTCTTTTTATATGCTGTTGAATTCGATTTGCTAGTATCTTACTGAGAATTTTTGCATCCATATTCATCAGGGATATTGGCCTGATGATATAGTTCTAAAAAGAGATATAGTTCTCTTTTTTTACTGGGTCTCTGTCTGGTTTAGGAATCAAAGTAATACTGGCTTCATAGAATGAGTCTGGAAGTTTTCTTTCCCTTTCTATTTTCTGGAATAGCTTGAGAAGGATAGGTATTATCTCTGCTTTAAATGTCTGGTAGAATTCCCCAGGGAAGCCAACTGGTCCTGGACTCTTATTTGTTAATAAATAAATATTTGCTAATAAATAAATAAATAAATAAATAAATAAATTTGAATAGAGGCAGTGTGACTTGACAACCTATGACCTTAATCATCAGGCTTATTGGCACTTGCATATCTTTTTTATAGAAATGTCTAATTTATGGTCTTTGCATTAAAAAATGGATTGTCTTTTTCATTATTGAATTGTAAGAGCTCTTTGTATACTCTACCTACAAGTCACTGATCAGATATGAGTTGCAAATATTACTTCCCATCTGTGGGTTCACCTTCTTTGCTCCCCCAGCTTTACTGATGTATAAATGACAAAAACTGCATATATTTAAGGTGTACAACCTGATGTTCTGATATTCATACACATTGTGAAATGATTATCATGGTCAAGCTAATTAGCGTATCTATCGCCTCACATAATTACCATTTTGTTTTCTTTTTGGTGGTAAGAACACTTAAGATATACTCTCTTAGCAAATTTCTAGTATATGATATACTATTAACTGTAGTCACCATGCTGTACCTAACGTCTCCAGAATTTATTTATCTTACAATGGAAGTTTGAATCCTTTGACCAATATCTCCCCATTTCCCCCACCCCCACCTCCTGGTATCCACTCCTCTACTCTGTTTTTATGAGTTTGACATTTTTAGATTCCACATATGAGATCAGATAGCATTTGTCTTTGTGTGTCTGCCTTATGTCACTTAACATAATGTAATTTTCACTTTACTGATAGTGTCTTTTGAAGTACCAAATTTCTTAATTTAGATGATGTGCAATTTATCTTCTTTCTCCTTTTGTTGCTTATGCTTTCAGTGACAGATCTAAGACTCCATTATGAAATCCAAACTTATGAGGATATAGTCCTATCTTTTCTCCAAAGAGTTCTGTACTTTGGCTCTTACACATTTAGGTCTTTGATTCATTTGGAGTTGAAACTTGTAACAACCTAGTTGAACTAATACCAACTTAGTTTCAATATTATACAAACACTCTGTTCCTATACATCTCCATCTTTTCCCCTTTATATAGCTATTGTCAAAGATCACATCTTCATACATTATATGCCAACTTACAAAGATTTATAGTTATTGGTATATGCATTTGCTTCTAATATAGGAAAAAAAGAGAAATTACAAACAATACCAAAAGTACAGTAACACTGGCTTTTATATTTACCTATGTAGTTAGTTTTATCAGTGTTCTTCATTTTCTCTTATGGTTTTTCAAGTTGCTGTGTAATATCCTTTATTTCAGGCTGAAGGAGTACCTTTGGTATTTCTTATAGGGCAAGTCAACTGGTAATGAACTCCCTTACCTTTTGTTTATCTGAAAATGTTTCAATTTGTTCATTCTTAAGGTATAATTTGGCTGGGTATACAATATTATTCAACATTTTTTTTCTTTCAGTACTTAAAATATGTTATCCTACTGCTTTCTGGCCAAATGATTTCTGATACGAAATCAGCTCTCAGTCTTACTGAGGATCCCCTACATGATAAGCAACTTCTCTCTTGCTGTTTTAAGAATCCTCTCTTTGCCACTGGGTTTTTGACAATTTGACTATCGTGTGTCCCAGTGTGGATATCTGAGTTTATCCTGCTTGGAGTTCATTGAGCTCTTTAATATGTGTTCGTGTTCCTCAGACTTGAGAAGCTTGGTGATGATTTCTTCAAATATATATATTTTTTGTCCCTTTCATTCTTTTTAACATATATACATACATACATACATACATACATACATACATTTATTTATTTATGAGAGAGAGAGAGAGAGAGAGACAGAGAGAGCACAAGTAGGGGAGGGGCAGAGAGAGAAGAAGAGAGAGATCCCAAGCAGGCTCTGAGCTTTCAGTGCAGGGTCAAATGTGGGGCTTGAACTCACCAACTGTGAGATCGTGACCTGAGCCGAAACCAAGAGTCAGATGCTTAACTGACTGAGCCACCCAGGTGCCCCTCCCCTTTCATTCTTTTCCATAGACCTATAATTCGTTTTCCTTTGTTCTTTTTTCTTTCTGTTCTTCAAGACTGGATAAATTCACTTGCCTTATCTTCAAGTTTGCTGATCTGTTGTCCTATAAGCTCTAATCTGCTGTTTAATTTCTCTAGTGAGTTTTTCAGTTCAGTTTTGTACTTTTCTGCTCTAGAATTTCTGCTTGGTTCCTTTTTATAATTTCTATTTATTGACACTCTCATTTTATTCAGACATTGTTTTCCTAAATCCCTTTCTTTGTTCATGGTCTTCTTTAGCTCATTGAACATATTTAAGACATTTGATTTAACAATTTTCACTAATTCCAATCTGTGCAGTTCATCAGGAATAGTTTCTTTAAAATTCTTATTTCCTTTGAATAGGCCATACTTTCCTATTTCTTTGTACGTTTTTTAGCTTTTTATTGAGAGCTGGATATTTTGAGTATTATGCTGTAGTAACTGTATACTGTACTGCTGTCTGTGCTCTAAACACTTTTCGTCCTCATTTCAGCGTATTGTTAGCATTTCTATCTTACAGATGAGGAAACCAGGCCAAATAAAGAGCCCAGAGAGGTGGGAAATGGTTGATCCAGTACACAAGGCAATTTATCATCAGATTCATGCTTTTAACTGCTATACTTTTCATCTAGAACTTCAAAAGAGCCTTAAAAATCATAAGTCTGAGTTACTCATTTTGTAAATAAGAAAAGTTCAAGGAAGTTAGTGAACTATCCAAAGGTCAAACAGAGTCTATTAATGGTAATGCATGATTATAACTTGGCTTACTAATTTCCAGCCTTTTTCTAGTATACATCCTTATTTCTCTGAACACCTGGGCATTTGGAGTGTGAATGAAAATGTTTTTCGAGGTAGAAGGATCTTCATAAGCAATGGTAGAGTCCAGAATTAATTGTCTTTAGAAATGTTGCCTATCTTCCAAAACCAGCTTGATCCTTACTTGCTCCAGGAAACCTGCTCTCATGAGTTAAGTGCAACCAGAAAAAGGCAGTCCCTACTTTGTCTATATTACCTGCATGGAAATCACTGCTTTATACTCAATTATTTATGTACTTATGTGTTTAAAACCTTTTAAAGAAAAAAGAAATTGTGTTTTCTATTTATCTGTTCCACATCTTTACAAATAAAATAGAACAAATATTTGCTGAATAAGCAACAATTAAAACTTTGTATCTAAGACCACAGATTAAATCTACCTAAAATACCACTTCTGTTATGTCACATCTACACTAAGATATCCTTGAAGGCTCCAATACACAGAATAAAAGTCCACAGTCCTTAATGTGGTATTTGAGCCCATTCAGTCTCCAATAGTAGCTTTCATGGTATTCACGGCTGAAACTTTTAAGTCATACATTTCTCAGTACCTAATGTGCCTTGCACGTAGCAGGTACCTAATGACTAGTTATGAAGTGACAGAGGCTTAAACTATAGTAAATGTGATTTAAAATATATCTAAACAGCAAAAGAATGATTTAATATATGTAACTGTTTTCAGAGACATTTGAAATCTCTTTCCCAGGACATCTTCAAAGATAAAAAAGACATATATGTGCCTCAGGTGACTGTCACCCCTGTCTGGAGACAAGAAGCTGGACTCTACAAGTCCCGTCTACTCTTACAATTCTAGGACTATACACTTAAAATTGCATATTAGCCACTCATTTCCCATATGAAATTTTATGATGTTTTAAACTTTTATACCAATATCTTGTTAACAAAATAAATATTAAACAATAATTAAGCAATGTGAAAGAATATTATACAAGTATTAAAGCTTTATATAAAGATTAGAATCATACATAAAACATTTAATAAAATATTACATGAAAAAATAATGTTTCATGGCATGGTTAATTGCAATAGTAAAAAATACAAACTAGTAAAGATTAGATGAAAACATGACAAAATCTAAATAGTTTTATTATAATAGTGGGATAATTAGGTATCTTTTTCAATTTTAAGTACAAAATCATTTTTTCTGCGTTATATCTATAGTATCAAAAATTCAACAGAGTGGAGGATTAATCATATATAAAGCTAGTATGAAAGTTAAAAGATAAAAGTAGTAAGGGACACCCGGGTGGCTCAGTGGGTTAAGTGTCTGACTCCTGATTTCAGCTCAGGTCATGAACTCAATGGTTTGTAGAGATCAAGCCCCACACTGGGCTCTGCTCTGACAGCACAGCACAGAGCCTACCTGGGAGTCACTCTCCTCTCTTTCTGCCCCTCCCCTGCTCATGTGTGCATGCTCTCGTTCTCAAAATAAGTAAATAAATATTTTAAAAAGACAAAAGTAGTAAAAATAAAATAAAATAATTTATTAAGGGATACACAAGATAAAAGATGTAAATTGTGATATCAAAAACATAAAACAGGGGTAAGGAGAGTAAAAGTGTGGACCCTTAGAGTGTCTTCAAAGTCTTTTTTTTTTTTTTAAGTTTATTTGAGACAGAGAGAGAGCATGAGTAGGGGAGGGGCAGAGAGAGAGAGAGAGAGAGAAAGTCTCAAGCAGCCTCTGCACTGTGACTGCAGAGCCTGATGTGGGGCTTGAACTCATGAACTATGAGATCATGACCTGAGCTGAAGTCCAACACTTAACTAACTGAGCACACAGGCGCCCCATCTTCAAAATTTTTATCAACTTAAAACACTCTATTACAAAAATGTAAGTTATTATATATACAAAAATACAAAAAATAAAGAGAAATAAATCTAAGCATACCATTACATAAAATCATCAAATCACAATGAGAGCAAGAGAAGAAAAAAGGAACAAATGAAGTATGAAATAACCAAAACAATTAACAAAATTGCAATAAGTACATACCTATTATTGATTAATTAAAATGTAAATGAATGAAATTCTCCAATCAAAAGACATACAGTAGCTTAATGGATTAAAAAAAGAAAAGTCCAATTTATATGCTGCCTACAAGAAACTCTTTTCAGATGTAAGGAAACATACAGACTGAAAGTGAAGGAATAGAGAAAAGATACTAATGCAGATAGAAACTAAAAGAAAGCTAGAGTAACTATACTTCTAGCAGACAAAAGGGACTCAAAAAAAGAAAAGACTGTAATAAGAGAGATTGAAGGACATCCATAATAATAAATGGGTCAGTCCAACAAGATGATACAACATTTGTAAATATTTATGCACCCAACATAGCAGCACCTAAATATATAGAGCACATATAAACAGACCCAAAGGGAGAAACAGAAACATACATTAATAATAAGGGACTTTAGCACCTCAGCTTCATCAATGGATAGATAGATCATGAAGAGAGAAAATCAATAAGGCAGTATTGGCTTTAAACCACACTTAGACCAAATGGACTTAACAGATATATATACAGAATATTCCATCCAAGGCAAGAGAATACACATTGTTCTTTAGCATACATGGAACATTCATCATAACAGATCATATATTAGGTGACAAACAAGTCTTAATAAATTTATGAAGACTGAAATCATACCAAGCATCTTTTCTGAGCACAATGATATGAAACTAGAAATCAATTACAAGAGAACTGGAAAAAATCAAACATGTGGAGATTAGACAACATGCTACCACAGAAATACAAATGGTCTTAAGAATCTATTAAAAATACCAGTCAACAAATTGGACAACCTATAAGAAATTGATCAATTCATAGACATATACAACCCACCAAGACTGAACCATGATGAAATAAGGTAATCTGAATGAACCAATTACTAGTACTCAGATTGAATCAGTAACCAAAACCCTACAAACAAAAGTCCAGGACCAGACAGCTTTACTGGTGAATTCTACCAAACATTCAAAGAATTCATATCAGTTGTTCTTAAACTCTTCCAAAAATTAGAAGAGGAGGAGACACTTCCATATTTCTTTACGAGGCCAACATTATCTTGATCCCCAAACCAGACAAAGATGGCCACAAGAAAAGAAAATCACAGGCCAATATCCCTAATGAACATATTTACAAAAATCCTCAACAAAATACTAGCAAACTGTATGCAACAATACATTAAAAGGATCATGTACCATGATCAAGTGGGATTTATTCTAGGGATGCAAGTATGGTTCAACATCTACAAATCAATTAATGTGACTGAGCCACCCAGGCAGCCCGATGTTTCTTTTTACTGCCCAACGTATGCAAATCACCCAAAGAGCAAATTAGCCTTGGTCATTCGATTTCTTTTACACAAAGGTAATAAACCTAAAATAAAAGAAATTTGTACCCCATTTTACTTAATATCCTGACTATTAAGGACTGCTAAACAAACAAATAAATAGCTTAAGTTGAGCAAGGAAATACTTTTAGTAAATTTATCTGAGAAACGATGAAATAATATATTCATTATATGTGTGCAAAACTATTTGATTTTAAATCCTTGTATTTAAGAAAAGCACATGGACGCAATGAATTATGAAAATATACTTAACTACCAAATTTGTAGCAATGAATTATGAAAATATACTTAACTACCAAATTTGTAGCAAGTAAATATTTGAATATGATTTCCTAAAAGGATTAAGTCTTAGACCGCATTAAATAGGTATTCCTCCCTCTTATTTCCAACAAGAGCAACTAAAAAAATTTTCAAATAGTAACCACCCCGAAATGTCCCTATTGAAATACCTGACTTGACTTTTGGAAACTTGATCAGTCTCTCACAGAATGAGAAAAAAGTTAGATCAACTTAGAGACAGTGAGCTTCCCAGCTTGAGGAGTGTTATGATAAGACAGATAAGTTTTCAGATAAAGATTTGGGTCCTTCCAGATCCCAAACCTTATTTTTTTGTACCATTACCCCCAGCATGTAACTGTCCTGATTTACTGTGGACAGGAGCCCAAAGGTCACATGGAACCCGAAGGCAGAATAACAAGTGCTGTGTTTTAGTAGAGAGAATATGGGTGTTGGAATAAGAAAGACTTGAGCTTCGAGAAGGCCTGTGTGACCCTGACCCATTTTTCCCTGGACTTTTGTGAGAATTTAATGTAATAACACGTTTAAAAGAACAAAAGATGTAATAGTCTTTGATGAGGACAACTTATTTTTTTCCTTCACTGATGAAGGCGGCATACCAGTACTGTTTCTAATTAGCTCAATGATTCTAAATACCAGGAAGCATATTTGCTAAAAACAAAACAAAAAAAAGTCATAATTCCAAAGAGAGTTGAGAAATTCTCTCTCAACTGCAGTCAGAAACTTTCCTGATAAAATGGACAGAGACTCAATGTGAAGTGCATTCAGACTGGATGGTCAGAGCACAGCTGGAGGGATGGTTTATAAGCAGCAGACAATGGATGGGACTGTGACAAAAGAGTGCGAATGTTTCCTGCAGCTCGATCCTAAAAACAGGAATACCCTGTAACAAACATAAACACTAAAACAACAACAACGTCAACTTGTCTTAGAACGTTTTTTCCCCTTTAAACAAATCTCTATGCATACATGTATGGGGAAAAATAGAAAAATGGGTTCTTTCCCCTTTGAGATTAGAAAGTGGCAAATACAACATCAAGTCAATTCTGGACTGCATGTTGTCTGCAGCCTTCTGACACCAGCAGTCACCTGAGATGACAATGGCACAGGTTAGCTTTCTCTTTGCCGACCCCAGGGCCTTCTACTGATGTGGAGGGTCCTCTATATTTGGTCCCAACTAGCTGTCTCAACTGGGGGGTGAGGGTGGAGAGTGGAGAGAAAACTGTGTCAGTTCTCTAGGCATGGCTACATTTCCAGATCATGTCAACTGTTCTCATTTTACACCTTAAGAAAATTAAGTGTGAAATTGGCCTCTGCTGAAATGGAGAATTCATAGCCTCGCCCATCATCTGTTACATAGGTAGGATCAATATAAACAAAAGTTATTTAAATTGACTATCCTTTTAAATGTTTATTTATTTTGAGAGAGAGAAAGAGAGAGAAAGCAGGAGAGGGGCAGAAAGAGAGAATTCCAATCAAGCACCACGCTGCCATCTCAGAGCCTGATGCAGGCTTGATCTAGTGACCGTCAGATCAGGACCTGAGCCAAAATCAAGTTGGATGCTTACCTGACTGACCTACCCAGGTGCCCTGAGTATCTTTTTTTTTTTTTCAAAAATTTTTTTAACGTTTATTTATTTTTGAGAGACAGAGAGAGAGAGACAGAGCATGAGCAGGGAGGGGGCAGGGCGACAGGGAGACACAGAATAGCAGGCTCCAGGCTCTGAGCTGTCAGCACAGAGCCTGACACGGGGCTAGAACTCATGGACCACGAGATCATGACCTGAGCCGAAGTCAGATGCTTAACCGACTGAGCCACCCAGGCGCCCCTGAGTATCTTTTTAAATCAATGGAATATTATGGCATCAATAAGAATAGTCACAAATACAACTCAGAAGAATGGAGAAATGTATTTTATATAATGCCAAAAAGAAAGAGAAGAAAGTTATGTCTAAGGCTGCAGTTAAAAACCTAGGTAAATAGTACTTTCATGGATGTGAGTATTCTAAGATATATATAAAAAAGAATAGAAGAGAGGAAATAAATATCTTTTTCTTGTTATAAAAGTAATAAATGACCATTAAATGAAGGTTGGAAAAATTAGAAAGGAGAAAAAAAATCATTAGGCAGACAGCAATGAACACCATAGTATAATTGGTTCTCCTCTTTCTTTGAATTTGTTTCACAGTTTTAATCATGCTTCACAAAGAAAAATCAGTATTCTACCTCTTGATGTTATTACACAAATATTTATTTATAAGTCTGACCTACAGGGTCCCTTCCACATGGCATGAGCAGGAGGTGAACAGATTTCAGAAGAGATGAGTTGAGGGGCCTGCCAGACAGACAGACAGGGTAAGGAACTCACAAAGAGAGATAGGGTGTGGGGCCTACAGGAAAGGCAGGGATGAAGCAGGGGAGAGGCAAAGTTGATCACTGCAACTAGAAAGCAATCCGGAAAAAGCCAATGAATCTAAAAATTAGTTGGTCAGGAATTTACTATGGAGGAATCGATCTCAGAAGATAAGTGCAACTGAAGATCAGTTGCAATGGGCTGAGAACAGAATGTAATTCTGTACATGGTAAGAGAGGCTGCTGCCTGATTTTTCAAGTTGCAAAGGGAAGGGGAGGTAAGAGACACAGCTTGAGGGAATATGGCTCATCGGGAGATGGAGAGAGGGAAGGACCCCAGGTAAGTGATGGAGCAGGCACTGAGAAGGTCTGGGGATTAAATGTCAGGATGTTTCAGTAATTCTGCCTGGATGCATGTGGAAACTCCAAAATAAATGCAATACTTCAATTGAGAAACATTGATATGCTGCCATGCAGATATGTTCAACACCTCATAGATCTTGGTAGTGTAACCAGGGTGCATGTCAGGAGCTTGGTATGAATTTTTGTGCTTTTCAAGTCATTATTAAATTCATAGCAAAGATCTTATGAAGCACTTGTTCCATGCCAGGCATTCTGCATGCTTTACCTCAATGAACCATTACGCCCATCCTACAAAGTGGCTGTTGTTAGTATTACAAGTTTAAAGTTGAGGAAACCAAGGTGGAGACAGATTAATTTCCCAAGACTGCAAAAACAGGAACAGAGAAGCTGGGTTTGAATTAACTCTGCTTTAAGCAATTGAACACTATACCTAGAAGGGACACGTTCCAGGCACAAAAGAATTGACTCCATTTTATTTTACAGCCGAGTCCAAACAGACTGTTTAACGTGAAACGCTCATTTCTTTGGAGAAAAACAAACACAGGTACTAGCTTTTAAAGTGGTAAAATATGAGAATCACTGTGGACTTAAGAGTGGACAGATCACCCCAAGATAAATATAAAGGGAGAACAGGAAAGCAGTAAGAAAAAAATAAGTGTTTTTTCTGATTATAAAAGTCATATGGTAGGGGGCCTCTGGGTGGCCCAGTCAGTTAAGCCTCTGACTCTTGGTTTGGCTCAGGTCATGATCTCATGTTTCATAAGTTCGAGTCCCATGTCAGGCTCCGGGCTGACAGTGTGGAGCCTGCTTGGGATTCTCTCTCCTTTCTGTGCCCCTCCCCCACTCATGCTCACACATCCTCTATCTCTCTTTCGCAAAACAAAATAAACTCACACACACAAAAAAGTCACACGACAGCCATTATAAATAACTTGGGAAAATCAGAAAAGTAGAAAGAAGAAAAAAAAAAATCAGGAGGCAGCCAACCACAATGAACATGTTGGTGCAATGCTGTAATTCTGGTGTAATATGCAGAAGTAATTACATTGGACTCCTTGGACTTTTGTCCCTAAGTAAACCCAAGAGATTTTTGGCAAACTGCCCCTATAGTCTGAACTTCTGGAAGGCTTTTCAGGGAACTGAGAATCCCGAAGGGACTGCCAGACGCAAGAGGACAGCTGCAAGTTGGACGAGAGAGGAAGGACATGCTGAGTTGTCTGGCACCTAAAGACCCAAGAATAGAACTTAAGTGGCTAACTTGAGGACCTCTAGAAAAGATGCTGCACCCTAAGAATCTGTACAACCTGTGGGGAGAAGCCTTCCCCTTGACACATCTGTACCATGTGTGAAAAGATATATTTGGAAAGAACAGTCAAGACCATAAAAATGTCTCACAAGGTAAAAGGATAGCAATTCCCATCAGGAGAGTCGGGTAAATGTCAAGTTTCACATTGACATTTGCATTTTATAGTTTAAGAAAGAGTTAATACCAGGGAAAATTACAAAATTTCTTTAGTTCAGTCAACAAAAATGACCACTTCTGGTAAGATCATCTGAAATTTTAATCAGGTATGGCCTATCAATATAACATAAGCAAGGAAACTTTACCCCTTTAAGAGTTAGTATTTGTGTCTATTTTCCCCAAAGGCAATAAGCATTTCACTCTAAATAGATAGCATTGCATTAAATGTTATTCTTATCAGAAGGTGGTCGGGTAGATTACATAAAAGTAAAATCAACAACCAAAGTTTCTGTTTGTATTTGGGAAAGTCAACCTGATTGAAAAGAGAAAACCTGAATTTGGGTCATAGAAGATACAAGATGCTTCCATACCGAGTCTTTCCCACTAAGACATCCTTCATGATTTATTTCATTTCATTTCTTCACAAGGAGAGCAAGATCCTGTGAACATGGCAGCATGTGCTGCTGCCCCGAGTCCCCATCTTTACAGTGCTCCAGACACACACAGAGGATGCTGGCGTGTCAGCCTGTACTGTGTCCCCTGTCTGCTCGAACACCAACCACTGTGTAAAAGCCGGAAGACCTCACCAACTGGCAGTACCAGCCCTCCTTAGGAGAACGTGCAATTGTTTCCCTACCTTGTCATGGACGTTTTACAGGCGGGAAAGCAGAGGCACAGAATGATCAGGTGACTGGCCCACAAGGAGTCCAGGAGCTGTGGAAGGGGACGGGCTCAGGTCGGCAGGGCTGTGCAAAGCATCTGTTTCCAGTGGAATGTATGTGTGAAGTTAAGTGAGACAACCACATGTAGGCAGGGTGCAATTACTTTTTACTTATTTATTTGTTTTTGGTGCTCCACACTCTGTTTATTTTTTTTTATATTAAATATAATTTATTGTCAAATTGGTTTCCATACAACACCCGGTGCTCGTTCCAACAAGTGCCCTCCTCAATGCCCATCACCCATTTCCCCCTCTCCCACCCCCCATCAACCCTCAGTTTGTTTGCAGTATTTAAGAGTCTCTTATGGTTTGCCTCCCCAATTACTTTTTAAAAATACATGTAGTTTTAGTTAGCACACTAGAATATAGGTAGAGATAATTAAAAGAAACAAATTTGCTCCGTACTGAATTGTTATTGTTCCAAAAACTATGTAATGTAAAAATGTCCACTATTTATGTGACTTTTTCAACTCTTTACACCAAACTTTATTTTCCTTTTGTGTTACACAGCAAATTGTTTAAAGGAACACTCCACGATAAAGTAGTGACAAACCAGAAAAATGAGTAAGAGCAAACATTCTTCAAAGACTAAAACAAACCACGTCACCAGCAACCACAAAGGATATTAAAGTCTACGATAAGGGTCTATGATAAGGGTCAGATACTGCCCAAGATATACCAGTGCATATTCACTGGATTGTTACAAGGTTAATGGGGAATTCAAACTTTTCCTTGTGTTTTAAAAACATCAAAGTTTGTTAATTATCTAGAACTGAGTTTGTAATGACAATAATCATCCGTAAGTTCTGAGTGTAACCTTAACTTGCCCATTACCTACTGGTATCTTACTGGAATTAAGACATTGCATGGGACTTTTCCTCTTTGGGGGGAAAATAATTTGTGTTCAGTTGGAGCTAGGTAAAAGCAGCACTTTTCTGCAATAGAAGCATCAATGTATAAAACTGGTTCCTTCAATCAATTACAGAACTTAGAAGTTTGGTACATATATAAAGAGATGATAGGTGTCTTTAGTAATACATCAAAGATTCATCAACTTCAAACTGAGATGAACCTATGCACAATGTTGGCCAACAACAGAAATTAAGAATTTAAATGGTATCCGTGTAGTGGAGCATTCAGTTTATCTAGGAAGAGTTAAGCCAATACTGGTTTCTGCTCTCCTGGTTATTTGCAATTTAATATAGTAGTGCTAATGCAGCTTAAGATATTTAACCAATGAGAAATATATACATTGAAGACTGTATAACCAGTTTCTGACTTGCCTCCAGTTTAGGAAATAACCAAACACAGTGGACGATCAGCAAAAAAGACATTATCCTTCACTCGCTACCATTCATAATTTCTCTGCGACTGCCCTTTTTATTACGAGTTCATAACAGAGGATCAGTGGCTGGCCTGCTCTAAGAAGGCATAAAGGCTTAGTTTTTGGTGTTCAGGGATATTTTTCCAATTCATTAAGATGTTCCTGCCCCCAAATACCCAGAGTTCTCTTCTCTTCCCTGTCTCTCTCATTCTTCCCATTCTATGGGGGGACATAGGCCCACAGTATCTGAACTTGGGATTCAAAATTCTTGTTCTCACAGAAATAATGTTATAATGTGGTTAAGAAGAGAAGAAGTTTTGTTATCAGTAAAATGTTACAATACATTAGTGTGAAACAGACTTTTGGGAGCTGGCCTGGGAATGAAGCCATGATTTCTATTACTGTTCTTTGGGCAGATGCAGTCTAAATTCCAAAAAAAGAAGTTTTGGGAAGCAACTCATTCATACTTTATGGCTATATACTTTGGGGTCAGGAAGGAAAAAGTAGAAGGTCAGGGACATGAGGACACTCTAAACTTAACTAATCTTGGGGCACCTAGGTGGCTCCATCGGTTAAGCGTCTGACTTCGGCTCAGGTCATGGTCTTGCAGTTTGTGAGTTTGAGCCCCACATCAGGCTCTGTGCTGACAGCTCAGAGTCTGGAGGCTGCTTTGGTTTCTGTGTCTCCCTCTCTCTCTGCCCCTCCCCGACTTGTGCTCAGTCTCTCTCTCTCTCAAAAATAAACATTAAAAAAATTAAAAAACAAACTCACTAATCTTCTTTCCTATCACTATAATTACCTGTGAGAACTTTTAGTCCTAAACATTCACCTACAGGCTTATTTTTATTTTTTTAATGTTTACTTATTTTTGAGAGATAGAGATAGACAGAGCATGGGGCGGGGGGGGGGGGGCAGCAGAGTGAGAGGGAGACAGAACCTGAAGCAGGCTCCAGGCTCCTAGCTGTCAGCACAGAGCCCAACACGGGACTCAAACCCGTGAGATCCTGACCTGAGCTGAAGTCGGATGCTCAACTGACCGAGCCACCCAGGCACCCGAACCCCACCCCCCAACCTAGAGGCTTAAATTACAACATGTAGTTTGGGCATTATTTGTATATGTGTATGCAGAGGATCTCATCCTTTGAGTAATGTGAAGGGCAGATATGTTCCTATAATATACATGTGTTCCGGAAAACAAAAAGCAGGAATTTTTTCAGCCTAAATATCTAGGCCCCAGATGACAGTTCTAGCTGGTGGGGGGAGGGAGGGCTCACCCTGCAGTTGGAGCAGGAGATCATACCCAGCATCTCCCTTGGAGAACGAGGCCAGTGAGTGGGCGGAGGGAGTGGGTGGAGGCAAGCTGGGAATCAGTGCAGGACAATCATAAGGGCGAGTTAAACCAGTGACTCAGAGAAATAGCCCCCCTCCCAGGCCCCCAGGAGCCCATCTGAGGTCAGCGTGCCTTCAGATCACAGTTGTGGCTCTACACTTGAGGTCACTAGGCCTATGGGTTAGTTTTCATTAGCTGTCTCTTTTTTGGCCCAGCAGATATGGAAAGTTATCCCTGACTGACAAAAGATAATGTAACAGAAGTGGGTGTGGCCTTCAAGGAGCTTTAGGCTTCAAGGAGCTTCAAAGACCTTATGTGACCTATATAAGGTCACGTAAAAACTCGTTAACATGCCTGAGCCATGTCTACTTGTCTAAGAATTTTGCTTCTACTATTTTATTCAGTTTTGATAACAGTCTTGTCAGGTAGATAAGATACTGTTAACATTCTTACTTGATAGATGAGAACTGTCTACCACAGTTTTGCTGTCAGTGACAGTGTGATGTGCTTTCCACGCTACAGTGATTTTTAGCAAATGTAGTAAAAGCTCACATACACTGAGTGCCTTGAATACCCAATCCCACAGGAGAGGAGACAGACTATCTATAGCAAAGCACAGATTTCCCTTCATGAGGGAAACCATACCATCCCATTCCCAACCATTGTCAGCTCCATTAAAATGCAGTGTACACAGAAAGGAATCTGACTCTGTTCATTATATTCCAACTGTCAGAGAATTATCGCTGGTGGACAAAATGAAAGGTGAACACACCACATCATCATACGGAGGTGTTGCTCTCCCCAGGTCCCGCTGTGCGGTGTGCCTATTTCCCCAAGGAGATTTCAGTGATGTGACAGACTGGAATCCCATCTCCTATGTTTTTTTCACGTCTTAGGTATGTAGTAAGTGCTTGGAGTCCTGGTTGGCACCCACAGATGCACGTCGGAAGAATTTTTTCTCAGTTCCTTCAAAAAGTCATTATCCTGGAATTGTGGTTTTACATAATGGAGTGCTATGGCTGAATTCATTTCTAATGTGTTTTCTGATTGCTTTTTCCTAAGAGTATATATACAACCTCTTCTGAAATCTGTGCTTTTAGGGCACTGAAATAATGATCCTGAGTGGAGACTGGGAGAAAACAACAGCAAAGAGTAGATAAAAGATACAATAAAAGGGAACTGATTATACCACTTGTTATTTATAAGTATTATAGATTTAGGAAAAATCTGACTCAAAGACGAAGTCTCAAAGGAAATTGAAAAATATGCTCTGCTAAAGGAAAATGAAAATAACTCTACATCACAATTGGTGGGATGCAGCTAATGCAGTGCTGAGAAGAAATCTTATAGCATTAAATGCATATTTGAGGGAAGTCTCAAATCAATAACCTAAGCTCTCTCATCAATGACCCCATAAAAATAAGAGCAAACTAAACCCAAGCAAGCAGAAAGAAGGAAATAATCTAGATAAGAACAGAAATCAATACAGTTAAAAATAAAAAAAAAAAAATGGAGAAAATCAATGAAATAAAGAACGGGTTCATGGGAAGATCAATAAGATTGACAAACCTCTGGCAAGACCAAGAAACAGAACACACAAATTACCAATTATCAGAAATAAAACAGGGCATATAACTACAGACTCTATAGACATCAAAAGAGTAATAAGGGTAACACATAACTCTATACACATAAATATGACACATGAGATGAAATGAACCAATTCCTTGAAAAAAGACAAAAGACCACAACTCATACATTTTGAAATAACAACTATCATTCACATGATACCTGATGTTTTTCAGATTTATCTCCTTGTTTGCATTCATTAGCACTCTTAATCCAGGTATCCAAAAGGTCACAAATGGTTGAGCACTCATCTACCCACCCCCATATTTCCTCTTCAACAGTCTTGATCATTTAAAAACAGCAGGTAAGGGGACACCTGGGTGGCTCAGTCGGTTAAGCAACCAATTTCGGCTCAGGTCATGATCTCGCAGTCTGTGGGTTCAAGCCCAGTGGGTTTGAGCCCCATGTCAGGCTCTCTACTGACAGCTCAGACCCTAGAGCCTGCTTTGAATTCTGTGTCTTCCTCTCTCTCTGCTCCTTCCTGGCTAGTGCTCTGTTTCTCTCTCTCTCTCAAAAATAAATAAACATTGAAAACAGAAACAACAAAAAAAAAGGTAAGACAGTAATGTTTATAAAAGTTTTCTTTCTTAAGAAATTAAGAAAACTTGCTTCAATTTCCTGTTAAGATTTTCTAGACCTTCATTTGATAAAGTTCCCCAGAATTGGGTGCTTGGTTTCTTTCAGTAAAGATCAGATGTAGGTATGTGATATGTGTGCATGTTTTCTAATAATTTTAATTACTGTGAAAATTAGATAAAACTGCTGTTCCAGAATCTTTATTTGAATGTGCAATACTGCCGTATACCTAATTCTGAATGTTGCTAATATTAATATAAAGAAAAATGATTAAGTACAGTATTTAAAAAAATTCTACTCACTACTACATTTTAAATTGTTTCAAAAACATTTCCCTTCACCATCAGAAGATATGTACAGTCCCGTGGTGATGAGCAGAAGCATCTGAATGAGCTGAAGCCAACTGGGCCACTTACCAGCAGTGTCCATTTGAGCAAGTTTCCCAACTTATGGAATAGGGGTGGCCACAGTTTCTATCATGTAGGATTATTGGGAAGATTAAATGAGATCATTCATGCAAAGAATTCAGTACAAAGACATAATTATGGTATGTTCTTTTAAGTGTTAATTTAGGGGCGCCTGGGTGGCTCAGCGCATTGGGTGCCCGACTTTGGCTCAGGTGATGATCTCGTGGTTCATGAGTTTGAGCCCTGCATGGGGCTCTCTGCTCTTAGTGCAGAGCCCACTTTAGATCCTGGGCCACCCTCTCTTTCTGCCCCTCTCCTGCTCACAGGCACTCTCATTCTATCTCTCAGAAATAAATAAAAACATCTAAATAAAAATAATTAAAACAAAAAAAGTAAAAGTGTTAATTTAGGGGCGCCTGGGTGGCTCAGTTGGTTAAGCGTCAGATTCTTGATATCGGCTCAGGTCGTGATCTCATGGTTGTGAGATCAAGCCCGTGTCCAGCTCTATGCTGAGTGTGGAGCCTACTTGGGATTCTCTCTCTCTCTCTCTCTCTCTCTCTCTCTCTCTCTCTCTGCTCTGCCCCTGCTCAGGCTGGTGTGAGCTCTCTCTCTCTCAGAAAAAAAAAAAAAAATCTTAATTTTGACTCTTGTTTTTCACTGTTAACTAAAATCCGAAAATTTTCCATTATTCATTAATTCACTTCGTAACGATTTCATGAGTACCTACTATTTCCCAGACACAAAGTTTCATAAGGCAATCCCTGACTTGAAGTTGCCTACTCTCCAGGGACAGTAAAGGAGGTGGGGGCGGGGGAAGGCGGGGGAAGGCGGGGGGGGGGGAGGAGAAAATTTCCATAGAGTATGGCCAATGGTATAGGGTAATATTTGTAAATCATGCAGGTAAGAGGTATGTCTTAGAAGTTCTACGAACTGTTGGTCTTAATGCAGAGTGGAGTTAGAGAAAGTTACCAAAAGGAGTGAAGCCAGACCTCAGACTTGAAATAAAAAGTAGAATGGTAGGCTGGCTACTGGAGCAGAAGAGTGCTGAGGACTGTTGAAAAGAAGTCAAAATACTTTAGTATATTTTTACAACTATAGTTCTTAAGTACATTTCCTCATAATATGAGCTTTCAAAAAAGTCATCCTATAGTTACAGAAATACTAATTAGGGATACTTTTAAAAAATAAGATTACAAAGGGGGTACTTGGCTGGCTCAGTTGGTGGAGCATGTGACTCCTGATCTTGGAGTTGTGAGTTCAAGATCCACATTGGGTGCAGAGTTTACTTAAAAATAAAAATCTTATAAATAACAAATAAATTTAAATAACTCTTCTGTTTTCTTTGACTTTTCCACTTATTTGACTATAAAAAGCATATTATGTTTTGGATAACGTCAACACTTTCCTCTGTGCTGTAGGCCAGCTTACCCATTCCCAACCAAATGAAAAATCTAGAGAACAGTTTTATTGACTGTTCCATCAGAAAGTTATGGTCATTGGGGCACCTGGGTGGCTCAGTTGGTTAAGCATCTGACTTCAGCTCAGCTCATGATCTTGCAGTTTTGTGGGTTTGAGCCCCACATTGGGCTCTGTGCTGAGAGCTCAGAGCCTGGAACCTGCTTTGGATTTGGTGTCTTCCTCTCTCTCTGCCCCTCTCCCGCTCACATTCTGTCTCTCTCTCTCTCTCAAAAATAAACATTAAAATTTTTTTTTAAAAAGAAAATTATGGTCATGAATGAGTCTTATGACTTTTTCATGATATTCTTCATAGAGTGTTTAAAACTCAAACATTATCTCAGTACAGTCCCTCATTCAGTCAAACAGGTTCCAAAGGTATTTTTTGTTTTTGTTTTTGTTATGACCTCCTATCAAACATTAACTTGGGGGGGAAATAAAACAGTCAATTTACAGTGATAAATTCAGCAAAATTCTTCTTACCCGATTCTTTATTCCATAAAGAATTCTCCCTTTTTTTTAAAAAAAAAACTTACTCTTTTTCATTTTATATTTTAAATAATTTTTTTAATTCAAATATAACCTACACTGTTATGTGAGTTTCAGGTGTATAATATAATGACTCAGCAATTCTATACATCATTCCTCAGTGTTCATCACGATAAGTGTACTTTAAAACCCCCTCTAGCTACCAATTGTTTGTTCTCTGCATTTCAGAGTCTGGTTTTTGTTTGTATCTTTTTTGTTTCTTTGTTTTATTTCTTAAGTTCTACATATAAGTGAAATTTCTCTGACTTATTTTGCTTAGTGTTATACTCTCAGGTCCATCCATGTTGGTATAAATGGCAAGATTTCATGTTTTTATGCTGAGTAATATTTTATCATACACACACACGGACGCGCACACACGCACACACATCTTCTTTATCCATTCATCAGTTGTTGGACACTCTCCTTCTTAATTCTCGCTCTTTCTCGTCTATAGAATTTTTTACTTCTTCCTTTAAAACGTGGATTAGGATACGGAGAAAGTTGGTCCAGTGCATAGTTAGGCACAGGCAGGGTCCCCACCCTGGAAAGAGAATGCAGCTGCTAATAGGCAGTCCTAACTGGGCTTCAGGTCTGAGCCACTAAAAGACAGCTTCCCTTAGGAAAAAGGGATTCTTAAAGTTTATTTATTTTTGAGAGAGAGATAGAGTCCAAGTAGGGGAGAGGCAGAGAGAGAGGGAGACATAAAATCTGAGGCAAGCTCTAGGCTCCGAGCTGCCAGCACAGAGTCCAACGCAGGGCCTGAACTCACGAACCGTGAGATCATGACCTGAGCTGAAGCCGGACACTTAACTGACTGAGCCAACCAGGTGCCTCAGGAAAAGCAATTCTTAAGTAGACTGTTAAGTACCAAACTCCACTTTTCAGGACTGCTGGATAGGAATCTCCAAGGAAGTTCCATGTACCCGTCATTGCACCTGACTCTTCAGACTTCCAGGAATCAGTTTTTTAAAAAGCAGGGAATTCAGCTTAGAACATGGCTCTTGCATTTCATGATTAGTTTCTTATTTCATAATTACTAGACTATACAGCTGAGGTAATGCTTTAGTATACATAAGTTTCTTCAGTTGATTCACAAGTTTAATAGTCTAATGATCACACCCTTCCTCCTGGGGAGGGGGAGAAGAGATGAGGTGTGTGGTGTGAAGGGGCGAGATCACACAGAGTCTGGGAAGGGAGTAAAGAAAGAGAGGGCTGAGGTTAAAGACAGGACTTCACGATCTTTCTTCCCAGCTTCATGATCACCCTTATTATCTTCTGGTCAATGTCCTGAGCCCTTGATCCTTCCCACAAAGGCCCACAGCCCCCAAGCTTGTTATTGTTTTTGCCCTTATATCTGGGTCCAGCTAGGAAAAAAGTCACATGATGGACAAGGCTGGTAATGTAGTAAAATTACCATCTCTAATCTTAATTGTTTCTTTCATCTCCAGTTAGTCCTCTCTGCAAATCCCACAGGTGGGTTCTATCAGGCTTTGCCATTTCCCTTAAGCTTCTTACCCCATACCTCTAACCCTTTCTTTCTCTCAGCAAGAGCATTGTGCACAATTTTGTAGAGGAAAAAGTGAGGCTTAATTTCCATACTCTAGCACCTGTAAGCTTACCTGGACCTAACCAATCTGCCCATTCACTGAAAAAATATCACTTACAGCAATCATGTTCTAGGCTCTATAACAGCTGCCAGAGATATAAAGATGAATAAAATACAGTATGTGTTCTCAAAAAGTCCAGCCCTCCTGTCCTCCCTTCTCCTGACTTGGAAGAGAGATGGTGTTCTTACCCAAGATGAAATTCCTCAGTGCACCTCTGTCTCTGACCTTCTCTTGTAACTCTGCCTCTTCTCCATGTTCAATCTATTCTTATGCAAAAATTTCTTGCTTTCAGGGAGAAATAAATGTCCATGGTTCTCCAAGTTGAAGAAAAGAAAAAGGTCTTCTTTACTGTGATTTCCACTAGTCATCATCCCATTTGTTAGGTTTCTTCCTGGTCAAGCATCTTGAAAGAATAATTGTTTGCTTCAACCTTCAGTAGTATAGCTTCCCCCAAGCCAGTCCATTAAGACACCTCGCAGTCCAGTCTCTGACGACTCCATGGTGGCTACCTAAAAGGGGCACCGTCTTTTCTTGTTTCGTCTTTCTGTCGACCACCTTCTTCTCCTGAGACATTGGATGACTATCATCCCCTCTGGTTCCTGCTGCCCCCTAACAGTGGCTCATGTTGAGGGTCTTTCCTTCCTCTTCCCCTTCTGCACAATTCTCTTGCTTGCGCCCTGCAAGCCTCACCCCACACGATGGTCAACCCCATTTGCTTCTCGGCTCCATCCCTACCTGCTGATCTGCAACTTGGGCCTGGACATCGGGCCTCTACTCTGTCCAAAAATTGATTGTATCATACAAATTACAAGTGAACCTGTCAAAATGGAACTAGACGTTTTCACTGTCTTCAGTATTACCTGTCTTGGTTAACACCCCCCCATCAACTTGCAACTGTCTCAGTCAGAATCTGGAAATTGTTTTAGACTCTTTCCTCTTCCCCAACCAAACAACCCCAAGGGAGGATTGTCAACTTTAATCACCTTCCTAAGGCTTCTCTCACAACAGCCTTCTCAGTGGCCACTCTGCCTACCTCTCACTCCCTCTTGCTGTTGCCAGATGCCTATTGTACTTACAAACCTGTGCTCCTCTTACTCCATCGCTGTTCCAAGCTCCCTCCATCAAAGGGTCAGAGAGCCTGCTGTTGAAATATCACTCAGGTATTTAAGCTGCAACAATGGACTCACCTACTTCTTGAAATTCTATCAGTTTTTGCCTCACATGTTTCAAAGGTCTGTCGATCTTTTCTTGGAGAAGTGGCCCATTGATCATTACAAAATGTTCCTCTTTATCCCTGATAATTTTCCTTGCTGTGAAGTCTGCTTTGTCTGAAATTAAAACAGCTACTCCAGCTTTCTTTTGATCACTATTAGCATGGTATAGCTTTTTGGATCTCTTTACTTTTTTAAAATTAAGGTGTAATTGACATATAACATTGTATTAGTTTCAAGTATATAACATAATGATTCGATATTTGTATGCATTGCAAAATGATCACCACAGTGACTCTAGTTAACATCTGTCATCATATATAGTTGCAAAAAAATTTTTTTTTTCTTGTGATGAGGACTTTTAAGATCTACTCTCTTAGGAACTTACAAATATGCAATATAATATTAAAACTATATTCATCATGCTACACATTATATACTCCTGACTTACTTATATACAAAGTTTGTACCTTTGGACCCCCGGTCACCCATTTTGCTCAACCCTTCTAACTGCCAACCCCCCTCCCCCAGCAACCACTAATCTGTTCTCTGTATCTATGAGCTTAGCTTTTTTTTTTTTTTTAATATTCCACATTTAAATGAAATCATATGGCATTTGTCTTTTTCTGTCTAATTTCACTTAGCATAATGCCTTCCATGGATAACAAGTCTCATGCATGTTACAAATGGCAGGATTTCATTTTTTGTGGCCGAATAATATTCCATCATATACTTTTTTGTATCCATCCATCCATCCATCCATCCATCCATCGATGGACACTTAGGTTGTTTCTGTATCTTGGCTATCGTAAATAATGTTGTAATGAACATAGGGGTGCATACATTTTTTTGAATTAGTGTTTTTGCTTCCTTCAGATAAATACTCAGAAGTGGAATTTCTGGGTCATATGGTATTCCCATTATTTTTAGTGTTTATTTATTTTGAGAGAGAGAGTTTGTGTTTGTGTATGAGCATGAGCAGGGGAGGGGCAGAGAGAGAGAATCCCAAGCAGACTCCATGCTGTCAGTGCACCTTGGGGTTTGATCTCATGAAACTTGAGATCATCACCTGAGCTAAAATCACGACTCGGTTGCTCAACCAACTGAGCCACCCAGGTGCCCCATGGAACTCCTATTTACAATTTTTTGAGGACCCTCCATACTGTTTTCCACAGCAGCTACAACAATTTACACTCCCACCAATAGTGCCATCCTGTTACTTTAATGTGTTTTTATGTTTAAAGTGAGTTTCTAACAGGTAACGTGGTTGCTTTTTCCACTGTCAGTCACTGCCTTGTAATTGGTGAATTTAAACCACCAATGTTTAAAGTGAATACTGATACAATAGGATTAATGTCTGCTGTATTTGTTACTGTAATCTATTTATTGCTCTTGTTCTTTGTTCCTATTGTTGTCTTACCTACTACTTTCTGTGGTTTTAAGTGAGTGTTTTTCTTTTCTCTTCTGTTAATATATCAATTATACTTCCTTCTAAAACCTTTTCAGTGGTTGCCCTTGAGCTTGCAATATATATTCCCAACTAATTCAATTCACTTTCAAAAAACACTATATCACTTTATGGGTAGTGCATGCACTTTATATCAAAGTATTCCCAATTCCTCCCTCCCATCCCTTATAATATCGCCGTCATTCATTTTTACATATGCATATATATATACATAAGCTCAAATCACTGGATACATTGTTGCTATTGTTTTGAACAAATGGTTATTTAGATCATTTAAGAATAAGAAATGTATTTAATTTTACCTTTATTTATTCCTTCTCTAATGCTCTTCCTTTCTTTATATAGATCTTCATTTCTGACCTTTCCTTATTTCTAAAGAATTTCTTTTAATATTTCTTAGAAGGCAGTCTATGTTGACAAATTCCTTATTATTTTGTTTGTCTGAGCTATTGTTTCTCTTTTACTTTTTTTTTAATTAAAAATTTTTTAAAAAAATATTTATTGATTTTTGAGAGAGAGAGAGAGAGCACAAGCAGGGGAGAAGAGAGAGGGGGAGACACAGAATCTGAAGCAGGCTCCAGGCTCTGAACTGTCACAGCAGAGCCTGATGTGGGACTCAAACCTACAAACCACGAGACCATGACCTGAGCCAAAGTCGGACATTCAACCAACTGAGCCACCCAGACGCCCCTATTTCTCGTTTACTTCTAAAGAATATTTTAGCTGTATTAAGATCCTACACTGATGTCTTTCTTCCTGTCAATACTTTAAATGTTTCATTACACCCTCTTTTTGCTTGCATCATTTCTTAATAGAGTCTGATGAAATTCTTACCCTTGCTTCTCTGTAGGTAAAATGTTTTTCCCCGCCCCTCTGGCTTGTTTCAAGGTATTTTTTTTTTTCTTTGATTTGATTTTCTGCATTTGAGTAGGATATGCCTAGGAACAGATTTTATTTATCCTGCTTGATGTTCTCTGAACTCCCTGAATCTGTAGTCTGTTGGCTATCATTAATTTTGGAAAATTCTCAGTCATCACACATAGTCCTTCAAATATTTCTTTCAATCCTTTCTGTCTTTGTTCTCTGGTATTCCCATTATGTGTGTGTCACACCTCTGTGGACCATAACTGGTCCACAGTTCTTAGATATTAAGTTCCCTTCATTCTTTTTTGATTTTTGCATTTCATTTTTAGAAGTTTCTACTGACATTTATTCAGGCTCACTGATTCTTTCCTTGTCCATGTCCGGTGTATTGATGAGCCCATCAAAGGCATTCCTCATTTCCGTTATGTTGTTTTGCACTTCTGGCATTTTCTTTTCATTTGCTTTTGGTTCCTCTGAACAACAGGCAGCTGAATGTACCACTTCCATAAAACATCCAGGCAGGAACCTGTTTTTTTTCTTTTTGTTCACATTCTGCTGCTATATGACAGTTGGCTGGCTTTTATTCAAAAGAGGACAGAAGGATCCCTGTGACCAAAATCTGTGCCTTAAATGTTCTGATTCTTTCCTTAGTACCTAGCAAAGCAGTAGCAAGGCAGCAGCATTGTTGGTTCTGTTAGTAAACTCAAAATGTATTGGTATTTATTCAATTAAACATTCAAATTTCTTCCAGTTATATAAAACTGAGTCTAAAGAAAAGGTAATCCGGCTCTAGTTCACTGGGCCAGACCAGAATTGAATAATAGAATCAGGGCAAGAAGAAACAGATAAACTGAAACGTCACCAGGGCAGGACTGTGCCACTGACCCTCAGGCATCATTTCCACACTCGTTATGGCACTACCTCAGTGGGAGGAAGCAGACCTTGGGAGCAACTACCAGACAGGCCAGCCTTCCTTTCTGCTCATTCTCCAAATTAGGAGGCTCTAAGTGTAACTCAGGAGAATAACTCCAAATATAGGATTCCTAGGGGCACCCAGGCCGGTGCCCTTGTATCCTTCTGGAAATCTATCCTTACGTTCAGTGAAGAAATTATCTTTTCTAATACACATTCTGCCAAGTTTCGTCAGGTGTCATCATGGAGGTACCTGAAGTGACAGTGAGTGCACTGAGTCATATCCTTTATTACTCCAGGGATGATTAGCCCCACGGATCCTACCCACCAATCCAGAGGGGAGCCTGCATGAACTGGGGTTCGCTCTAGCACCACTCAGTGGGCACACTCGGGGTGGACGAGCCAGCAGTGCCACAGCCCTGCCTTGTGACCTCTCCTTACACAAGTTCTTTCTTTATACACAAAACTTTGAAGAGAGGGAAAACATAAAATCTCCTTCCTGCTTTTTCACTGCACTTGTTAGCAAAGCAGAGGTAAGTGGGTGATTCAGCTAATGCGAAAACTACAATGATAAGGAAAAAGACCAGCTTTTGTGTTGTTTGGTTTTGCTTTAGGCTCTCTCCTATTCTGGTAAATGGAATATCAGGATTCTCCACAGAATCATGTGACACGAGGCAGCAAACAGCTGCCCTCTGGCACAGTATGTAAATGAACTCAGTCACCCTCTGGGTTTTCCCCTCTTCTTTCCCTGCTCTTTATGGAGGACACAGAATCATAGGGAGGAACTAGATGAAGTTTGCTCTGTACTTTAAGAGCAGGCAGGAAGCCAAACTGCAAATACAATGACTGGATTCAGTTTTACAAGCAAACACTGGAACTGAATTCACCCTAGTCCGGGAAGAATGCCTCGGATCAGAACTAGCAGGAAATCCAATTCAAAATAGGGTGTGTCATTTTTAATTCACAGTATGGCCTTTACACCTTTAATGAAGTCCTTTGGAAATAAATGCTTCCTTCTGTGAAAGGTCCACACAAAAGCCTAAATTTCACTCAATGTTATCAGAAATGTTGTGCAGGAATGTCTGCATTCCCACAACTCGCAACTCCCACAACTCCCACAACTCTACCCTTGGCAGAGACGTTAGCTGTGCTCTCTCTCCTTTGGATACTGATTGTTAGTCTTAGAAGACATTAATGATTACTTAACTATCCCAACTCCCTTCCGACCTCTGACCCCTCTCTTACATCATGTAACTATCAACTCCACTCTTGTTCTCTGGGTCACTTGAATACCTGAATATGAGAACTCTTTGAGATCCTGAGAGAATGAGGACAGTCACATACTTTGGCCCAAATATCTCCTTAAATGTGGCAGGAGGTTTAGAAGCCTGTCTCTTATGCCTCTAGCTGGAGGGGATGGCACTCTGATGAGGGAGGGACAGGAGGGACAAACGCAAATGCCAAGAGCCTGCGGTTCCTGCGGGGGAGCATCAGGAGAGGTCAGAACTTCACACCCAGTTATCCATGGTGGGGCCTTACCAACACTGTGGTTATAGGAGCCCACAGGGATTGCTGTCAGGCACGTGAAACAGTGAGCTAAATTCCAGTTACAAACATTTTCATTTGGATGTATAGGAGGAGAGAACAGAAGAAATTAAGTATGAAATAAAAGCTTCGCAAACTTAAAGGTTTTAGTGAGGAATCAGAAGCAAGAAGCTGTGTGGGGGTGGTGGTGGTGGTGGTGGATATTTCTCATCCCCACAACGGGATTATTTTATGTGAACTCTTAAACATTTTATGTGATTTAGCCTCAGATGTAGAGTTGCCGGATTTACCAAATAAAATATAGGATGGCCACTTAAATGTGAATTCTAGATAAATGATGAGTAACTTTTTAGTGTAAGTATGTCCCCTATCTTAACTGAAATTCACATTTCCCTGGGTACCCTCTATTTTATTTGGCAATCCTACTCAGGTGTCAATTCTACTGAACTGATCCCTAAAATAACTTGTGTCTCTAAACACAAATAAAAAAATGAGTGCTGGGATTCTAGACCCATTGGTTTGTGAATCAAACCAATGCCGGCAAGTTGTACCTGAGCCTTCATGGCATTCAGTCCAGCTATAATGATTTTCTCCCGGGGATGTGGACAAAGATGGCATGTCTTCACCCAAAGACAGGAAAACAGAGGGGCCCACAGTTCTGTAAAAAGACTTTGCAACAGCTCCTGAATACTAAAATTTTAACACCAGAGAAACTAGGTTATGTAATGGCGTGTACCACACTTCTGTTTTCTTGAGGAAGTTAGCACTTCTTATTGAGAAGGCTGTGGCTTCGTTGTGCTGTTATTACTATTAAAAGAAAACACGTTCTTTTGCATTCTCAGACTACAGAGCAGTATGTAATAAAGAGAAAAGAGTGGCAAACCCGGACACAACGTGTTTTCAATCAGGGATCAAACGCCATCTGTGTTACCAACCAACATGAACACAGATATGCACTGAAGTCAAGAGGGCAGCAGCCCCCTGGAACTGCAGCCTGTACTGCTCTGGACTCCACAGAATTTACTGAAGTTGGTGGCTGTATGGAGGAATTTCTAGACAGCTCAAGTGTTAAAGTTACACCTTTTAAACCTCTGTATTCAGTTGGTTTTTTTCTCCCAAAGCACACACAGTTTTCAAACCTCCATGAACAGCGGGAATGTGACTTGCTCTGTTGTATCAGTTCTCAGTCTACACTGGTTCTGTATTTGGCCACAGAACTGACATTCCAGGCTACAGTCCTATTAAAGACCACCTCTGTGTGATGCCTCAATCTTACTGGGTTGGTTAGGGTCAAACAGAACAAAATAAGTTTTCAGTAAAATGCCAAGAAACTTCACAAAAAGGAAATTAGGTGAACATACACCAAAGTAGTACTAAGTTCAAATTCTAAAACTTTTTTTTTTTTTATGTTTATTTATTTTTAAGAGAGCACAAGCAGGGGAGAGGCAGAGAGACGGACACAAAGGAGCTGAAACAGGCTTTGCGCTGACAGCCGCGAGCCTGATGTGGGATTCGAACTCACAACCGCGAGATCATGACCTGAGCTCAAGTTCGATGCTCAACTGACTGAGCCACCCAGGTGCGCCAGGTTCAAACTCTAAAACAAAAATCTCGAGGCACCTGGGTGGTTCAGTCAGTTAAGTGTCCAACTTCAGCTCGGGTCATGATCTCACAGCTTGTGACTTTGAGCCCTGCATCCAGCTCTGTGCTGACAGCACAGATCCTGCCTCCCTCTCTCTCTGCCCCTCCCCCGCTCTCTCTTTCTCTCAAAAATAAACACACACAAAAAAAAGAATTAAAAAAAAAAGAAAATCTTAAAAAACCCCCTAATTCTTAATGTTAAATGTTGCTTTCAAAACAATTGGCAAAAACATCATTACGTTATTATAGATTTCACACAAAATACATATTAAAGAGTTTTGTTAGAAATAGTAATATGGGGAGCCTGGGTGGCTGAGTTGCTTAAACATCCGACTTCTGCTCAGGTCATGATCTCCTGGTTTGTGAGTTCGAGCCCGGAGTTGGGCTCTGTGCTGACAGCTCAGAGCATGGAGCCTGCTTAAGATTCTGTCTCCCTCTGTATCTGCCCCTCCCCCGCTCACACTCTGTCTCTCTCAAAAATAACATAAACATTAAAAAAAAAAAAAAAAAAAAAAAAAAAAAAGAAAGAAATAGTAATACTAGGGGCACCTGCCTGGCTCAGTTGGTAGAGCATATGACTCTCGATACTGGGGTCATGAGTTAAAGCCCCATGTTGGGAGTAGAGCTTACTTAAAAAAAGAAAAAAATAGTAAGGAAGAAAAGAAGTAGTTTTAGTGCCAGGAGAAAAAAAAAAAAAAAAATCCATCCCAAAACAAGGATATCCAGTAAATAAAACACTTCTTAGAATTAAAAAATAAAGACAAATCATGTTTTAAAAATTTAATACTCTCCACTTTTAACTGTCTTTTTGAAAAGAGCAAAGCAATAGAATATGCACAGACAACACAATGATATTTTGTGATTTCTAATATGGACACATTTGTACCCTACCTAACCTCTGCAAATGGGGACAGGGAGAAGTGGGGTGGGGAAAGGGGCACTGTTCAGCCTAAGGTCACTCTAGCAGCCAAGAACAGCAGAACTTCCTCTTTGCCTTTGAGCTCACAGGCCCTTGCATTTCCAAGTTGGCTCTGACCAAACCTTTAGTAGCTTTTCCTGCTGCTGACAACCAAATGGGGAAAATAAATGAATTTTAAAATGATTATTGTCTTCACAAATTTGGGGAAAGAAACCATGTAAGGAGAAACACATGTGGGTAAATACAGTCACATATTATTATGGATGCTGCCGGAACCAGAGAGCCAAAGCACACACCGAATCTAAAACAACGAAGCAGGCGGGAACAGGATGATCCTTTTAGTACTAAAATTCTTTTTCTCCTGCTCATACATTTCTAAGAACTAGGAACATCCTTCATTAACACAAAATACTGCCCTATCTTGCTGATTAGATTAGATTTCCATCTACGAAACCTAACGGGAATGCTTCCAAATAGGAAATGCATCTCTCCTTCATTAGAAAAACGAAAAACATCTGAGCATTTTTTCTAGTATCCTCCTCACAGGTTCTGTCTGTATCTTCTTTATCTACAGCCACCACATTCCATAATACCCAAGAAAGAAATTTCTGGTTTTGATTATTTGTTCTTAAGAATTAAGTAGTAAGGAAAGGAAGATATGTATCACACAGTTATCACTAGTTTATTAGCCAAAGCAACTTCAATCAAATTTCTACAGTAAAACTGAATGAGGTTATTTTCAACTTTTACTTTGGAACCATCCCGCTAGAAACAAGTCAGGTTTTGATGCCTAAGTGGATTCTGTGTGATTTGCCTCTGATTTGACACCCCACTCAGGAGCCTCTCTGGTGGCAGATGACTTGGTTCCAACACTCACTCTTGAAATGCTACACACATGCATTGTCCTGTGACGAAGCGAAGCCTTTTTACTCTTCTTCAGAGCAAGGCCATATCCACATTTATATGGAAGCTGCATTGCACCGCAAGACAAGGTAATGCTGTCCTTTCAAAAGGAAAGTTCTGTAGGCATGACCCTGGAAAATTTTTGAGCCTCATCCAGTTTGTTTACATTTTCTCAGGGTCATTGATACTCTCTCCTGTCATTAACAGACTACAGGAGACTCAAGAAAACTTGAGCAGGTTACCTGTGTGCTAAGCACTAATGCAAGTCTGAGATAAAAGTGGGGTTTTCATCCGAAGCCAGTTAACCAGAATACCATTCTGAAGTCTGATATGCCAGTGCCACACAGCTTTGTTACCTCTACTAGTAGTGGGACATTTAGCAAATTATTTAATATGACTTCAGCTTCCTCATCTGCAGGTTTAAGATAATAATGCCTCCCTTACACTGTATTAGGGATTAAAAGACCGAATAACCTATACAAAGTATTAAATATGACTGGCATATTTTTTTAAGGAACACATTAAGAATTTTCATGCCATCTGTAGCACACTGTTGGGCTGCCAAAGATTAGATGCAGAGAGAGACGGGAATCTGCTCAGACCAAGAAGGAAAAAGTCAGAGTGCAAAGATTCTTAAGGTTAAAATTTTAAATGAACAAACAAAACAATCTTGAGCCACACTTCTTGAAACTTGCCTGATACAAGCATAAAATTAAACAATTCAAGTTTTGTTCAGTTTATATCAAAGACTCAAAATGTGTAGCAGTTTCAATAGAAGTAAAAGATCAACCAAACAGGTCCCTGCTGCCCCTGGGGCTCACTCACACAGGTTAAACTAACCACTAGCAAACTAGGGACTCATCATTGAGGTAGGTGATCACTAGAATGTTTATAAAACATTTGTCTCCCCATGATAGTGAGGCATATCACTTTAAAATTCCTTTTCAGAATATTTCAGGAAAACTGAGAAAGAAAACAAACTAAAAATCAAGTAACAGGATACTCCATATTCATAATCCATGCAATAAGTCTGTGTCATCTGCAGTAAAGGTTATACTTTGGTAGCTAACTCTCCTCCTTCCACCAGAATTCAAAATGAATTTGTGCTACACTGAGGGTGCAAGGGTTTAATACAATGGCAAAGGGCAAAGTTAAAAAATCTGTCAGACTGTGTGCTTATTGACTAGGTTAGTTGTCTTTGTCTTTGAAACTGATCATATACTTTGGGTTTAATTTTTTAAGATCATGTCCCACAATCAAGCATTTACTTTTAAATTATTCATATACACAAGAAACAAGGCACTAATTTAGGGCAAGGTTTACAGACTACCAACACAATGAAACAAAGCAAATAAATAAATCTTACAATGTATAGGAATACAGTATGTGATAAGAGAGACATTTAAAATGGGGAGGGATTATTCAGAAAGTGATGCTGATAAAACAATTTGGAAATAAATATGAAAACTGATCCCTACCTCATTTTATACATCAATATACAATGTAGATATATTAGAGTTACCTACAAATAATGAGACCATAAAATTACTAGTAGAGAAATGAGCATTTTGTTGATTTCACTATATCAAGATATCCTCAATTTTCTTTTCTAGTTATTTAATGTCTACACATTGTAGCTTTAGATTAAAAGCTTGGTTTATCCAAGAAAACTAAAATCAGTGAAAGTAAACATAATCATTTTAGATACTTATGAATTTGACATAAATATAGCAAAAGACTATGCTGTAGCAAGATTAGCTAATTAGAGGAGAACTCACTCTCTCTCTCTGAACCCTTACAGAACAGTGGCCATCGAGGGTGACCTGTGGTCACAGATGTGCACATCACATCAAGTAACGTGTTTGTGGTCAAAGGGAGGCCTAGAATTGGAGGAAAGAAGGCTTGATGAGGAACTTCTTGTATGTTTGTCCACACTTTTATTTTGCAGGTAACAGTAACTGTTTACCAGGGATATTTCAGAATTTAAAAGTATATTATGTGTTCAACATCATTAGTCATTAGGGAAATGCAAATCAAAGCCCTGATGGGGGCACCTGGCTGGCTTGGTCAGTTAAGCACTGACTTTGGCTCAGGTCATGATCTCAAAGTTCGTGAGTTCAAGCCTGCGTCAGGCTCTGTGCTGACAACTCAGAGCCTGGAGCCTGCTTCAGATTCTGGGTCTCCCTCTCTCTTGCCTCTCCCCTGCTCACACTTTGTCTCTGTGTCTCAAAAATAAACATTAAAAAGTAAAAAATAAACTTTAAATAAACAAACAAAGAAACAAACAAACCATGATGAAATATTGCTTCACACCCATTAGGATGGCTATTAAAAATAAATAACAATAACAAGTGTTGGTGAGGAAATTGAGAAATTGGAACCCTTGTGCATTGCCAATGGGAATATAAAATGATGCAGCTGCTATGGAAAAACAGTATGGTGGCTTCTCAAAAAATTACACATAGAATTACCATATGATCTAGAATTTTCACTCCGAGATATAGATTCAAAAGGATTGAAAGCAGGGATTCAAACAGATACCTGTACACAAATGTTCATAGCAGCATTATTCACAATTGTCAGATGGTGGAAACGACCCAAATATCCATGAGCAAATGAATGGATAAACAAAAGGTGGTAGTATATACATACAATGACATATTAGTTAGCTTTAAAAAGGAATGAAATTTTGATACATGCTATAACATGGATGAACCTTGAGGACATTAAGCTAAGTGAAACAAGCCAGACACAAAAGGACAAATACTGTATGATTCTACTTATTGGAGTTACTCAGAAGAGGCAAATTTACAGAGATAGAAGGTATAACAGTGATCATCAGGAGCTGGGGTTGCAGGAGATGTGGGAGAACGGGGGGTTATTGTTTAATGGGGGCAGAGTGTCTGCTTGGGATGATGTAAAAGTTCTGAACATGAACAGTGGTAACGGTTGCATCATGTTATTAATGTACTTAATGACACTAAATTTACCTAAAAAATTAAAATGGTAAATTTTATGTTATGGACATTTTACCACAATTTTAAAAAGCATATCATGGACTAAGTGTGTACATACGTGAGAGTTTACAGAGTAAAGGATGTATTTCTGCCTCAAAGTAGAGCAACTTCAGGTAAACCAGTCAACAAACATATTAAATATCTACATTTATGAGATGTACATTGAAAAATAGTTTAGGTAACTTAGTACCTAGAATAGAATCAAGTAATCGGGAACAAAAGACAAAAACACACTAGAATGACAGGCACCACAAAGGTGGTGGCTTTGCGTCACTCCTCGCTGCACAGCGATCAGTTCAAAAGGAGGACATGTGTTCTTCCTTTGGTCAACCTTCTAAAGCAAACATACAGGAAAACGGTGTTGGAAAATAGTGTTCTCTGATTCTCGTACTGCTTGCAGGCAGAGCCATTTAAATTCTTCAGAAGTATAAGAGAAAGGTAGACTTCAGAAATGAAGGGCATCATGGCTTCTTTGAACAGCAGTCGTAAATGTCAGAAACTTGGCATGCTGTTTTGTAAGCTGTATGCACGCACAAAAGGATATGGTTTACAATATATATTTGTATTTACTAACTCTTCCTTTAAAGCAGTCTGAATATCCCTGTCATACACATATTTATATTTCCCTCATCTCCCTCATTAGATTGTTTTCTTAGCGTTGCCTACTCAAGTTACTTTCAATCATCAACTCTGACAGCTTTGGAATCATATCAAAAGAAACTGATCCCACAGAATTTAGCATAGATTTGAATGCCTTTCTCCTGTATGCCTCATTGTACTCTTAGATTTCTACTGCAGCAACTGTAAAGAAATACTATACATATTTATGGACACATATTCCCTCAAATAGAGTAAAAGGAAATCATCTTTACATCCTCAGCACCCACCCTGGCCTGACACGGAGCAAGTTACCCAGTAAGCATTTATAGAATTTATGGGTGAACACATCTGGGATATATTAATAACTCTATGAGACCAGAGATCACTATAGAAGGTGAATTTTTGTTACAGAAAGCCCCTCTGCCCCAAATCTAGCAGTCGTTTCCATACCAAATGAATGAAATAGAAATTTTAATCAGTAATTTTAGATTTAGGGAATTTAACAAATGTAAAATATCCAGGACAGAGCCAGGCACATTAAAGGCAAGAAATCCTAGTTTTTCTCTTAAATCTTGCCAAATGATATTTTTAGTTTTTGGTAAATTTTTGCTATTAGATTTAGGGTTTTCTAACCAAAGACTTTTATAAAAGTATATGGCATATGCAAAGTGTATGCATACTATGGGCCTTTATCTGGACCAATCCACTAGCTGCAAGCACCACTGTGACTTACATATTATAGACCCTCAGTTAGTCACCACCCCAGACTGTGGTGCCACAGGGTTCACCCATGGGGCATGAGGCAGAAGAGAACAACAGTAGGTGACTATAGCAAAAAACAACGTGTTTTCCAAATTCTAATAACAGACTGTAGAAACACAGATTTAGACACACACCTAACCCTAGAACTTGTAGCCATTTTAAAGCTATTAGTGAGGATCTTATCCCAAGCAACAGTCTCTCCTCCATCCCCACTCCTACGTCTAAAAATAAAATAGTACATAACAGCGGCATAGTTTGCTTGCTTCAGCCAAGAGCTCAGAAAACCCCCTCAAGCCCTACTGTAGCTGGATCAGTCCATTGTATACTATGAGTCAGCACTTCTCCACATTTCTGGAAATTCCTCACCAGCAACAGGAACCCACAACAGGAAGCCAACTTTCCATTTCAATGTATAACAGGAAGTATTCAAACACATTTCACCTAAACTGGAGAGATGTTGTTAATATAACTGCTGTTACGTCAAAATAATTAAAAATCTACAAAAAGTCATCCGTTTAAAAAATAGTTTTTGTAAATCTGGAAATACAAAGGCACAAATTTTGATTTGCTAAACCAGAAAAATGAATTTGAACAAAGGTACTTAAGTGGATAGAAGACAGGAAAATACAAATTAAGTTTAAAATTTAACTCAATTACCGCCCAATTTTCTGTTGCACGACTCTGGCAAAACCTATGTTTATTATATTAAGAGTCTGCTAAATTTTGTTTTGAAAATCTGGCTTGGCCCGTAATGTGATATACAGAAATAACAATAGAAATGTAAATTATTTTGAGAAAAAAACCCTCTGCAGCAAATACTTTAACAGATACACCTCTCCCCTCAAATAATGGCTTGAAGTTATTCAATTAGCACAAAATACATTAGCAGATTCCAGAGATTTTATGTCTCAAAAGCGACTTTTTAGAAGATTGACAGACTCTAAGATAGCCTGTACATGAAGCTCATGCACCAGGGTGTCTTTTCCTCACTTTGCACTCAGAAAGCTGCTTTCGTAGTTAAAATGTCAGCTACAAGAAGTTGTTTTCAAAATGTAAGTTCAGTAAAAAGCCAAATAGCTCAGCTATTACAGTCATTAATAAATGTATTTAACATTCGTGCAGCATCAGAATGCAAGACATCTGGTTCTAATTTCAATTTTGGCTCAGAATAAAAGCGCCTCCCCCACAATAGTTTGATTATAAACTGTTCTTTTCCTCCTCTCTTTTTTTCCTCTTTGGAAGCTGTTGTCCTTCATTCTTGCTGGAAGCCACCTGACCACTGCCAGGAAGAGGAATGCAAAACATTCCCAGGAGCGGCTGTGACGTCAGCACCACATTCCACCTCTCCGCGGTTAGGGCTGTCGGGAAACTCCAGCCTCTAGCAAAATCCCTCAAATGAGATAACAGCTGAGGCCTGCACTAAATCATACTAAAAACTCCTTAATGTTCTGCTTTAACGATAGACAGTTAAAGAGAGAATGAGAGAGAGACACACACAGAAGTAGGAAGGGAGGGAGAGAGAACAGAGCTGGCTTTATAAGGCACGTTTACCGTTCATCTTCAAAACTGTTTATTTGTTCCTTGGAGGAGAAAACAAGGAAAAGATGATTTCACATCAATGTCAGCAGACGGATCACATTAGGCATTAGTGTGTAGACAGGGCAAGATGAACAATAGAACAGTCTGGGCTTCAACTGGCAGACATTTCTCGGTTAACCCCCAAACTGGTTTCCAAAGCCCCTTACAGAACAAAGTCCTGTTGAAAGATGCTTTAGACATATTAAGAAAGTAGTAGATGCATTTTCTTTAAAGATAAATAAGATACAGACTGAAAGATTTAAACAGTCTAAAGAAAATACAAATATAATCCTCTTACATACAATTTTCATTTGTAATTTCCTAAATTCTGTCAACAAGTGTATTTTAACATACTTACAAATATATTACACATGATGTTTTGTACTCTGCTTTTTGCATATACTGTATCATACATTTTCCCCTGGAATATTATGATCTTCTATACTTTATGAAACTCTAAAACTACCAAGTGCTTCTTGGGGAGGTGAGAGGGCATCTATTACAAAAAAAATTGCACATAACTTTTGTAGTTGTTGCTAAATGATATCCTTAGAATAAATTTGCAGGTATAGATAACTAAATTATGAAATTTCCAATGGCATTAGCTACACGCTGCCACATTAATTTCCAAAAGAACAATACTCAATTATAAGACAATTGTAAGCTTCCTGTATCCATTGTACTTGTAACTTTGTCAGCATTCATATGTATATGCACAAATAGTTGCAGATATACTTGGCACATAATAATTTGTCAAAGACACTTTATACTTTTCTGATTAATAATGAGACTGAAGAGTCCTCCATGAGCTGAATTTTGGGTAATTTTTGTGATTTGAATTTTTAGAAAAAAATGTCACAATTGAAGGTATTATCAAAAAACAAATATTAAATTCATCTAATCCATCGAAATGCTAAATAAAGATACACTGAATTTGGGATCTGAATGACCCATCTATGTAAAGGCACAATAATTATTCAAGTATAGTTATAAAAGATATTCTTATTATGTCTTTTATGGAAAAGATAATGGAGCAGAGTCACATGCTATGGGTTGGTTGAAATAAATGCTACCAGTTAGGTTTAAGTTGGTGTGGCAAACATATGAGTCTTGACCTGGTAGATACAATACTCTCTCCCTTAGACAGCAAAGGAAAAGTCCAGAAAACAGCAAAGAATTTCTAGGACAGGCCTAGAATGCCTGTCCAAATGAAGACTGATACTCAAAGAATTTGGTATTATTTTTATGAACAGAAAATAGGAAATCTTTCTAGAGACTGCATGGAAAGATTTATAAACACTGAAGGTATTTACTGCAACCCAGAACTTTATTGGTGATGCTGAGAATGACAGAAGCCATATATGTGTGACAGTAGAGGATATATAGGAAATCTCTGTATCTTCAGATCAATTTTCTGTGCAACCTAAACTGCTCTAAAAAACGGAGTCTATTTTTAAAAAATGGAGTTCTCACTAAAATGGCAGAATTTAAAATCTTTAAAAGGTAAATTTAAATTATTTTTAATGTTTATTTGTTTATTTTGAGAGAGAGAGAGAGAGAGAGAGAGAGAGAGAGAGCACATGCATGAACACGCAAAGTGGGGGAGGGGGAGAGAGAGAATCCCAAGCAGGCTCTGCGCTGTCAGTATAGAGCCTGATGTGGGGCTTGAACCCGTGAACTGTGAGATCATGACCTGAGCTGAAATCAAGAGTTGGATGCTTAACTGGGCTACCCAGGAGGTCCAAATTTAAGTTCTTCATAAAAAAATCTTAGGGGCGCCTGGGTGGCTCAGTTCGTTAAGCAAATGACCCTTGATCTCAGCTCAGGTCATGATCTTGGCTCAAGTCATGATCTCAAGGCTCGTTGAGTTCGAGCTGGCTATGGGCTCTGCTGGTGGCTCAGAGCCTGCTTGGGATTCTGTCTCTCCCTTTCTCTGCCCATCCCCTGCTCCTGCATGCATGCTGTCTCTCAAAATAGATACGTGAACTTAAAAAGGAAAACAGAAAGAAGTATTTAATGATTTATCATTCCTTTCTTTTTCTCATAAGAGCCCTTTGGAGAGTTTGCACCAAAAAACAGAACTGTGGAGGTGTAGCAAAAATGTTATATCCAAAGTCAGACTCATTTGAGTTCATTAAAAAAAAAATCATAAAAAAATACATACATATATAAATAACTGATGAAAACAGCAAATACTATCTAAAAATGAACCACAACACCCAAGCAGTTGGTACAAGAGACAGCCCTAACATATGTGTCCAGAATCCCATTCTCCTGATTCACCTGGTGTTACAGAGCCCAACCACTGAGGTATTCATGGAGGGCCTTATGAGGACCATGTTTCCAGTGCAAGGAAACAGCCGGGAGTGAGAGAAAGCTACAGCTGGCCTAAGAGAATTTGGAAAAAAGTCTTCTCAGAGTTGAAGATGCTGATATGTATGAGTTACCTAAGAGCTAACTGCAAGACATGTATGCATTTCACACTCATGAAAATTTTTCTTTTTTTCTTTTTGGCTCCCAAATGAAGTTTTTTTTTTTTAAAGCCCCCACCCCCCCCCCCCCCCCCCCCCCGACCAGAGAGAACCAGTGGGGGAGGGACAGAGAGAGAGTGGGGACAGAGGCTCTGTGTTGACAGCAGTGAGCCTGATGCGGGGCTCGAACTCACAAACCACAAGATCATGACCTGAGCCAAAGTCGGACACTTAACCAACTGAGCCATCCAGGTGCCCCCTCAAAATAAAATTTTAAAGAATAGTTCTGTTATTTACTCCTCCCTCTCTGCTTTTTGAAGGGAATATTACATTCTTTTAAAGGGATGGTCTATTTAATAACTAATGAAGCTTTATATTAACTTAAAAACAACCCAGACTTTTGTTTTTAATTCCAGATAATAAATATCTAGCTACTAAAGGACCAAAATCTTACAATAAAGACCAGAATCTTAAAACTACCAATTCCTACATGAAAACTGTTTTTAAGTAGTTGTCAGTAGATGGGCCATTTTAAATCCAATGATACAATGGGAAAAAATACAATTTCCTCACCATCTGAGCACAGTGAGTGGGTCCCCTGCATGCTTACGACTGGGCAGGCTGCTGGCCTCTATCAGGCCCCAGGTCTGTCCTCAGGACTAGTACGAGTTTTCAGATTTTGTAGTACTGCTGAAAAATAAATAGGCCTGAGAAATGTTGGGAAGAGAAAGAAAGGCAAGTCTCAAAATTAACACTTAACATGTCCCTATTTGATTCTGAAGCGTTAAAAATAAAGTATAATACTTTAAGAACAATCTATTTTTGGAGTCTCATAGCATTACTTTTCTGTCTTAAATGTTTTCCAGGAAATACAATTTTAAAACCTATTTAAATTATATCTCAAAATAGCTAATTGTGGCATTTGTGCATTAACTCTGTTTTTGTTGTTGTTGTTGCTGTTGTTTTTTGGTTATAGGTTTAAAGGTAACACCTTTCAACCTACATGGAATAAGTGAGTCTTTCTACAATATCATTCCAAATTATAGCAACTTCTATAATTGAATACTTGTTCTGTATATGGCAATATGCTATATCCATAGTTCCTGCTCTTAAGGAGTTAGCAATCTACAAAATAGGAAGATAGGAGAAACCTATGTAACAGCTCTTATATTAGGAGAATATGGCAGATGCTAAATGAGAGACACTAATTTAAAAAAAACAAGCAAACAAATAAAAAAAACCACAAAACTATAAGGGTTCAAACACTGGGGAGAGCTCATCCAGCTGGAAAGAATCACATGAGGAAGTAGAATTTGAGATGTCTTAAATGAAGAGTTAAGACATTCCAGGAAGAGTGAGGGTTGAAATGCCAGGAATATTGAGTTGGTTCATTAACTGGGCCACAGAATAAGTAACAGAGCAACAGAAATACACTTTGGAAAAGTTCTATGAGGGAATCATAACTTGTGCACTGAGAAGCATAGTCTATTGTACACTACAACGAACTACCTAAGGATTGTGCATATGGGCAGCATGGCCAAAGCTATGTTTCCAAAATTTATATCAGGACTATGGCAATGTCACTGGTAGGATACAAAATGGTTTGAAGAAAACAGGAGTAAAAAGGTAGCAGTGAAAATGAAATAGAAAGAGGACTACAGAGTCATTCTGGAAGGACAGTCTATGAAAGCTTAGGCACTTATTTGTCCCTTATAATTTGGTATGCCATGTTAACCAGATTCTCCTAATCACCAGGAACAAGGAATAAATTCATCGGGGCTAAAATGCACCATGGCTGACCTATTTCTCAGAGATGAGAGAGCAGACAGATTTTTAAAACTAACCCCTATGTAAAGGTTTTCCTTGGTTTGTTTATTTTGCAAGATACTTGTTTTTATAATTTGGGAAGAATAAAATTAGGTGTGTGGGCAGCATGGGCCACTCTTACCACACCGTGTCCTGTTTCTTTAGTTATCCAGGTTTAGTTACCCAGACTTCATGTATCAAGTTAGGAAGCAAGGACTCCTGGAGATCTATCCTTGGAACTATCCAGGGAAGGAGTCAGACTGGTTAAAGGTGGAGACCTTGCTACCTCCTAAACTTCCTGGCCTTCTGTGGTCTGGTTTCTTTCAATCATTTTGCAGGTGGTTGTGTGCTAAGAGACCTTGATATGGAATTACTTTAAAAAACAAAAGGCTCAATAATAGGCTACCTGAAATCTCAGCATGCCCACATCTCATACCCTTCTGGGAACACTAATATAAACAGCAAAGAACAGCCACTCTGAATAGTTGCCCCAGGACCTCCATGTTTATATTTAAGTCTCATTCTTTGCTCTCTGAAACTAGGTTCTGTGACTTCCCAAGATAGCCAGTCTGCTTCAAAGTTTTATTTGGAAATATTCTCAGACTTTCAGAAAATATGCAAGAACACTCTTGTACTATTGATTATATTTGTGAACGGTGAACCTTTCATCACATTTGCTTTGTCACCTTTTCCAAACACATATGCACCTACATATTACCACTGTGGTTGTTAGTTACTATCATCATTTTGCTGAATGACAGAGAGTAAACTACAGACATCATGGTCATTTAATTAAAAAAAAAAAGTTTTTAAAGTGTTAGGTCATAGCAAAGTTGAGGGAAAAGTACAGAGATTTTCCATATATGCCCTGCCTCCACACATGCATAGCTTCCCGTTATCATCATTCCCCCAACAGGTACATTTATTACAACTGATGAACCCACAATGACACATCATAATTGCCAGAGTCCATAGCTTATAATATGGTTCACTCCTGCTGTTGTATATTCTCTGAGTTTAGACAAACATACAATGAGTGATACATACCCCATCATTACAGTATTATTATACAGAGTATCTTCACTGCCTACAAATTATCTGTGCTTTTCCTCTCTTTTATAACCCTTGGCAACCATTGATCTTTTTACTATGTCCCTAGTTTTGTCTTCTCAAGAATGCCATACAGCTAAAATCATACAATGTGTGACCTTGTCAGATTGATTTCTTTTACTTAGTCATATGCATTTAAGGTTCCTCCATATCTTTTTATGGCCTGAAAACTCATTTTCTTTTAGTGTTGAATAATATTCCATTTTTTAGATGCACTATAGTTTCTCTGTTCACTTACTGAAGGACATCTTGGCTGTTTCCAAGTTTTGGCAATTATGAATAAAGCTGATATAAACATCCATGAGCAGGTGTTTATGTGGACATACGTTTTCATTTTTTAATATTTATTTATGTTTATTTATTTTTGAAGGAGAGAGAGACAGAGTGTGAGTGGGGAAAGGGCAGAGAGAGAAGGAAACACAGAATCCGAAGCAGGCTCCAGTCTTTGAGCACAGAGCCTGAGGTTGGGCTCAAACTTATGAGGTGTGAGATCATGACCTGAAGTCGGACACCCAACTGACCGAGTCACCCAGGTGCCCCTTAAATTTTTTTTTAATGTTTATTAATTCTTGAGGGAGGGAGGGAGGGAGGGAGGGAGAGAGAGAGAGAGAGAGAGAGAGAGAGAACATGAGTGGGGGAGGGGCAGAGAGAGAGGGAAACAGAATCTGAAGCAGGTTCCAAGCTCTGAGCTGTCAGCATAAAGCCAGATGTGGGGCTGGAACCCACGAACTGTGAGATCATGACTTGAGCCAAAGTCAGACGCTTAACCGACTGAGCCACCCAGGTGCCCCTCTTTTTTTTTTTTTTTTTTTTTTTTTAGTTTATTTTTCTTCTGAGAGACAGACAGCAAGTGGGGGAGGGGCAGAGAGGAGGAGACAGAATCCCAAGCATGCTCTGCCCTGTCAGCCCAGAGCCCAAGGCAGGGCTTGAACTCACAAACAGTGAGATCATGACCTGAGCCAAAGTCAAGAGTCAGACACTTAACTGTCTGAGCCACCCAGGACCTCATATGTGGATGTATGTTTTCAATTACTTTGGGTAAATACTAAGGAGCACAACTGCTGGACTGTATGGTAAGAGTATTTTAATTTTTATAAGAAATTATTAAAGTGTTCACAGCGGCTGTACCATCCTGCATTTCCACCAGCAACAAATGAGAGTTGCTCCACAGCCTTTCATGTTATCAGTGTTCTAGATTTTGGCCATTCTAATAGGTGTGCAGTGATGTCCCACTGTGATTTTAATTTACATTTTCCTGATGACATATGTATGACGTGGACTGCCATCTGTATATCTTTTCTTTTTTTTTTTTAATTTTTTTTTTAACGTTTATTTATTTTTGAGACAGAGAGAGACAGAGCATGAACAGGTGAGGAGCAGAGAGAGAGGGAGACACAGAATCTGAAACAGGCTCCAGGCTCTGAGCTGTCAGCACAGAGCCCGACGCAGGGCTCGAACTCACGGACCGTGAGATCATGACCTGAGCCGAAGTCGGACGCTTAACCGACCAAGCCACCCAGGCGCCCCTGTATATCTTTTCTGATGAGGTGTCTGTTAAAGTCTTTCGCCCATCTTTTAATTGGGTTTTCTTGTTGAGTTTTAAGAGTTTGTTGTATATTTTAGATAACAGTCCTTTATCAGATGTGTCTTTTATTTTTTTTAACTTACATATTTAGAGAGACAGAGAGAGATGGAGAGAGAGAGTCCCAAACAGCAAGCAGTCTCTGCACTCCAGCATGGAGCCCGACATGGGGCTCAAACTCACAAACCGTGAGATCATGACCTCAGCGGAAATCAAAAGTCAGAGACTTAACCGACTGAGCCACCCAGGTGCCCCAGATGTATCTTTTGTAAATATTTTCTTCCAATCTGTGGCTTGTCTTCTCCTTCTCTTGATATAGTCTTAGGCAGAACAGAAGTTTTTATTTTTAATGAAGTCCAGTTTATTAATTGTTTCTTTCATGGATCATGCCTTTGATGTTTTATCTAAAAAGTCACTGCCACACTCAAGGCCATTTAGGGTTTCCCCTATATTATCTTCTTGGACTTTTGTAATTTTACATTGAACATTTAAGTCTCTGACCATTAAGTTAATTTTGTGAAAAGTATACGGCATATGTCTAAATATATTTATTTACCTACTTTGCTTGTGGATGTCTGGTTGTTGAAGAGTTTATCTTTGGTGCATCATATTGCCTTTGCTCCTCTGACAAAGATCAGTTGATTTTACTTATGTGTGTCTATTTCTGGGCTCTCTATTCCATTCCATTGGATCTATTTTTCTGTTAATTCACTATTACCATATTGGCTTGATTACTATAGTTTTACAGTAAGTCTTCAAGTTGGATAGCATTAGTCCTCCAATTTTGTTCTCCTTCAATATTGTGTTTGGTATTTTGGGTCTTTTGTCTCTCCATATAAACATTAGAATCAGTTTGTTGAATGATCATTTTATTTTAAATACTTCTGAATGTATTCCCTAAGAACAAGGTCATTCGTTAGAAAACGATGGTACAATGAACACATTCAGGACATTTGACATTGTTATTATAATCTAATATGCAGTCCATACTCAAATTTCACCAAGTATCCCAATAATGTCCTTTAGAGCAATTCTTTTCTAATCTACGATCACAACTGTGGCTAGTCGCAGTATTTTGATACTGAGTGTTGACTCTTTATCTTTTATACATTCAAAACTGTAAGGCTTTTTCTCCCAGCGCACATCTGTCTGGGACGATTGAGCCTTAGGTGACTGGACATCAAGAGGCACTGCATAAGGAGAACAAAGAGCCAATGTCATTGGTCTTCTTCCACCATGTTCTGCCCTGGGGAAAGGGCAGTGCTGGTGCTGGATTTGCCTTGATGGGAGCACTGCACACAGGATTATGAGGTTCATCCTCCACAGCCAGGAGCAGCTAAGCCCATCCTAGGTAAGCAGGACCACCTCACTTAGTCTTACTAACAAATTCACAGCAGTTCCAAAGAGCAATAAAAGCAAAAGACCTCCCCATATTGAGTGCTGTTGAGGGACTGCTTCACTTGTCCTCAAAGTTACTACAGTAGGTCCCCCTTATCCACGGGGTATATCTTCCAAGACCCTAAAGGACACCTGAAACCATGGATAGTACCAAACTCTATATATGCTGTTTTCCCCCATACATATGTATCTATCATAAAATTTAATTTATAAATTAGGCGTAGTAAGAGATTAACAATAATAACTAATAATAAAACAGAATAATTACAACAATATACTGTAATAAAAGTTATATCACTGTGGTCTCTTTCCCTCAAAATATCCTATGCTGTATTCATCCTTTTGCTCATGATGATGAGAGATGATAAAATGCCTCTGTGATGAGCTAAAGTGAGGTGACGAGGAGTGCTTTGTGAAGTAGTGTTAGGCTACTATTCCCTTCTGACAGTAAGTCAGAAAGTGGATCATCTACTTTTGGATGGGGGTGGACTGTGAATAACTGAAACCACAGAAAGTAAAACAACTAGGGTAGAGCCAGACTACTGTTATTATCGTTGCTACTTTTGTAATTCTATTCGGTTCCTGACTTCGGTGAAGAGAATAGCAGATTCCCCAAGGCAATCCCCAGCTATAGAAATTCATTCTTGAAAACCAGTTGAATCAAATTATTCTACACATGACAATCACAGAAATAGTTTGCTAATTTCACAAAGAAGTACCAGTATTTTTAGTGGGAGGCTCTACATGGTGATTTACCAGATTCAAATTTGGTTATCAAAATACCCAAGATAAAACTCCAACTCTATCCTATCTCCATCCCAACACTCTCCTAACCATACTTCTAAGAATGCAAATGAGCCACTTGATTGATCAGAGACAAATAGTTTTAGATCATAACTCTATAATTATAATATGCCTTGGCCTTACAGCAGCAGTTATTGATTTAATTTTGGATCACAGACCATTGTGAAAATTGGATAAAGGGACCCTCTCCCTAGAAAAAGTAACATACACATGAATTTCACAAATTGTTTTAGAGACAAAAGAGCGGTACTGTTCATCAATTTACTTGTCTTGTCTTTGGAGTTCAGCTTCTCACTCATGTCCTTTGGGCATTATCTACGTGACCACCTATCCTAACTGGTCTATTCATTCCTCGAGGCTGACTGCTTTTGGGACGGCAGTTACTCCCAAGGATCAGCACTTGGTACCACACAGAATATTATTCAGGACTTACTAGTGTCAAGAAAAGCAATTAGCCTGCCTGTTTGGGGTATGGACTGGCTTCATAGCTTATCTGTTATGCTGACATTTCCTATGAACTCTGTTGAATGGCAGGAAGTAAAAAGGATAAAGTTAATATAAGCTAGATGATATAAACTATAAGGACTTTTTAAAAAAGATTTTATTTTTAAGTAATCTCTCCACCCAACTTGAGGATCAAAGTTACAACCCCAAGATCAAGAGTTGCACGCTCTACTGACTGAGCCAGCCAGGTGCCCCAAACTGTGAGGACTTTTAATAGATTTAAGAAAAAAAAAAAAAAAAGGAGCTAACATTAAAAGAAATAACTGAACAAAGATCTAAAGATATAATACAATCTGTTCAAAAATAAGACAAGCCTGGGGTGCCAGGGTGGCTCAGTCAGTTGAGCGTCTTATTCTTGATTTCAGCTCTGGTCATGATCCCAGAGAAAGATTCTCTTTATCTCTCCCTCTGCCCCCTCTCCTTGACTCACCCACTCTCTTTCTAAAAAAAAAAAAAAAAAAAAAAAAAACAGACAAACCCAAGAATATAATAAAAAGCACACACAAATGCAACAGTGATTTAAAAAAAAATCAAGTAGTATGGCCTCTTAAACAAGTAAGATCTTTAAGGCTGAGGCAGCCAAAGAACAGCAAAGCTGGACTTGCTACCCTGACCCTGGACAATGTCCCACTGCAAAGGGGCCCTGAGGTCTGTATCCTTGGCAAAATAGCTCTAGAAGAAGCAGCTTTCACATTCACACATACGTTACCATAAGCCACATATGACATTTGTTTTTAAATACATTTAATTGTCTTCTCTTTTTATGTTTTCAACATTCATCCCAATCTACAACCTGCTTTCTAAAAAAAAGGAATTATTTATTATCCAATAAACCATCAACCAAATGGAAGTTTTATAGGGTTAGAGATGACATGCTAAGATTTACAGGACTAAGGAAGAAAAGGTGCAAAAAAACTTCCTAAAAAATGGCTTCCCATAAGACTCAGCTGATCAAAGAGGCAAACAAATCCAGAATAGGAAGTTCAGAGGAATCCAGGGGCTGAGACTTTCTTGATTATTAATCTCTTCATTGTTAGGAAGCATCTTAAAATCTGTATCTGGGATCAGTGCTCCAGTAGAGCCCAACATAAAACACTCTTAACAACATCTTTCACTTGTAATTGCCTATTCCATTATTCTTTCCCTCACTAGTCAATAAGGTGCACACCCATGTACCCTATACAGAACAGTTACCCATGAATGTTTGCTGGTCTTGTACACGAGAATGAAAAGCAAAGGCACTAGCAGGAGATGAGAAGTAATGAGAAATTTAAGGACTTACAGGAGCTTGAAGAGAATAAGACTGCCACAGGGTAAAATGAGAAAGGTCAGCAGAGTCAATTAAAGGGTATCTGGGTCTTAGAAACAAATAAATGTCTAAAATAAAATTTCAAAGGGTAAAGGTAAACATGGGATGGAGCTGCAAATTTCAGGTGCCACAGTAATCTGGACGGGCATGAGCAACAGAAGAAAAATGCATACTTTAGATTCAAATATCTGTGTGCCACATTCACCTTGTACATTACATAAACTATAAACTGAGTACTCATATTAAAGGTGACAGACATTGGACATAAAGAATCACCCCAAAATATTTATCTACTCTGAGGAGAGTAATATGATCATTGTTGGTTTCGCTTACATTAAAAGTGACATTGTCATCCATTTGCAATTACTGTTCAAAGGAAGGAAGATCACTGCCATACCTAAAATGTACTTGATATATTAAGAATGAAGAGTAATTTGATGTAGTCCCACTTGTTGATTTTTGCTTTTGCTGTTTGTGCTTCTGGTGTTACATAAAAAAAATCATTGCTGGGGCGCCTGGGTGGCTCAATTGGTTAAGCGTCCAACTTCGGCTCAGGTCATGGTCTCACGGTTCGTGAGTTTGAGCCCTGCGTTGGGCTCCGTGCTGACAGCTCAGAGCCTGGAGTCTGCTTCAGATTCTGTGTCTCCTCCTCTCTCTGCCCCTCCCATGCTCCTGCTCTGTCTCTCTCTGTCTCTCAATAATAAATAAATGTTTAAAAAAATTTTTTTTTAAATAATAAAAAAATCATTGGTAAAACCAATGTTGAGATGCTTTTTCCCTATGTTTTCTTCTAGGAGTTTCAGGATACCAGGTCTTTGATACATTTTGAGTCAATTTTTGTGAGTAGCATATGACAGGGGTCCAATTTCACTTTTCTGCATGTGTTATTAACACATTAGCAGTCTTCCTAAAATATTTGTTGAAGAGATTATCCAAACTTAAAGTTTCTGCACACCAACAAAATAAAAGACAACACCTACATAATGGGAGAAAATTTTAGCAAACCATATACTGAATAAGAAGTTAATATTCAAAATACATAAAGAACTCATACAACTCAACAACAAGAAACACCTGATTAAAAATGGACAAAGGAGAGGGGCGCCTGGGTGGCTTAGTCGGTTAAGCATACAACTCTCAATTTTGGCTCAGGTTATGATACAGTTGTGAGATAAAGCCCTGCGTTGGGCTCTGTGCTGGGGTGTGGAGCCTGCTTAAGATTCTCTCAGTCCCTCTCCCTCTGCCCCTCCCCTGCATGCACATACTCTCTCCAGCTCTCTCTCTCTCAAAAATAAATGGATAAGTAAATAAACAAACAAATACATAAAATAAAATAAAATGACAGAGGAACCAAACAGAAATTTACATAAAAAGATGCTCAACATCACTAATCATCAGGGAAATGCAACTAAAATACTAAAATGAAATATCACCTCATACCTGTTAGAATGACTATCATTAAGACAAAAGATAACAAGTAATGGATTTAGAGAAAAGGGAACCCTTGTACACTGCTGGTGAAAATGTAAATTGGCTCAGTCACTATGGAATACAATGTGCAGGTCCCTCAAAAATTAAAAATACTTCCACTTTGTGAGTCAGCAATTCTACTTCTAGGTATATACTCAAATGGAATAAAAACAGCATACTAAAGAAATATATGCACACCCATGTTTATTACAACATTCACAAAAGCCAATGTATGAAAATAATACATATGCATCTAGATATGTCTATATATATCTACCTCTCCCCCCCAAATCTCTCCCTCTCTCTCTTTCTGTATGTATGTGTATATATATGTACATACCCTCTCTCTCTAAATCACACAGAGGACTATTATTCAGTCATGAGAAAGGAACTCCTGCCATTTGTGGCAACCATGGATGGACATTGAGGACACTATGCTAACAGAGATAAGTCAGAGAAAGACAAATACTGTATGATAATACGTGGAACCTAAAAAAACCCAAACTCTGTAAAAGCAGAGAGTAAAATAGTGGTTACCAGGGGCTTGAGGGTAGAGGGATAGGAGAGATAGTGTTTAAGGGTACAAACTTGCAGTGAGTAGTAAATAAGTCCTAGAGATCTACTGAAGAGTAAAGTGAATATAGACAACAATACTGTACTATGATCATCAAATTTCCTAAGGGACTAATCTTAATTATTGCAACCACGAAAAAGAAAGAATAATTACGTCAGGTGATGTAGGTGCTAACTATTCCAACAATAATCATAATACAAATATATAAATGTATCAACTCAACATGCTGTACATCTTAAATTTATAAATATATTTCAATAAAAAAAGAATGAAAAACAGGGACTAAGAACTCTATTTCCAGGGACTTCCTCTTAACCAACTTCAAATGGTCCTTTTATACATTTTTTAAAAACTCAATTATGTATAGTTAGCCTTGTGGACCATATATTCAGCCCAGTTATTCACATATGCTCGTCTCCCCAAACTGCTTTCTTGCCTCTAACAGTTCCTTTTCACCTTAGGTGAAATATAGGTAGGGCACAAACTATAAAACAGGAAATATGCTAAAGGTCAGAAATTCAGTGGTAAACAAAATTATGCCACTGACAGAACAAACTGCACAACTAGAGGGAGAGAAGAGGCCACATCGTGGAAGTCAGGACTTGCGGATATGTGATTTCGGGGAGAAAAGAATCACGGGTGCTGCAGAAGGAAGGGAGCCCTCTCAGAGAGAGGCAAGACAGAGAGAGGCACACACAGCAGATCACACAAGAAAAACACTTCCCCAAAGCCAGTGAGTGGGAAAATGAGAGGGACTGATTGTCGTGAATTTTTACAACGAGCAGGGCTTAAAGACTAGAGTTTTATAGGTCCATGCTGTGGCCAGTGTGGAGCCTGCCTGTGCTGCAGTGCTCCTGTGAAGGAGTCACTGGGAGAGATGATTCTCCCTTTATGGAGCTCAACTGGCAGAGGGGGCACTGCCTTTCAAGGGGCAAAAGAGTGGGCGGGTGTCATTATTCCTCCCCCCCCCCCCCCCCCACCCCTTAGCATGGGCGCAGAGACACCTGCTGAAGGTGGCTAACCTGGTAACCGGCGTTTTGCTGTGCTTTACTCCAAACTGCAAGCTCCTGTGCATGGTGCAACTGCACTTCTGGGAAAACCCTGCACCCACCCCAGCACAATGAGACCCTCCTCCAGAAGACCAGTGTGGGTCCATGCCAGGCCAGCTCCCTAAAGTTTGGAGTTTTAAAACTAAGTCGGTCTGCCTGGGATAAAACACAGGTTGCACTGTGTGACCAGGCAGGCAGGCAGGCAGGCAGGCAGGCAGACAGCCTGGACACAGACAAGGTGAAGACAGGGATCTGAGGGGCACCTGGAACACATGAGCAGAGATTGTTTGCTCTTCTGTTAGACTCCCCAACAGCGGCAGGCACAAATTCTCCTTTCTGGGGATGAGGGAGGGCCATTTCCCTTCCCCATCACCCAGCATAAACAGCACAGTGCCCATAGTGGTGGTCTAAACCACTTATACCAAGCCTCACCTCCTTGTGCTCTGCAGGTGCTGCTTTCCTAGAGCTAGTGTGCATGAGAACAAGAGCAGTGGGCCTCTCCCCCAGAAGACCAGCACAAATTCCCCACACACTACAACTACTGACCATAGAGATTACCGCAAAGCTTCAGCACCAGTAGAAACAGCATCAGGTCTCTTTTAACATGCAGACTAGAGCACACCTAGTTAAAACTTGCCACACTCTGACCAAGGTCAAACATTCCCCACTACAGGCAAGGAGAAACTGTGAGAGGACTGATTTGAGGGAAAGAGGAGTCAAAACCAACAGTAGCAGACTGCACACAGCATACGCCAGAAACACTTCCTGAAGCCGCAGGCCTGGACAGTATATGACCTTTTTTTCATAAAGCCATTACTCTCAGGAGCAGGAAACATAATAGGCTTTCCTACACAAAGAAGACAGAGACCTACACAAAATGCCAAGATGGAGGGATTCATTGCAAAATAAAGAGGTCATGGCCAGTGATCTAATCGAAACAGATATAAGTAATATGCCTGATACAGAATTTAAAGTAACAATCATAAGAATACTAGCTATCCTTGAGAAAAACATAGAAGACACCAGGGAGCCTCTTACCACAGAGATAAAAGACCTAAAAACTTGTCAGACTGAAAAAAAATGCTATAATCAAGATGTGAAAATGACTGGTATAATGACCACAAGGATGGAAGAAGCAGAAGAATGAATCACTGATATAGAAAATAAAATTATAGAAAATAATTAAGTTGAAAAGAAGAGGAGAAGAAAAATACTGGATCACAAATATAGACTCAGGGAACTCGGGGACTCCATAAAGCATAGTAACATTTATATCATAGGAGTTCCAGAAGAAGAGATGGGGGAAAAGCACAGAAGGTTTACTTGAGGAAATTATAGCTAAAAACTTCCCTAATCTTAGGAAGGAAACACATAATCCAAATTTAGGAGGCACAGAGAGCTCCCACCAAAATTAACAAAAGCAGGTCAACACCAAGATATACCATAGTTAAATTTACAACATATAGAAATAAGGAAAATAATCCTAAAAGCAACAAGAGAAAAGAAGTCCTTAACTTACAAGGGAAGACAAATAAGGTTAGAAGCAATCTTCTCCACAGAAACTTGGCAGACCAGAAGGGAGTGGCATATATTCAATGTGCTGAATGGGAAAAATATGCAACCAAGAATACTCTCCAGCATGGTTGTTATTCAAAATAGAAGGAGAGATAAAGAGTTTCCCAGACAAACAAAAACTAAAAGATTCCATGACCTAACTAAACCAGCCCTACAAGAAATATTAAGGGGACTCTTTGAGTGGAAAGAAAGGCTAAAAGAGGCAAAGACTAGAAAGGAACAGAGAAAATCTGCAGAAATGACTTAACAAGTAATATAATGGCACTGAATTCATATATATCAATATTTGCCCTGAATGTAAATGGAATAAATGCTTCAATCAAAAGACATAGGGTATCAGAATAGATCAAACAAACAAACAAAAAACTAAAAACTAAAAACAAGACCCATCTATCTGTTGCCTACAAGAGACTTATTTTGGACCTAAAGACACCTGCAGATTGAAAGTGAGGGGATGGAGAACGATTTATCATACTAATGGACATCAAAAGTAACTGGGAGTAGCCAGATTTATATCAGACAAACAAGATTTTTATTACAGTCTTTATTTTAAAATCTACTATGGCTACTCCAGCTTTCTTTTGGTGACCACTGGCATGATAGATGGCTCTCCACCTCCTTACTTTCAAACTGACGATGTCTTTAGGTCTAAAATGGGTCTCTTGCAACCACATATAGGTAGATCTTATTTTCTTATCAATTCTGATAGCTTATGTCTTTTGATTGGAGCATTTAGTCCATTGACATTTTAGAGTGAGTACTGAAAAATATGAATTTATTGCCATTATGTTGTCTGAAGAGTTGGAGTTTCTGGTGGTGTTCTCCGGCCCTTTCTAGTCTTTGTTGCTTTTAGTCTTTTTTGTTTTGTTTTGTCTTTTTTCTCCTCAGAGAGTCCCCCTTAAAATTTCTTGCAAGGCTGGTTTAGTGGTCACAAATCCTTTAGTTTTTGTTTGGGAAACTCTTTATCTTTCCTTCTATTTTAAATAATAGCCTTGCTGGATAAAGAATTTTTGGCTGCATATTTTTCGAATTCAGCATGTTGAATATATCCTGCCACTCCTTTCTGGCCTGGCCAATTTCTGTGGATAGGTCTGCCACAAACCTGATCTGTCTTCCCTTATAGATTAAGGACTTTTTTCCCTTGCTGCTTTCATAATTCTTTCCTTCTCTGTGTATTTTGTGAATTTGACTATGATATGCCTTGTTGATGGTTGGTTTTGTTGAATCTAATGGGAGTTCTCTGTGCATCCTGGTTTTGATTCTGTATCTTTCCCTAGGTTAGGAAAGTTTTCTGCTATGATTTGCTCATATAAACTTTCTTCCCTTTTTTTCTCTCTCTTCATCTTCTGGGACTCCTATGATTTGGATGTTACTCCTTTTTAATGAGTCACTGAGTTCTCTAATTCTTGTATAGTGTTCTTTTTCCTTAGATTCCCTCTTTTTTTCTGCTTCATTATTCTCCATAATTTTGTCTTCTATATCATTAATTCGCTGCTCTACTTCATCCAGCCTTGCTGCTGTGGCATCCATTCAAGATTGCATCTTAGTTATAGCATTTTTAATTTTGTCCTGACTGGATTTTACTTCTTTTATCTCCGCAGAAAGGGATTCTATGCTTTTTTTCAACCCCAGCTAGTATTATTATCATTATTCTAAATTCTAGTTCAAACATATTGCTTATATCTGTGTTTATTAAGTGTCTGGCTATTATTTGCTCCTGTTCTTTCTTTTTGGGTGAATTCTTTCATTTTGTCATTTTGGAGAAAGAAAAAATTAATAAAGTAAAAAAAAATTAAAAACAACAAAAAATCAAATAAAGGGAGCTAGATCTAAGTGTGTTTGGACTGGTTGCTGAAAGAAGCTTGATAGAACAGAGGAAAAAAAAGGAAATAAAAAAAATGTTTAACATTAAAAAAAGTATACAATAAAATAGAATAAAATGAAACGAGGAAAGGAAAATAGAATAAAACAACTTACAAAACATATAGTAAAACGTTTTAAAAACTTAAAAAAATGGAAAATAAAAATAAATTTTTCTCTTTCTGTATGGAAGAATAAAAGAAAAACAAAAAACAAAAAACAAAAAAAATGAATAGATGGATCAGCGAACAGAATGAAATCTGAACGAAATTACATCCAGTTTCCCTAGAAGTCTAACTATGAGACACTGTATAATCTGTACACTAAATAGGCAGAGAGACTTTTGCTGGTCCTCTAGGGCCTGAGCTTGGTTGGCGCAGTTGGACCGGGCTTGGTGTAACAGATCCATTCTCTGCTAGGTGGTGTTACTTAGCTTACTGTGGTGGACCAGTGTTCACGTGTGCATGAATGCACATGAACAGGAGAGATGAAAATAGCATCACCCAGCTTTCCAGTCTCTGGCACTGGAACTCTGTGCTCTCACCAATCAACAATTAAGCATCCCTCCTTTGTCTCTGGCTTCCGTCCACTCCCTGCTTCTAGATTGTCCACATCCAAGCTGTCAGTGTGTCAGGCGGCACCTCTCTCCTTATGTTATATCTCATATGGGGCTGTGTTTCCAAACCCCCCACTCTGAGAGCCCTGTGGCTTGGACCCACTCTGACTTGCTGAGGGAGTGTCATCCCGGGCAATAGCTGGGTGCCAGCTTGCCCCCAGGAACATTTGAGCGGCCATGCTGTTGCAGAGGTTCAGAGATTGTGGCCAGGTGCTTGCCTGCCCCAGGAAAAGTTCATGCGATCATGCAGCAGCAGGGGTTCAGAGATTATGGCAAAACACAACACAGAGGCAGCGACAGGTTTCACTGCACTGTGGCATCTTTGTTCTAATGCCAGCAAATGTGCTGTTCTCTGGGGTCCCCTGGGACCTTTGCCTGTGGGGAGGCCGCACAGTCTCTACCAAATGCCCTCTTATCAGGGGAACCACTTCTCCCCGTGTGGCCTTTGGACCCCTCAGACCTCGTTGTCTGCTCCTGGGGATTTTCCCTTCCCACCAGAGCACTACCAGGTATTGAGCTGCAGAATTTCTGACTCTGCTCTCCCCTGTTTATAGACTATTAATGATATTGAAACCCTCTCCTTTCTCCATTCTTTTTCAGTTCCTTGTGGGTGTTTACACTCTTTCTCTTTCTCTCCAGCTACTTTTGGGGAGGAGTGCTTTTCCTCTACTCTCCCCCCTTTCTCTGTCCTCTCTCTGAAAACTCAGCTCCCTATCCTCTGTGGCTTCTCTCTCCCCCAGTTCATTTCTCTGCGCCATGTACCTGCTGAGTTCTGTGGCTCAAGTTACAGAGATTGTTGTGTTAATCCTCAGATCAATTTTCTAGGTGTACAAAATGGTTTGGTGCCGATCTAGCTGCATTTCAGAGACAAGAGAAGCCAAGAACTTCCATGCTGCTCTGCCGTTTTGGTCCCTCCCTTCCAGACAAACAATATTTTAAACCAAAGATTGTAACAACAGATGAAGAACACTAAGGATCTGTCCAACAAGATTTAATGATTGTAAATATTTATCTCCAACCTGAAAGCACAGATGTGTATAAAACAATTAATAACAATCATAAAGGAACTCATTGGTGGGGCACCTGGGTGGCTCAGTTGGTTAAGAATCCAACTCTTGATTTTGACTCAGGTCATGATCTCACATTTCATGAGATCAAGTCGCAGGTGGGTCTCCACACTGAGCGTGGAGCCTACTTGGGATTCTCTCTCCCCCTCTCTCTCTCTGCCTCCCCACCCCCACTCCAATCTCTCTCAAAAATAAATAAATTGATTAAAAAAACCTCATTGGTAGTAACTGGTAATAATATAGCTGGTAATAATTGGTATTAATTAGTAATAATGCATTAAAAGTAGGGGGCTTTAACAGCCCACTTATAGTAATGGACAGATAATCTAAAGCAGAAAAATCAATAAGGAAACAATGGGTTGAATGATATCTGGACCAGATGGACTTAACAGATATATTCAAAACATTTCATACTAACGCAGCAGAATACACATTCTATTCAAGTGCATATGAGACATTCTCCAGAACAGATCACATACTGGGTCACAAATCAGGGCTCAACCTTTACAAAAAGACTGAGATCATAGCGTGCGTATTTTCAAACCACATGACTATGAAACTTGAAGCCAACTGCAAGACAAAATTTGGGATGGACAAAAATACATGAAGGTTAAAGAATACCCTACTACACACTGAATGGGTCAACCAGGAAATCAAAAAAGAAACAACAAAAAAAAATACATGGAAAGAAATGAAAATGAACACACGACAATCCAAAACCTTTGGGAGGCAGCAAAAGCAGTTATAAGAGGGAAATATATAGCAATACAGGTCTACCTCAAGAAGCAAGGAATGTCTCGAATATGCAATCTAACCTTACACCTAAAGGAGCTAGAAAAAGAACAATAAATGAAGCCTAAAACCAGAAGGAGTGAAATAATAAAGATTAAAGCAGAAATAAATTAATATGGGGAAAAAAACCAAACACATCAGTGAAACCAGAAGTTGGTTCTTTTACAGAATTAATGAAATTGATAAACTCTAGCAATACTTACCAAAAAGAAAACAGAAAGAACCTAAACAAAATCACAAATGAGTGAGGAGACCACAACCAACACCACAGAATTACCAACTATTATAAGAGAATATTATGAAAAATTATATGCTAACAAATTGAGCAATCTGGAAGAAATGGATAAATTCCTAGAAACATATAAACTACCAAAACTTAAACAGGAAGAAATAAAAAACTTGAATAGACTGATAACAGCAAAGCAATTGAATCTGTAATAATCTCCCATCAAACAAAAGTCCAAGGCCAGTTGGATTCCCAGGGAGATTTTACTAAACATTTTAAGATGTATTAAGACGTATTCTTTTCAAACTGTTCCGAAAAATAGAAATGGAAGGAAAACTTCCAAACTCATTCTATGAGGTCAGAATTACCTTGATTCCAAAACCAAACAAAGACTTCACTAAAAAAAAAAGAATTACAGGTCAATATCCCTGATGAAAATGAAGCAAATATTCTCGATAAGATATTAGCAAATAGAATCCAACAGTACATTAAAGAATCATTCATCACAATCAAGTGGGACTTATTCCTGGGCTGCAAGGGTGGTTCAATATTCGCAAATCAATCAATGTGATATACCACATTAATAAATGAAAGGGTAAGAACCACATAATGCTCTCAATAAATGCAGAAAAAGTATCTGACAAAGTACAGCATTCATTCTCGATGAAAACCCTGAACAAATTAGGGATAGAGGGAACACACCTCAACATCATAAAGGCCATATATGAAAGTTCCACAGGTAGTATCATCCCCAATTAAGAAAAATGAGCTTTTCCTCTGCAGTCAGGAACAAGATAAAAATGTCCACTCTCACCATTGTTACTCAACATAGTACTGGAAGTCCTAACCTCAGTAATCATACAAGAAAAAGAGAAAAAAAAAAAAGGTGTTCAACTGACAAAGAAGAAGTCACACTTTCAGTATTTGCAGATGACATCATACTCTATATAGAAAACTTGAAAGACTACACCAAAAAATTGCTAGAACATGGATTCAGCAAAGTCGTAGGAGAAAATATCAATGTATAGAAATCTGTCGCATTTCTTTAAAAATTTTTTTTTTAGTATTTATTATTTTTGAGAGAGAGAGAGAGGGAGAGAGAGGGAGAGACAGAGGCAGGGAGACAGAGGTTCTGATGTTGATACTATCTGCTGATAGCAAAGAGCCCGATGCAGGGCTTGAACCCACAAACCATGAGATCATGACCTGAGCTGAAGTCAGACACTCAACCACTGAGCCACCCAGGCACCCCAGAAATCTGTTGCATTTCTAGACACTAGTAATGAAGCAGCAGAAAGAGAAATTAAAAATATCAATCCCATTTATAAATGCACCAAAACCCATAAGATACCTAGGAGTAAACCTAAACAAAGAGGTAAAAGATTTTTACTCTGAAAACCATAGAACACTGATGAAAGAAACTCAAGATGACATAAAGAAATGGAAAAACATTCTATGCTCATGGATTAGAAGAGCAAATGCTGTTAAAATGTCTATACTACCCAAAGCAATCTACACTTTTAATGCAATCCTTATTAAAATATCACCAGCATTTTTCACAGAGCTAGAACAAACAATCCTAAAATTTGTATGGAACCAGAAAAGACCTCGAATAGCCAAAGTAATGTTGAAAAACAAAAGCAACGCGGGAGGCCTCACAATTCCAGACTTCAAGCTGTATTACAAAGCTGTAGTCACCAAGACGGTATGGTACTGGCACAAAAACACACTCAGATCAATGGAACAGAATAGAGAGCCCAGAAATGGACCCACAAACCTATGGCCAACTAATCTTTGACAAAGCAGGAAAGAATATCCAATGGAATAAAGACAGTCTCTTCAGCAAATGGTGCTGGGAAAACTGGACAGCGACAGGCAGAAGAATGAACCTGGACCACTTTCTTACACCATACACAAAATCAACTCAAAATGAATGAAAGACCTAAATGTAAGATAGGAAACAATCAGAATCCTAGAAGAAAAAACAGCAACAACCTCTTTGACCTCAGCCACAGCAACTTCTTACTAGATATTTCTCCGGACGCAAGGGAAACACAATAAAAAATGAACCTACTGGGACTTCATCAAGATAAAAAGCTTCTTCACAGTGAAGGAAACCATCAACAAATCTAAAAGGCAGCCTATGGAATGGGAGAAGATATTTGCAAATGACATATGATAAAGAGCTAGTATCTAAAATGTATAAAGAACTTATCAACTCAATACCCTGAAGCCAAATAACCAAGTTAAGAAATGGGCATAGGACAAGAATAGACACTTCCAAAAAAGACATCCAGATAGCTAACAGACACATGAAAAGATGCTCAACATCACTCATCATCACAGAAATACAAATCAAGATGACAATGAGATATCACTTCATATCTGTCAGAATGGCTAATATTAACAACACCGGAAACAACAGATGTTGGCAAGGATGTGGAGAAAGGGGAAACCTTCTTACACTGTTGGTGGGAATGCAAACTGGTGCAGCCACTTTGGAAAACAGTGTGGAGCTTCTTCAAAAAGTTAAAAATAGAACTATCCTACAATCCAGCATCTGTACTACTAGGTACTTAATCAAAGATACAAAAATGTTGATTCGAATGAACACATGCATCCCAATGTTTATAGCAGCAGATCAACAATAGCCAAATTATGGAAAGAATCCAAATATCCATCCATGGATGAGTGGATAAATAAGAGGTTGTGTGTGTGTGTGTATACACACACACAATGGAATATAATATATAATGTATGTGTATATATACATATACATACAATGGAATATTACTCAGCCATCAAAACAAAAGAAATCTTGCCATTTGCAGCAATGTGGATGGAACTAGAGTGTATTATGCTAAGCAAAATAAGTCAGTCAGAGATAGAAAAATACCATATGATTTCATTCACATGTGGAATTAAAAAAACAAAACAGATGAACCTAGGGGGGACAAAGAAAAAGCAGGTAAACCATAAAATAGAAAACTACAGAGAACATAAACCATAAAGCATAAAAATATAGACAACAACAGGGTTGCTGGAAGGAAGGTGGTGGGGGAGTGGGTTGAATGGATGATGGATATTAAAGAGGGCACTTGTTGTGATGAGCACTGGGTGTTATATGTAAGTGATGAATTTCTAAATTCTACTCCTGAAACTGATATTACACTACATGTTGAGGCATCTGGGTGGCTTAGTTGATTATGTGTCCAACTCTTGATTTTGGGTCATCATGATCTCAAGGTTGTGAGATCAAGACCCATGTCTGCACTGAGTGTGGAGCCTGCTTAAGATTCTGTCTCCCTCCCTCCCATTGCCTCTCCCCTCCACTCAACGTGCTCTTTCTCTCTTCAAAAAAAAAAAAAAAAGAAAAAAAGAAAAAAATACACTGCCTGTTAACTAACAGGAATTTAAATAAAAACTTGAAATAAAAAGCAAACAAAAACAATATAATGCCGTAAAGGAGCTTACTGTCTTGAGCACCAGCTTTTGGTGTTCCTTGGGGCCCTGTCCTTAGCCACATGGATGACCTCCACTACCTTCCAGGGATTTATGGCTTCAAATTTCATTTGTAGATAAAACCACCTCCCAGCATTACTTCCTAGCTAAAACCCTGACCATAAAACATCTCTACTTTTCCTGTTTTCTGGACATCCTCAGTTAAAAAATAATCACTTCTATTGCTTTTATTAGGAAAATTTCAAATATGCAGCAAAGTTGAAATAATCTTACAGGCAATATCTATGTACCCACTGCTTAGACTCCACCATTAACATTTTACCATATTTAACACATCATCAGTTAACTTACCTCTGACGCATTTCAAAATAAATTACAGATATCAGTAAATATCTGTTTCAAATACTTTAGCTTGCATATGACATTCAATAGTTTAAAGTTTCTTTAAAGGTAAAATTTACTACAATGCAATGCATAAATTTTAAATGAAACTTCACTGAGTTTTAACACATGGACATGCTTGCATTCTTCAAGCACCTATCAAGGTACAGAACATTTCCACCATCCCCAGAAAAGCCCATCAGGCTCTAAGTCCTCCTTTTCACCAGTAATCTTGGAATCTAAGAGCTGTATTACAATTCTCTATTTTTCACTTGGCATATGAAACAAATATCAAATTTGGTTTCCTCAGATTCCTCAATTTCCTCAGATCTCTCTCATAACTAAAACTCCAAATGAAATGTAATGATCAAAAATAGCACTACCTCTTACATTAGTCGTAACATCGTGATGTTAAAAGGAAGTAAGTGATAGGCACCTGGGTGGCTCAGTCGGACTCCTGATTTTGGCTCATGTCATGAATTTACAGTTCATGAGTTCAAGCCCCATGTCCCCATTTCGGGTTCTGCACTCACAGCATGAAGCCTGCATGGGATTCTCTCTCTCTCCTTCTCTCTTCCTCTCAAGATAAACATATCCTTTTCCTTTAAAAAAGGGAAGTCAGAAGATAACAGCACCCAGCACACATTACAGAGCAATGTTCCAAGATAGCTCCAGTGCAGATGATTCTTGTGGTAAAGTCTTTTCTGCAATTACCATGCATCCTGTTCAATAATCCCATGAATGCAGGTGGCTGCAGATCCATCATTGCCAGTCATATTGAATTAACTTTTGCTTTTAATTTTTTTTAATGTTTATTTATTTTTGAGAGACAGAGAGACAGAGCATGAACGGGGGAGGGGCAGAGAGAGGGAGGGGGAGTCACAGAATCTGAAGCAGGGTCCAGGCTCCCAGCTGTCAGCACGGAGCCGGAGGCGGAGCTCGAACTCACAAGCTGTGAGATCGTGACGTGAGCTGAAGTCAGACGCTTAACCAACTGAGCCACCCATGCGCCCCAACTTTTGCTGTTATAACAAAGATAGGTTGTATTTATCAGCATTCCATTAGAAAGGTACTGACAACTTTAATAAAATTAGTATTAAAGCCTCTAAAGTTCGGACATCAAATGATCTGGTGAACACTTGAGTAGTTTTCTTCCAACAAACCTGCACCATTCCCAACACAAGGATCAATCACTGTGAAGAAATGAAGAGGACTCCTCTCAAATGACGCAGGACTCAGGTATTTGGACCTTTCCTGCTCATTCGGCAAAGCATCAGTAACAAGAGACTGAAATCCAAGCTAGACCACATGGGGAAGCACACACAGGCTTCCTGCAGACCAGTGGAAACAGCTAGGACGTTGATGCAAGATTGTACGTTTTCAGTTTATGCGAATGAGGCTGTTCACCATTTCAACATTTGATGTCATCCCCCAGCTAGACATTCACTGTCTGTCATGCAGAATGCTGGAATTTCTTCCTTTTAAGAGCCACAGAATTCATGGACAAACCATTCACTTTAATAAAATGACGCGTAGGGGCGCCTGGGTGGCTCAGTCGGTTAAGCGTCCGACTTTGGCTCAGGTCATGATCTCACAGTACATGAGTTCAAGCCCCGCGTCGGGCTCTGTGCTGACAGCTCAGAGCCTGGAGCCTGTTTCAGATTCTGTGTCTCCCTCTCTCTCTGCCCCTCCCCTGCTCATGCTCTGTCTCCCTCTGTCTCAAAAATAAATAAACATTAAAAAAAATTAAAAAAAATTAAAAATAAAAAAAAAATAAAATGATGCGTGCTGTTACATACAACATTTCCTACCTTAGGTAATTAAATGAGGACATACTTATTTCATCAAATACTTAACCCACACAGAAAGAGATACATGTTTGTGTGTAAGATACAACATTTAAGCAACTCTATAAACACTGCTTGATAACACAAATAAAATAACCACTTAAATCACCTTCTTCCTCATTCTCTACGTTGGATATTAAAATCATCTTGTCTTTTCTTTATATTCACCTCTGTGCCTAGCACAGTGTCTAATACCAAGCAGCTCTCATTAATAGTGAATGGATGTATTTTGATTCCTTAGATAGATGCAAAACAGGCAACTAGTGGTAAAACAAAGGGATACATTCTTCAAGATATTTTTTTCTTCTGCCCTTTGGCTCAAATGAAAGGAATTCACCCTTTTAAGCTGGTGGTCAAATTCATTTTTTACTGTGATTTACTTTACAGTTCAAAGCATAGTGAGACACAATGGTCTGGAATTTGAAATGCCTTTACACCAGGTAATCAAAACATGCATCATTTTAAAAACACAGAATAGTAAACAATAAAGAAACTATCACAGTCCTCATAGCACTATGGACTTAAACTGTTTATTAAATGCTGTTCAAGTCTTGAACACAAGCTATTGTTTTTTCTTCTAAGATTTTATTTAAATTCAAGTGAATTAAAATATAATGTAGTATTAATTTCAAGACTAAAATTTAGTGATTCATCACTTACATATAATACCCAGTGCACATCACAAGTACCCTCTCCTTCCCCCCAACTCAGCAACCCACAGTTTGTTCTCTGGTTAAGTCTCTTATGGTTTCCTTCCCTCTCTGTTTTTACCTTATTTTATTTTTCCTTCCCTTCCCATATGTTCATCTCTTTTGTTTCTTAAATTCCACAGATGACTGAAATCTTATGGTATTTTTTTTATACCTGACTGACTTATTTCACTCAGCATAATACACTCTAGTTCCATTCACATTATTGCAAGTGGCAAGATTTCATTCTTTTTCATCGCTGAGTAATATTCCATTTCTCCCTATACCACATCTTCTTTATCCATTCATCAATCAATGCACATTTGGGCTCTTTCCAAGATTTAGCTATTGTTGATAGTGCTGCAATAAACACCGGGGTTCATATGCCTCTTCAAATCGGTATTTTTGTATCCTTTGGATAAATACCAAGAAGTGCAATTGCTGGGTCATAGGGTACGTCTATCTTTAACTTTCAAAGGAACCTCCACAGTTTTCCAGAGTGGCATTTCCACCAACAATGTAAGAGGGGTCCCCTTTCTCCGCATCCTCACCCACATCTGTTGTTTCCTGAGTTAATTTTAGCTATTATGACATATGTGAGGTGGTATCTCATTTTGCTTGATTTGTATTTCCCTGATGATGAGTGATGGTGAGCATTTTTTCATGTGTGTTAGCTATTAAGAGTATAGATCTTTTTACCTCTTTAGTTAGGCTTATTCCTAGGTATCTTATGGTTTTTGGTGCAATTATACAGGGGAATGGTTACTTGATTTCACTTTCTGCTGCTTCATTATTGGTTTATAGAAATGCAATAGATTTTTGTATGTTGATTTTTTTTATCCTACAACTTTGCTGAATTCACGTATTGGTTCTAGCAATTTTTTCTTGAGTCTTTTGAGTTTTCCATGTAGAGTACCATGTTGTCTCTAAAGAGTGAAAGTTTAATTTCTTCCTTGCCAAATTCATATGCTTTTTACTTCTTTTTGTTGTCTGATTGATGAGACTAGGACTTCTATCTAGTACTATGTTGAACAACAGTGGTGAGAGTGGACATTCCTGTCGTATTCCTGACCTTAGGGGGCAAGTTCTCTGTTTTTCCTCACTGTGGATGATATTAGCTCTGGGCCTTTCATATATGGCTTTTATGATATTAAGATATGTTCCCTCTATCCCTATTTTCTTGAGTTTTCTTTTTTCAAGAAATGATGCTATACTTTGACAAATGCTTTTTCTGCATCTATTGAGAGAATTATATGGTTCTTACCCTGTCTTTTATTAATGTGGTATATCAGGTTGATTAATTTTCAGATATTGAACCAGTCCTGAGCCCAAGAATAAATCCCATTTGATTGTGGTGGATAATTCTTTTAATGCACTGTTGGATTCTATTTGCTAGTATCTTATTGAGAATTTTTGCTCAATGCTCATCAGGGATATTGGTCTGTAACTCTCCTTTTCAGTGGAGTCTGTCTGGTTTTGGTAATGCTGGCTTCACAGAATGAGTTTGGAATTTTTCATTCCAATTCCTTCTGTTTCTGTTTTTTTGGAACAGTTTCAAAAGAATAGGTATTAATTCTTCTTAAATGTCTGGTAGAATTCCCCTGGGAAGCCATCCAGCCCTGTACTCATTTGTTGGGAGATTTTTTATCACCATTCAATTTCTTTACTGGTTTTGGGTCTGTTCAAATTTTCTACTTCTTCCTGTTTCAATTTTGGTAGTTTATATGTTTTTAGGAATTTATACATTTCTTCCAGATTATCCATTTTGTTGGCATATAATTGCTCATAATATTCTCTTATAATTGTATTTCTGCAGTGTTGGTTGCGGTCTCACCTCCTTCATTTGTGATTTTACATATTTGCGTCCTTTCTCTTTTCTTTTTGTTAAGTCTGGCTAGGGCTTTATCAATTTTAATTCTTTCAAGGAACGAGCTCCTAGTTTCACTGATTTGTCCTACTGTTTTTGTTTTTAATCTCTATATTATTTATTTCTATCATTTTGATATCCCTCTCCTTTGGTCTTAGACTTTATGTGCTATTCTTTTTCCAGATCCTTTAGGTGTAAGGTTAGGCTGTACATTTGAGACTTTTCTTCCTTCGTGAGATAGGCCTGACTTGCTGTATACTTCCCCGTTACGACTGCTTTTGCTGGATCCTAAAGGTTTTGGACTGTAATGTTTTCATTTTCATTGGCGGTGGCTGCTGCTGCTGCTGCTTTCTCCTCCTCTTCCCCTTCTTCTCTTCCTTCTCCTCCCCGTCCCCCTCCTCCTCCTTCTTCTTCTTCTCCTCCTTAGTACTTCTTTAATTTCCTGCTTAATCCATTCATTCTTTAGCAGGATGTTCTTTAACCTCTGTGTATTGCTAGTCTTTCCAAAATTTTTCTTGTGGGTGACTTCAAGTTTCATAGTGTTGTAGTCTGCAAATATGCATTAGGTATCATCTCAATCTTTTTGTACTGGTTGAGGCCTGATTTGTGGCCCAGAATGTGATCTATTCTAGAGAATGTTGCATGTGCACTCAAAAAGAATGTGTATTCTGCTGCTTTAGGGTGAAATGCTCTGAATATATCTGTTTAGTACATCTGGTCCAGTGTGTCATTCAAAGTCATTGTTTCCTTGTTGATCTTTGGCTTAGAAGATCTATCCATTGCTGTAAGTGGGATGTTAAAGTCACTTACTATTATTATATTATTATCAATGAGTTTCTTTAAGTTTGTTATTTCAAAATAATTTTTTAATATGTATTTATTTTTGAGAGAGAGAGAGACAGAGAGAGAATGAGAGAGAGCAAAAGCGGGGGAGGGAAGACAGTGAGGGAAACACAGAATCTGAAGCAGGCTCCAGGCTCTCAGCCGTCAGCACAAAGCCCAATGCAGGGCTCGAACTCATGAACTATGAGATCATGACCTGAGCTGAATATGGACACTGAACTGACTGAGCCACCCAG